>NC_142064.1:233295286-233617577 GCF_059756535.1 Pantherophis guttatus
CACAAAGAGAACTGGTAATAAAACTGGTTAAACCCCACCCCTGCCACAGAACCAGTAGTACAAAAAAGTTGGATTTCACCACTAGTATAAACATTGGAATAGAATAATAATAAGGATAATGTTAGTCTTTGTCACAATATTTTTGTTTATAAATATATTCAGAGTGCAGAAGAACTTCATCTGTAGTCCCAAAGGTGCTTTTTCAAAAGAAGCAACTGGAAGAGGCAAAAGTCCAGTTGCCTTTTGAAAAAGCATCTTTGGGACAACCATGTACTGGATGACTGAGAATCTCCATAGAACTTCGCCTGTAGTTAAATATGCACAGGTTAGTAAACTTAGTGGACTTCACCATACAGACATAAAACTAAATAAATTCTGAGAATTATTCTGAAAATATGCTATTACTTTTCCGCAAAATATTTGTAAAAGTAAGCTTTGTTTATGTATAATATAATGAATCAATAGCTCCCTGTTGATTTCTAAATCCAACTCAAATTTTACTCAGATGACTTCAATAATTGAATGGACTCATTACCTGTCTACTATCTCTCTACCAAGACAGTTTACTTTGTCCTGAAGGCCACCTTTGTTTCTGCTTCTTGTTTCTGGGTTTTCTTACTTTATATTTCCACTTAACGTAAGACACTCCATACAGTTAAAAGTTTTTCTTTGAAACATGGGATTATTCTTCTTGTCTTTAGTTTATTACCAACTATAACATTAATCTTCTCTTTGAAGTACCATGGACTCTTTTCATTTGCATGTTCTTGTGACAAGTAGATGAAAGCATTTGTAATTGTAATGCTTCTGTGATATGCTTTATGAATTCATCAGCAGAATAGAATAAGACAATTTGGTAAGAATACCCACTTTCTGAATAATTCCTTTCTCTGTTTTTGTTTCATTCATTTTACCTAACAGCAAGAGTACTCAGCTGAAGTGTTCTCTTGTCCTTCACTTTTAAAATAAATACATTCTATACTAATTTGTTTATTGTTACATTCTTTAACTTTTTGTCTATGTGTTTATGGTTAAAATATTGGGGAAAAAACCCAAAGCAACTAAAATGCAAGATGATACAAAAAGGACTACATTTGATTTTTTTAAAAAAAGTAAAAAGTAAACTGTCTTTTACTGAAAGATCCTCCCCCTTCGATTTATAGCCCCAAATACCAGCCAGAGTTTAAATACTTGAAATTAGCAATTGAAACATTAGTAATAGTTGGTAGGTCTTACATGAGTCATAAAAAACATATTTTAGATGTTTAAATCAGCCTTCCTCTGTGATAAATTGTACATAAGGGAGCCATTCTTGCTTGAATTTAATTAAAGTTCTATTGTGGATATATGTATACTGTCAATTTTGTCATTTAAGGATATTCTCTAAGCAAGTTTCTGGGTGCCTGGAAGTCCCAGGCCTGATAACACAGAAAGGCCTTAAGGGCTTTTTGTAATATCAAAATAGATGGAATTGAAGTAATTTTGGGAGGGAATAATAACCCATAAGGCAGGTACCACAGCAGAGAAGGAACATATCCTGGGATCACAATTGAGCCTCAAATCTCTGTTGCTAAGTGAGACATTTGCTAAGTGAGTTTTGCCCCATTTTATGACCTTTCTTGCCACAGTTGTTAAGTGTGTAACAGAGTTGTTACATGAATCTGTCCTTCTCATTTTCTTTGCTTGTGAAAAGATTACAAAATGTGATTGCATGACACTGGGACCCTGCAACCATCATAAGCATGAGTCAGTTGCCAAGTGTCCGAATGGGGAAGCTGCAATGGTCGTAAGTATGAAAAACAGTCATAAGTCACTTTTTTCAGTGCTGTTGTAACTCTGAACCAGTGGTGGGTTCCTCCCTGTTTGGCCCGGTTTGACCAAGCTGGTAGAGGTGACGATATGACGTGACCGAACCAGTTCTCTTTGTTGGGGAGCTGGGCCCTCCCGCACCCCCCCACCCCCCCTGCGTTATTCTTACTTTTTATTTGACCCTTCCCCAATCTATTCGCTGCCTCCCGAGTCCCAGCTGATCGGCTAGAAGGAAAAAAACTGTTTAAACTCTTGCCACGGGGCTTCAAAGGGCCGCCCTACAGCTGATCAGTGTTAAAAGGCAGTGTGGTGGTAGATCAGTGCACTTGAAAAACAAATGAGTAGACCGGTACAGCTCTGTAAGCAGTTAAAAGCTTGGTAGACCAGTACCTCTGTTAAATCCTAAAGAATTGTCACATGACCATCAAACCATGCCCATAAAATAAGCCACACCCACAGAATCGGTAGTAAAAAATTTTAGAACCCACCCCTGCTCTGAACGGTCACTACATGAACTGTTGTAAGTCAAGTACTACACGTAACAGAACCCTTGAAAAACCAACTCTAGATGCGGAAATTGTCACACATCTTCACATCCGCCTTTCTCAGCCTTCACAGTTATAGTTGCAAGTAGATATTTAAAAGAAACTTTTATAGAGAAATTTGCTCAGCACAGCTAGCAGGCTGTCAAAGCAAATTTAGGTGTGATGCAAACCTGCATGAATTAGTATTTACAGCACTAACAAACAAAGAGATGGCTGTGTTTGGTTGAACAAAGGGAGTCTGCTGCATCATCATATCCCAAGGGTATTAAGGACAAACATGGAATAATTGCATCTCAGGAGATGAAGTGTAGCTAGTTGTTCTCTGGAGGAAATGTTTGTTTTGATGTTATGGTGAGAGATGTTGAGCTGGGAAATGCTCAAAGATAAGAACCTTAGTAAATAAAACACATTGATATTGAAATGCAAAAAGCACAGGTAGAGATCAGACTAAACTTTAAGAGGCTGCCTATTAAAGGATCCAATGCATAGGAGTTGGCATATTTCTTTAGAAAATACCAAACATGGTTTGAAAACAATGTGCCATTTTCACTGAAACGGCAATAAGTATGTATTTTATTTGCACAGGCACTGCATATCACCCTGCTAAAATGAGGTAACGGTTAAATAATGCATACTTGGAGGTAAATCAGCAGGTTTCCAATTTCTCAGAAGCCATGGACTCGAATTTCAATCAAAAGTAATAAATATTGTCCTTTGATGTATTTGAGTAGGAGTAGCTCAAGGGGAAAAAATTAACATGGAAATATAGCATGGGATTCTCAATATATGTTTCTGGTCTGAGTGTTTATGCCTCTGCATAGTGCCTAACAGATGAACATAAGACAATTTAACAATATCACTTTTCTTTGAGGGAAAAAAAAACATACTGCACTTGTCCTTTTCTTGTTTTAAAAACAGAAACTAAGAAAATGACTATTCAAGGAAAAAGGTAATTTAATCCCATCTTCACTTCTGTATGAGGGAAAACTCATGAAAGATAGTTTATTTCCAGCTTCAATTATTTTTATTACAATGAAGCAACATATTCTACGCATGAAAACTATGCTGATAGTTTGGGTAACTAATTACTACGGATAATTTCTTAAAATATCTTAAAAATAAATACATCTAAACACTCAAATTATGTTTAGGATATGACATTCATAGCTTTATGAGTGTGTTATAGCTCCTCGTACAGACAGAGTTAGAATGACATTGTATGCACATAAATTAATATATTTATGTCCCTTCCAGCAATTAACTGAAAATGGTTTTTATCTGATAATAGGGTAAGGGTGCTTTAATTATTTATTTTGTAAATGTTTTAAGAGAAAGCAAAACTTTAGTCAAGGGAGATAGGAGTGAAGTGGATATGTCCAGATCAATATATATATTTTCTTACTTCTTCGTAGGGTTTATGTGTGTTTTTCCTCTAGCCAGGTTTTCCCTACGTAACTAATGTTTTTCTGCAGCCCCAGCTCAGTAGAATCACATCCACTCGATTCTGGGCTTTTTTCCTTTCTAGCAGCCAGCAAGCTCTTCCTGCTAGGGGGGAGACCTATATGATTCTACTGAGCTGGAGCTGCAGAAAAACCTTGGTTATGTCCCTTGTACCTTGTACGTCTAGTGCGAATTGCCCGCTTGGATGAGGCACCAAGCAAAGCAAGCTGTCAAACACCCCCCCAAAATGGCGGCCGTCACGCCGACAGTCTCTCGAAACAAAATGGCGGCCGTCAGTTAACAGACTACCTTCCGAGCCTGCACAGTCCTTTCCAGGCTCAAACAGTGAACTCACATAGTTCCGAAGGGATAACGGTGATCGGAGAAACTCCCGTTGTGCCTCGCAGCTGTTAAACGAGAACACTGACGATTTCAAGCGCTTCCGTGCCGTCCGAAACCTCAGAGGCCGCCGCAACACCAGGCAGGCACTTTGGAGCCGCTATGACGATCGGAGCTGAGGCGACGGCAGTTTAACCGGCACTCCGGCAAACTAGCCCGTCGCCAGCGGCTACAAGGCAACGCGGATCCACCCAGCCGGGTCGGAATCCGGTGCGCTGCTGCCCCAATGGCAGGGGAATAGGCCTGATGGTTTGGAGCCCCAAACACACCAGCAGCAAACAAATTCCAATGTAGCAGCTCCTTACAGAAATCAGGTAAAGGTGTTAGGAAAACAAAAATAAGAAAAGGAGGAAATAATTGAGGGAAGGATTTGATCAAAAGATAGAGCACTCAATTTCCACAGTTCTCACAGCAACTGAGTGAGAAAGACTGAAGCTGATTGGACAGTGTGGGCGTGGCCTGGCATTGGGAAGTGATCAGCACTCAGTTCTGCCCAGCAACTAGGAGATACTACCCATCCATGGATTGGAGGAGCAGCACAATGGAATGTATGTATGTATGTATGTATGTATGTATGTATGTATGTATAGTTAATATTTTGGGTTTCTTCCCGTGTAATTGTGGATATATCCCTAAAAGGGTAGAAGCGACGTTTTGGCAGAATCCCATCTGCCATCATCAGGCTTATGTCAGCAGTCATTTTGCACTAACTGCCGTTGGTATTTCAAATCTGGTGCTGGTATTCTGGGATGGCTCCACCTTTTCATTCTCATTGGTTAGGAGTCCCAGTATGTGTTTATTGGCTTGGCTACTATTTGGAAACCTGCTCTCATAGATAGACGAATCTTAACACCATATATAAAACATAGACCAAACATTAAACAAAAAAATCCCAACCAAATCATATTCAAACCAGCCACAAAGATGAAGCCCTGCCACCTAGTGGAGAAAAACCGACCATACACCCGAAGCCAAGCCAATAAACACATACTGGGACTCCCAACCAATCAGAATGAAAAGGTGGAGCCATCCCAGAATACCAACACCAGATTTGAAATACCAACGGCAGTTAGTGCAAAATGACTGCTGACATAAGCCTGATGATGGCAGATGGGATTCTGCCGAAACGTCGCTTCTACCCTTTTAGGGATATATCCACAATTACACGGGAAGAAACCCGAAATATTAACTATACACACATACATACCCGTGAAAACTTACATAAACAAATATATATATATATATATATATATATATATATATATATATATATATATATATATATATATATATATATATAATACAGCACAATTAAATTTTGGAATTTGCATGTTCTTGTGACAAGCAGATGAAAGCTTGAATTCACTAACAAAAGATATGTTGGCTACTCACTTGGTTGGCTTCAAAAAAAGGATCTGATTAATTGATGGAAGACATGAGGATGAATGGCTCTTAGCCTTGATGGCAGTGTGACTACCTCTCAAGGTCATCCGTTTGGAAGGTACTGAACCTCGTTGTGCTGGCTACTGTAAGAACAGCCTACTGGACTAGGTGGTTGAGTGGTATGATTCAGCACAGCATCACTTATAGCAATAACACTTAGAGTTAAATACCACTTCACAGTGCTTTTACAGCCCTCTCTAAGTGGTTTACAGAATCAGCATATTGCCCCCAACAATTTGGGTCCTCATTTTACCCACCTTGGAAGGATGAGTCAACCTTGAGCCTGGTGAGATTTGAATTTATGTTCTTATGTTGGATTATACTTGCTCTAGACCAATGAAACCTAGTTAAGGGGGAATTACATTTGTAATTTGACCAAACTTGAAGTTTAAAACTAATGAAATACTAGGGGAATACTTTCCCTGCTAGTGTTTCTTAAAGTGTAGAATTTATTTTGACTTGAGCTGGAGTTCTATTCGATCCCATTTTATTATTATTGCTGGGTTTGTTATTATCACTCTGTGATAGACAGTAAAAACGGGATATAAAAATATCTAGGGTACTAAATGGAAAAAATATATACTTGTACAGTTCTATAAATGATCACTTCCAACATTATAGATAGCTGTTGATGGTTACTTAAAACTACTAGTTGCAGTTTCTCTACATTAATTACTTTCAAGGGACTCCTAACATCTCACTGAGCTTACCAAGAATATTTTCTTCTCGAGTTCCTGTCTCCAGAGTTTCTATGACTGGCTCTATTTAAACATCAGAATAAAAAAAAGAGATGAAGGTTAGAATAAGAGAATTTTAGATTTCTAGACACACTGCAAACCACCCATGAATTCCTAGGTTTAATTTAATTAAAATATTTATTTCCACTGAAACAATGAGATGGATTTGTTTTGGATGAAAACACTATTCCTCTTTCTGTTCTATACCATTGCCTGAAACCAGGTTCAGAGATATTGTAATTCTTGTTTGCCAAGGGCAGGTTCTTCTGCTTGCCTTATGCTAATTATTTATAAGAAGTGTGCAGAGTTTCAGATTAGAAGAGCAAAATGGGATTTAAACTGTATGTGGGCTAGGAATGTCAGGAATGCCTCAAGACTCCTTGTTTTTTCTGGGCTTATTTCTTTTCCTGATTCCTCACAGATGCAATGTGAGTGCCCATGCATGTTCAAAATGATATTTTGCCCTTAAATCTGGATCTCAACACAACCTTATCATTTAGGAAGCTCCATAATTCTTGTTACTTGCTTATTAGTTCCACACAAAGGATATCTGTATCATCACTAACACCTAAAGGAAAAGCAACAGAAACAAATTTGAAGATCGGAGAAAAAAAGGTAAACCCAGAAGAAAGTGGAACATAAAACAGCAATGATTTTAATTTTTTGAACTCTGTCTATTACATATATAGGAGTCATATGTAAATTACAAATACAGTTGTAAAATTTTGTATTTACTTAATATCACATTTCTTTTTTCCCCCCACCTTTGCCGTGATTTTCTGTAACTGTTATGTTTGAATCACCAGAGAGCAGTTTTCATTCTCACACATTTCTGGCCAAATAGGCCACTGACTTTTTCCTGTAACTTTGATGTGGCTTACATCTATCCATTTAGGTCAGATAATAGAGTAACTTGTCCCAGTGGATCACATTCGTTCAGAATGTAATATGTTATTTCCCTCAATGTATCTCTGTCATTCATTATTGTGTTCACTAGAGTGTATATAAAACTATTACCCTCCATGGACAACAAGAGGCAACTAACGAAATTTATGTTGCAACATGATGCAAAACTGTGTGTGTGTGTGTGTGAGAGAGAGAGAGAGAGAGAGACAGAGAGAGAGACAGAGAAACAGAGACAGTGAGAGAGAGTCAGAGAGACTGCAAAGCCATTATAAAAGGTGGAGCTGTCATCATTATATCACAATGACAATTTTGTCAGTGGCATCATCATGATTAGGTACAGACATCTGTTTTACCATCTGAATAATCCCTACTTTCACACGTATCTACAGCAATCTAGATGACACCAACTCTCATATTTTCTAACATACTGTATATTTTTTAGCATTTTCACTCATAATTGTACCGCTTCACTTCCATGCATCTATTGATCAATTCCAACTCACTGGTCAGATTATCTTCATTAAGATATAATATATCCCTCCTTTTTCTTTCAGAATGTTTTGCCTACTGGGTATCAAGTACAATTGAAGCACACTTTTACCCAAAATATGTGTATGTGATTCTATGCAAGCTAAAATATCTACTCTAGAGATAATTTTCAAGGTAGCATAGAGTTGCCTGCAACTAACCAACTAACAGATATGTGCACTGTTCTGCCACACACATATATTTTCCTGAACAGATATATGAAAACAGTATTTAATTAAACAAATTTATATAGCTGCCCAACTCACACACTCCTGAGTGTAAGTGTGAGTGGAGATGAACTCCATCTCCATTCAGAGTCCCTAGGCCTGCTGACAAAACTACATATTCAGGGTCTTGTGGAAAAGCAATAAGCTACAAGGTGGGAGCCATAGTGAAGGAGCCATCAGGAGAAAGCTCTTTTTTTGTGGTCCATCAGTTGTATATTCCTAATAGATGGGATCTTCAGTATACCCAGTTTTCCTATCTTGTGGGCCAGGTAATTGTAATAGGGAGAGGTGGTCCTTCAAATAGCCTGGCTCTAAGCTATATAGGGTTTAAAGATGATAACCAGCATCTTGAATTGTACCCAGAAAAAATTGGCGGTGCAGCTCCCACAAGAGTTAACACATCCACAAATCTACGAGCACACTAAATTGTGTAGACCACTGTATTCTGAACCAACCAAAGATTCAGAACCAACCAAAGGTTCAGAAACACGCTTTTGTATTACACACTGGTTTAGTCTGGGGTAGTTCAATCCCATCCACTACCAAAGATGGTAATTCTCCAATAGACTTAATTGACTATGAGGAAACAGCAATCAAATCATCTTTGCCAGGGAAGAATATAATTCCCAAATTTGTACAATAAGCAGCCATACAGATTTTTTAAATAAATATTTAAATTTATTTAATTAAAGTATAAATTAAAATACACTTTTAAAGATGGTAGGTAGGTAGGTAGGTAGGTAGGTAGGTAGGTAGGTAGGTAGGTAGGTAGGTAGGTAGGTAGATAGATAGATAGATAGATAGATAGATAGATAGATAGATAGATAGATAGATTCCCAAAGAACCATTAAGCTATGGTTTTAAATATAATTTTCATTTGAGACTTTCCATGTTAGCCTGATTGTTATTCCTTTCTATGGATTAAGAAGCTAAGTATGTTTGTTATTTCTACAATTATTCAGATCTGATCATACCAAACTATAGATGGTGTTTATTAAAGGACACCACTTATACAATTCACAAAGTATGTTGAACTGATTAAATGAAACATCAAATTCCAAATTCTAATTCTAAATTCTAAAACTAATTTGCTTTTGGTATTTCTCATGGTTATTTTTCCTCTATTATCCCAGTGACCCAATGCAGTTTTGCAGTGGCAAATGCAAAAACCTCTTTATAACTGAAATAAATACTAAATTTAAATCTAGTGTAATCTGTTATCAAATAAATCTGCTCTGCTTACTTCAGCATAAATAAAAAACTTGCAAGGACACTCTTCTATAAGCATGCATGTACAAGTTACATTACCCACCAAAGACCTATAACAAATTTTATGCTGTGGATTTTTCCTATGTTTCTAATTAAAAAACTATCATATCTTGCCTTAGGAATTAAATTTACAACAGATTTTCAATGTGCTTTAGATTTAGAGGTTGTGCCTACATATTTCAATTGCATTATTAAGCATAAGACTCTACCACATTCAAATAAATAGCAGTCGTATTTTTGCTGCTGATACTATACACATACTATTTGCCTGTATAATATTTTTGACTAAAGCTCTAAAATATAACTCATGTGTTTTTTTTAAATTGTTATAATAATTTTGCTTTTGGGATATGTCACAACAAATAAGATTAATGTTTATTTGCAGGAGATACAAGCATTCTATGGGCTACTAGCTCATGAAAGCGCCAATTTGGTCTCATCATTAAGGCTCCAGACTAGAAATTAGGAGATTTGTTAGTTGTAGTCTACCTTAGGAATGGAAGCCAGTGTGAAAGACTTCTCTTTGATTTGGGGTCAGTTACTCTCTGTCAGCCTAATCTACCTCGCAGGGTTATTGTAGTGGGAAAAATAGGAGGAGGAAAGATATTAGGTATTCTATTACCTTGAGTTATTTATAAAAATACTAAAGGTAGGATTTTTTAAAAAAACTAAACACACACACACAAAAAAAGTGTTGATGGTTACCCAAGAATTATGCTGAGGTATTTTTTTATTCAGATGCTATCCAGGTGTTTTGGGTTTTTTTTTTAGCTCAGATGAGGTAATACTGTAGATTTCTCAGGATTCTTCATATATGAAAAATATTGCATATGAGTCCCTCGTGTATGGAGAAATTATTTGTCTTCCACAATATTTTACATAAACATGTCCTCTGTCACCATTACGCTTTGATATTGAAATGTGACCCTCATCAATGATAAAACTCTAGAAATAGTGCAGAGAAGAGCAACAAATATGATTAGCGGACTGGAGGCTAAAACATATGAAGAACGGTTGCAGGAACTGGGTATGTCTAGTTTAATGAAGAGAAGGACTAGGGGACACATGATAGCAGTATTCCAATATCTCAGGGGTTGCCACAAAGAAGAGGGAGTCAAACTATTCTTCAAAGCACCTGAGTGTAGGACAAGAAGCAATGGGTGGAAACTAATCAAGGAGAGAAGCAATTTAGAACTAAGGAGAAATTTCATGACAGTTTGAACAATTAATAAGTGGAACAACTTAATAAGTGGAGCATGCCTATTGTGCATGCTCCAACACTGGAAATTTTTAAGAAGATGTTGGATGATCATTTATCTGAAGTGGTGTAGGGTTTCCTGCCTGGGTTGGACTAGAAGACCTCCAAGGTCCCTTCCAACTCTGTTATTCTATTCTAAAAGTTATTACATCAGCTCTTATAATCAGAAAAAACAGATTTTACACAAATATATCTTTTTATTCATTGCCACAATGGTGGTGTTTTTCAATCCATTCAGTGCACACAATTAACCTTCTGGAATGAACTATACAACATCCACTTTTAAATCTAAATGTATTATGCTTACTCTTTGGCTTGACTAAATACATAAATATTTATTTGTCACTTTAAAAGAGGGTGAAAAGTTATATTAGTAAATAAAAAAGGTGAGAAATCTAGGAAGTGACATTTCCTCTGATGAAGGAAAAAATGGAGGATGCTTAGTTACTTTGCTCAATAAAGTAGAACAGTTTTAGATCTATTAGCTACCATGCAAACTATGAAATATGGACCAGTGTTTCTCAACCTCAGTAAATTTAAAATGTGTGGACTTCAATTTCCAGAATTCCCCAGCAGGATGGTTGTCTGAGAAATTTTTGAAGTTTAAGTCCACACATCTTGAATTTGCTGAAGTTAAGAAACACTGTTAGGGACTGTTACAGGGGATCTAAATTGAACTTTTCTGTCTAATACTGAAAAAAACCTACTGAACTTTTTTTTATTGATACTGGGTCATCTTCAAATAGAAATAAGCCAAGAAATTGAATGGATTGCTTCCTGACTTTGATAAAAACTTGGGGCAGACAGGATAAGATAATAAAACATCTTTATTATGTTTTGTTTTTAAGTGCAAAATATCACTATTCTGAAATGTATAACTAATACAACTTTTGTATGTGAAGAAAAATACCTACAGTATTCCAGCGTGAGCATAAAATAGGCAAGTTGCACATTATACTTGTTAAATAAAATTAGCCATGTTATATGCTTGAATCATAATTACATGAAGGCTGATGATTTAAATAATAGAATTTATAATATATTAGTTTTGGTCAGGTTAAATAACTCCTTTAATTTTAAAAATTATTTTCACTTATTGTATAATAACTTTCAAGATTTAGAAAAAAGGGGGCAATAGGAGAATTAGAATCAAGTTGGAATGACACATCTTGAGTGAATTATAAAAAGGTAGGATGAGTTCTTGATAATTTAAATATTATTTTTACTACTAATGTGAGTTCAAGCTTAGCAAATTAAAACAAGAAGAATTAATTGGATATGTAAATGAGATTATTCAATATATAAATCTAATTACATCCCAATTTGCTTTAACAGCAGGAGAAAAAGAATAAATTGCCTTTTGTAAATTGATGGTCTTAAATAACTACCTGTAGCACAATGAAATAATATGTTGAAGTTATATTTTCAATGCAGTCATTCTGATAATAGTAGTAATATGTACTATTCAAAAATATGTCAAAGGCTGTTCTAAAAAAGAAGCTGGCTTCCAATCCTGATTATTAGATCAAGTATGAACTACATGTAATCACAAAGATTTTATTTTTGCAGGAACACAATTGCAGTAAATTCTAATCCTACACAGAGCACTGCATGCTATATTTTACTGGACTTTAGATTGACAAAATATCTTGATTTATAGAATCCTACCCTATATCGAGCTGGAGGCATTTGATACATATAAATATACACAGCCAAAGCATTTCATGTAAATATACAGGGCTTCTCCTGTCTGAAATGCATCCGAAATTTCATGTTCTCCTATTACCTATCATTGTCTCATCTGGGAACTATGGCAGCAGAATGATGTAACAGCATAGAGTCGGGCTTTTTTTGTTTTTTGTTTTGGTCCCTTCAGGTCATTGTTGATTTATGGCAGCTGCCAGGAGTAGTCCCTAAAGTTTTCTTTGAAAATTTTCGGAAATGGTTACTATTGCCTCTTTCTTAGGACTGAGAGACAGTGACTTGCTCAAGATCACTGTTGTGGTCCGCCGGCAGCCTGCGGAGCTGGCAGCAGAGTCGGACAGTAAGGAGGCTGGGGGAGAACATGGACCAGTCCTGGAGCCTGGGGAAGGCTCAGATGAGGGCTCTGCATCGGAGGCAGACATGGAGCCAGGGCCATCTTGGAATTATGTGCTGACTCTGGAGCCTCCAGAGTCTGACATCAGTGAGGCAGAGGAACAGGGAGAGCCTGTTCCCAGTGTGCGCATGCACAGAGCTGCCAGAAGGCAAGAACAGTTAAGTCAAAAGGGGTGACTCGGGAGTGAGGCTTTGAGATGATTGGCCCCTCCCATAAAACATAAAGGAGGAGTAAAGGCATGTGAGGCTTTGCAGGAAGCAATTTTGTTGGTGTTGGTCAGTTTAAATTCTGAAGCTCCGTTTTGACTCTGTGCTCCATATGGCTTTGCAAAGCTAATTGCCAATTAGGTCTTTGGCAGCGTGTCAAGGAAGATAAAGGTGGGTGCTTATCAGCCTTATCCTGAAGGGCTGTGGCAGACTTCTGGCAGACTCTTTACAAACTATTTGTGACTCATCATGGGCTGTGAATGAACAGAATTCACAGCCATTGAAATAAAATGAGGGTTTGGGGACTAATTGTGTGCTTTTTACTGTCTCAGGAAGCCTAGGCCAGAACAATCACTCAGCTGGCTTTGTGATTAATTCAGGTTTTGAACTCAGTTTTCTAACCTAACCTCTACACCAAATCTTTATATGGCTGACATTAGCAAATTTGTAATACTTCCAGCTTATTTATTCACCTACTACTGGAGTCATATACCGGAATGCATATTTAATCTGGAATATGAGTAACTAATGGTAACTAATGAGCTGCAGTGGCATAGTGGTTAGAGTGCACTATTGCAGGCTACTTCTGCTGACTGCCGGTTGCCTGCAATTGGCAATTCGAATCTCATCAGGCTGAAGGTTGACTCAGTCTTCCATCCTTTTGAGGTAGGTAAAATGGGGACCCAATTGATGGGGACAATATGCTGATTCTGTAACTTGCTTAGAGAGGGCTGTAAAGCACTGTGAAGCTGTGTGTGTGTGTGCGTGTGCGCGCGCGTGCGCACTATTACCAATACCAGTTTTGCTTCATTTTAATATAATTTTGGTTTATAACCTGGCAGTCCAATCAAACTAATAAATAAGGTAGGTACAGGTTTGCCTTCTTAATTTCCAGTAATGCATGTGAATCATGTAAAGCTATTCAGCAGCATTCTGGGCCTCGATAATTTCAGTACCCTCCCTCTTTTCCACATAATGCCTGCAAGCCTTCCCAGCTACAAAAGATGCTGCTGCTCAAGGAAAGAATGTATGGTCTATAAAATCAGAGCAGATTGATTAAGCAAAGAAAAACAAATCCAAACACATTCACTTCAGTTTGGTAACAACACCTATTTTCCAATCATTTGCTTAGAGCTGAAAGCAGAAAACTCAATAGTGAGTGGAGAGAGAATGAAAAGGTAGCTGAGGAGTTGAAGAATGAATGGAAGCTTTTGAAAGAACATAACAGCAATATACTTCTGCCAGAAAAATGGAGAATATTTTCACTTCCTATAGTTGCTGAATGATTTCAAAGTACAATAATTATACTTGAAAATTGCAATAACTACAGCAACATTTTCTCCCACCTATTGACTAAGGGAGAGACACTGAAATTTTAGAATTTACAGAAATCCTCACTCAGTAAAATTCTGCCTGCCCAACTTAAAAAACTGGAAGAAAAAAACAACTAGAGACATGATTTTTTGGAGGATTTTTTTATTTTCAAAAAGTAAAAATGGATGAGGATCTTGAATGTGCTTTTCAAGTAAGAAACCCTGCCTCTTCAACTGCAACCTAGACATACAATATTGTGGTCTGATGTTCTACCAAACATAAGGCCAACTTTATTCATTTATTTATTTTCACCTAGTTATATACTGGTTAGTTGCCCCAATTCAAGGGCAGTTTGCAATTACAGAATTCAAACACATTAAACAAATAAGATCAATATACCAAAATTCTAACTATCATCATAGTGAATATGGCAGCCTAGTTATAAAAAACACAGAAAACAGTAACAATCAATAACCAACCTCCAAACATCTGTTCAAGTAACTATATATACCTACAAAGAGTTTGCTAGGCATACATCTTCTAAAATATATGTCCCCTTGTGGCAACAATTGCCTTTTGATTCATATCCCTTTGACTTCTTGCAAGGGCTGGGCAAACTCTTTCCAGAGCAAGCAGGTGCTAAGAGTCAAGCCAAGCCAGTGGTGAAATCTGAATCGGTTTGCTACTTGTTCGCTGGTCGCGCATGCACGCTGCGCACCAAGCCTGCATGTGCGCACATGTGCAGTGCGCACAAAATACACTGCATGCACATACATATTGCGCACAAAATGCACACTGTGCGCACACGCATGCACAGTACACAGCAAACACATGGAAAAAGGAGGCTTCGGAAGATAAGTATAACAATGGGCGTGGGAACAGCTGTGCTACGTGATTTAGATTCACTAGAAAGCAGGATTTCCTGCTTTCTAGCGATTTTAAATTGCGTGGCACAACTGATTATCGGAAATACTGATTCAGAGGAACTGGTAGGCTTTTTTTACTATCGGTTGACCCGAACCAGTAGTTCTTATCACTATTGGTTCGCCCGAACCAGTGCGAACAGATAGGATTTCACCACTGAGCCAAGCCATATACACTGAACTCAGAAAATGAATGTTAATCAATGCAAGATGTGGAGAAGATATGTTACACTGAAGAAATTAGCGTTGTGTATCAGCAACTACTTTATACTTGAACTCTGGTGGCACAGTGGTTGGAATGGAGAATTGCAGGCAAACTTTGCCCACAGCCTAGAGTTCGATCCTCGGTAAAATGAGGACCCAGATTGTTGGAGGCAATATGCTGATTCTGTAAACCTCCCAGTGAGTGCTGTAAAGACACTATGAGGTAGTATATAAGTCTAAGTACCATTGCTATTGCTATTGCTATCATTTGATGTTTCCAGGTTGTTTTCAAAGGCAGGTCCATATAGATTGTATTATAATACTATAATTGCATGGTAGAAAGGGTGTCATCAGAGTTATATGATTCCACTTAGGGTCACAAATGGTCTCTCTGCTGGGCAGTGTCATTCCAGCCACAGATTCTACCTACTGTTCCAGCAAATGCTATGATATAAAAGGACAGGCATATTTCAGAGAATGATCCCATCCAGCTAATCTTGGGACTGCCTCTGAGTCAAGATGTCTTTGGGCAAGCAACAATTCCATCTTCTTGGCATGGGCTTCTTCACTGTCCATATTAGAAACAGTTAAACCAAAGAATCCACCAGCTTTAATCATATTTATGAAGGTAAAAGTAGGAATAAAAAAAAATACAATGAATATTTTTACTTTTGAATAAGACAATTTTAACGTGACAAAACAGACCTATGTTTGGTGATTAAACACAACATCACATGACTGTGATTTGCAACTTCCTGCCAGCTTTCCCCACTGACTTTGTCAGAAGCGTTGGAAGGTGACAAATAGTGACCACATGACCATGGCGCCCTGCAACCATTATAAATACATGCTTGTTGCCAAGGTCTCAAATCACCATCATGTGATTTGAGGCATGCTGCAAGAGCTGCAACTTTGAGGATTGACTGTTCAAAGTCTCCTTGTTGAACAAATCATCAGTAAGTGAGGACTACTGTATATAAGGACCCTCATAACAAAATCTATTTCCTTAAAAATGTGGTGTTTATCGAAATTTTTATTCTATATTAGAGGAATACATAAAAGCAAGGAAGCCAAGAATTCCACGCGTACTACCTACGGAAACACAATGAATAATGTGATAGAACAGGTTCTGGCAACTGTAAATTCTGCAACACATTATTCTGTCATTTTGAACTGCACATATACTGTCTGTTAACAGCATTTTGTTCCCACAACAGAACCAGTTCCAACTGCAGCTGCAACACTGTATGCCAAATGACATGTCCTAGAATTTGATATATATAACTGTAAAACAGTTGATACAGCAACTATATTTCTTAAAAAGTGTGAATGTGACGTGACAGCGCTGTGATTGTGTGGCTGACTTTTAAATAACAGCCATAACTACAGAGTACTGACACAGGTGCAGGAGTTAAATCCCCAAACCGTGAGGTTTTTTTTTTTTTTTTGGTCCAATCCTTCTCTGAACTCTGCAGTCAGAGTTGATTTGGGTGGAAGCTGCTGTTTTCATATAACATTTACCTTCCCCCCCCCCCTCATATTTTCATTAAGGACTATTTCCAATGCAAAAGCTGGAAACTTCTAATTTTCACCGACACTACAAAATGCTCAATTTGGAGATTATCTTGCATTAGGTTGGGGAAAGTAGATGATGATGTAACAGCTGATGTGGTGTTACAAATATTATGTGCCTTGTCTCCGTTTCATGTTTGCCTTTCTGCAAACCTCAGTGTTTTGCTCGAATCTGATAGGGTTTCTCCCTTGGCCTCCGAGCATCTTCTCATATTATTCATCTTCAACAAGGACTGGGACTACAGTTTTGCTTGCTTTTCCTGAAGTGGAAATGTCTTTATCCAGTTTTACTCTCGGAATGCTAAAAAAATATGCTAAATCTTATGATTTCAGCCCTTTAAATGCAAATAAAAATTGGATTAAATAAATGTTGGTAGAAACTATGTTTGTAACCAAATTACCACGCTGGGAGGCTCAAATCAACAACATAACTACCAACCCGAGCTACTAATATTCAAAGACATTTAAACTACAACTGTTTGGGGGATTTGGCTTATTTGGTAAAAATCACATGTTATTTTTGTACAACCATCCAACTTGAAGCAGGGTTCCCAAAGCAACAAGAAACAAGACAATGATGCCTCTATGGAAACCAGATCCTGCCACAAATCTAGTCAGAAGTCTCCTTGTCCTTGTATCTGCACCAACAGCAGAACATAGGCCCCAACAATCACACATAGACCCAGACACACAGAGATACAGACATACACACACACACACAAAATTAGCATGTTCTTCCTCTATTATTGGTTCGATTTATTGGTTCAATTTATATGCCTTCTCCGGAGACTCAGGGCGGCTTACAATGTGTTAAGCAATACCCTTCATACTTTTGTATATACCTGCATAGTAGGGCTTTCGCGCCCCCCCCTTTAAGCGGTGTTCTTTTTTATACAAAGTCAGCTAATTGCCCCCACAATCCGGGTCCTTATTTTACCTACCTCGGAAGGATGGAAGGCTGAGTCAACCTTGAGCCTGGTGAGATTTGAACTTGCAGTAATTGCAGGCAGCTGGCAGCTAAGTGCTACTTAACAGCACTTAGTCCCCGGTGCCACCAAGGCTCCTGTTTACCTCTATTGTGATACATGCTATCATCTACCAGCAATCTAGATTCTGCAGAGGAGAGATGATAACTTTTCACAAAATAATAATGAATGGATTCAAATTTGACATTGAAGACTAAAAACAAGGACAAAGTAATACTGTAGCATTCCATCCTCCCAGAACACTCTACTGCAGTTCTCAAAGGGAACATTTTTTGGGGGAAAGGGTTCTTTAACAGCACAACAAAGCAAGTGATTGATGAACTCATAAAGATAGAAAGGTTTCTATCTTTATCACAAAACGTCTTAATAAAATGCAATGGGTTTAACATTTAATAAATGCTAATTCATAAGATGCTTAAATATGTTTGAGCATATGCAATATGCATATGCACAACTGTCTTCTATTCCTTCCTCTCCCTTGTTTTCTTCCAGTTTAAATCATATATCAGGTTAGAAACTCCATGTACCTGGTAATGTGAGCTGTTGATCAAAAGCTTCTGCCATGCATGTCTTAGTTGGAAATCATACGATCAAACTCCTCCTGATTTTTGCCTACCAGAGACTCCTATAATATCCTCTATACAGGTAGTCCTCAACTTACAACCACAACTGAGCACAAATTTTCTGTTGCTTCAGTGAAACATTTGTTAAGTGAATTTTGCTCCATTTTACCACTTTTCTTGCCACATTTGTTAAGTGAATCATTGCAGTTCTTCATGGTTGTTAAGTGATTCTGGCTTCCCCATTGACTTTGCTTGTCAGACGGTTGCAAAAGGTGATTACATGACCTCCATTATAAATGTGAATCAGTTGTCAAGCATCTGAATGTAAATTACATGACCATGGGGATGCTGCAACTGTCATAAGTGTGAAAAATGGCCATAACTTTTCTCAGTGCCATTGTAACTTTGAACTGTCACTAACTGAACTGTTGTAAGTGGAGGATTACCTGCATATGGGATGTAAAACCTAAATGAATGAATTGGTTTTTAATAAATGGTGCATTCAAGATATAAGTATTACCTTGCTTAAATAAAACTTAGAACCTTTTATTTTGCATTTCTGCTTTGCTAAGCAAAGCAGTGGGCATATAAGTGAAATCCTGGGTATTAACTTGGAGCAGAGAGTTTGAAAACTGCTTAAAATTCTCCTGTATTTCTAATGCTTCTTTTGTTGTTGTCTGCTTCAAGCTTTCCCTACATGCGCTACATCAATGAAGTCATCTTCTTCAAATTCAGATCTCATTTTTTAATCTTCTTCTGTACTCATAATGGCTTTTTCCCTGCTGCCTTATATACTTCCTTTCATACCCTTTTCTGTTTATTGACCACATACGTAACTCTAACTCTTTCAATCTCACCAAGTTTTGTGTTTTTATATTTTTTATATTTTTAACTACACAACCTCGAAACCAATTGTATGTGAACTCGAAGTATGATGTGTCAACTCCTATCTCAGTAGCAAAGGGATGCTATCCAAGCATCTGCAAGAATCTACTAACATAATTTGAACATAATTTAAAACCCTTCTAAACCGGATGCTTATATAAACATGAGCTACCAGCTCTACTAGAAAGATAATCTTCAATTCAAAGGAGTGTACTAACATTCTTGCCAAAAGGCCTCTAAAATATGTGTAGAACAACAGTTTTTATCCTGCCTTCTTTAAGCTGATTGTTGAGGTTATCCAAATCAACTAAATAAGCTTGTGGGTTTTTTTTTTCTTATCAGCACAAGGATAAGCAAAAAACTGTTGAAGTCAGCAAATATTGATGGTATTCCATTTTATTGTTTTCTCTTGATGGGCTAAGTCCACTGTGAATCAGTCCACAGATGGCTGAGCAATTAAGCGCTCCAGCTAGTACAGCATTGTCTGAAGAGAAACCTAGCGTAATTTTTACTTGCTGATTATTTTACTTGCAATGGAAGAAAGATCAACACCATAATGAATTATTAAAACACAGCACATGCAATATTACAACTCATTCAGTGACCTACATTGCCTACCTGTGCTTTTGATCTACTGATCAATTATACTGGAGGTAACCAACTGACCTTGAATCATATTATCTGAATTGCACAAACCTTGGTTTCCTCTTTTTATTCCTATTTCCTAGGATGATTAAATGTGGGGTGCTTCAAACAGCCTGTTTTTCCTCTCTTCACATGGCTTATTTTATACCGAATAAACTTTTCTTCAGCATTTCAGATTGCTAACAGCAAGTATTCAGACATAAAATAACTTCATGACACACACATCTAAAAATCTACAATCAAAGGCCACATTTCATTCATAGTTCTGACCAAAACCTAAGCACAGCAAGTATATTTAACACCAGAGCAAAAAAAAGTGATGTTCTATTTCTATTAATTGGGCAGGGAGGTTAACATATATTAGAGGAGACTTCAGACCTGGAACTGGGCAATCAAGGCATACTAAAAATACAGACTAGAGTATTTATTTCTTTATTTGAAGACCACAAAGTGGCCTATATAATAATCCCTTCTGTTTTAGAGATGAAAGCACTGCTTGAAACTACAGCTTTATAAATCCTTGATTCAATTTAAAATATCCTCAGAGATTAAAGTAGTGACATTTATATATATATATATATACCACCTATGAAATACTTTGCTGAACACTTTTCTTATATTTTATTAACATCCTTTGAAAATAACCCATACCTCATTTTGAGTTGAACATCCGTATTTCAATTCTTTTTTTTTTTTTTACAATCCTGAACTTATTTTACTCACTTACTGTTTTAACCTTATTTCATTAACAACTTGATTTTGTCTACAACTGTGGAGTTTATAAAACTCATAGTACAAATGGAAAATTTTCTTCAATTTACCTTCAGAAACTCCTCTGTCTCCACCAGAAATCTCTGTTCCTTTTCTAGCTGAATCTTTCTCTCCCTCTCTCTCTCCCTCTCCCTCTCTCTCTCTGTGTGTGTGTGTGTGTATATGGATATATACCCTGTTTTCCCCAAAATAAGACATCCCCTGATAATAAGCCCAATCTTTGAGCGCATGGCCAAGCACTTATTTCAGGGTTCAAAAAAAATATAAGACAGAGTCTTATTTTTGGGGAAACACGGTATTAATGTCGAGGAGCCCAGCAGAGTGGCTTCAAGCCATAATAGGCATGGATAATGAGAAATGAGCTGGGCCGGTTACAAGATCACGGGCAAAACAACAAATGAATTTGGTTGATATATCAAATGTGCCTGTGAGGCAGAGGAGCAGTGGTGTGTGGGAAGGGACCAGAGAGAATGCTGTTAAAGCAATATCTGACAGCTCAGCGTCATTCCCTGGCAATGGGCAGCCCAAGCAGTACGTGATAGGGGAGGAAGCAACAGGAGCTAAGCCTCCATCGATTAACATGTCTGAAGTAAAAATGAGAGAGCTAATTATAGATGGGAGGCGGGTGGATGGGTCTATCGCCCGTGCAATGGCCAAATTGATCAATGATGCATAAAGGCGAATATCTCTACAATGGTAGTTTACATTCTGACGATGTTAGCAGAGGCTAATGAAAGCTAAGTGGATAATATATTTTAAGTTCCGGAGATCGCAATGTCTGTCTCTTCTTTTATATGTTGTTGCATTTTTCATTCAGTGTTTAGTTAGTGGCTGGGAATACCCAGCGATGTAAATTATGGCATATCAAATGCCATAACAAAAATTAGTATTTATTTATTAAATTTATATGCTGCCCATGTCACCAATAAGGTGACTCTGGGAGTAAAATGTTATAGAGGCAGCAGATGATGTGAGGTAATGAGAGAAATATCTCTTTTCCCATAATTGACAGTAGAATTTTTTTCCCCCTCCATTATGAAAGCCAGATGGGTGACTTTGGACCAGTCACTCTCTCTCAGCCCAACTCACCTCACAGAGCTTTTGTTGTGAGGAAAAATAGAAGAAAAGAATATGGGTCTTTGCCACCTTGAGTTATTTATAAAAATAATAAAGGCAAGACATAAATAAATAAATAATATAAAGGGTTCATCCGCTGGGTCTTTTCCACTATCTCCTCAATTTTTTTTTTATCCTAACAAATATAGTGCTGAAATAATGTGAATGGTGTGAGGTCACAGATTTGTGCTCATGTTGCTTAAAAAATATCCCTTCCCCACCCATATCTTCAGCTTAAAGCTAGTAGGTTTGAGGTTTTGTATTTCTTCCCCAGCTGTTACCACACAACATATAACTGGGTTTGCTCAGTATGTTTAATGATGACCGAATTAACTCCACTTTTTATTTAATCAGGAGCTAACTAAACAATTGGGACATTCAGCCGCACAAAACAGTAACAAAAAATTAAAACTAGCAAACATAGCCTAGGTGCTGTGCACAACCTGTATATGGTTGTGTGTGCTGCCTTTAAAACACACATTCCACTTGTAGCAAGGAAGGTTAGAATTTTGTCCTAAACTTATTGCTCTTATTTTTTAAATAAAGTGAAGGGCGGGATAGGAAACACTGAAGCTGTTATTGTTGTGTATTCATGGACATGCACTTTCTCTTGTCCTCAATTTGTATCTTATATAACCCCTTTTTTATTGTAGCGATGAAGGTGAATAAACTATCAAGGTCACTCTGGAAAGCTAGATAACACAAAGGATCTTATTTCTATGACAATCAGGGGGCAGGAAGGCAATATCCTGCCTGCATCTTATCTCTTTTGCCCCTTTCATGAACATAACCTCTTGGTCCCATTTCATCAGTTTTAGTTATTTAAAGTTTAAAGCATAAAAGGTTGCTCAGCCCCATGCTGTTTAACATTGTAAGCTGTCCCTTTGGTACAGGCTCAGAGAATTCAAAAGGACAAACACCGATATAGTTTTGCAAGATAGAATCTTCGTCATTGATCTTGGTTCAAATTTTGAAATCAAGCAATTAATTATAGCTGAATGAATACACTATGCATCTTTTGTTTCAGTGTAACAGAAATAAATTATAACTGTTTGGTTAAATGGTTGGTATTTCAAGAAATAAAGTAGGAAGCTTGAAAATATTCACTGGGTTTGGCAGTATGAAAAGTACTTACAATTCCTGAGCTTGGGGGAAAAAAGATCCATCAGAAACTTCTTTAATATTATAACAACTTTGGGAAATATGCTGAAATATATCATGGGGAGGGTTCTGGAGATATTTTTGTTTCTACAAACATCTTCATTCTATCAGCTCTGGTACATTTCTAAATATAATAGTCAATTTCTAGAATGTATTCTATTAATAAATGTAATTACATTCTTTCTATGTCACTGGTCTTTCAGTAAATTTCTAAATATTTAAACATTCATTTGAACTTCTGTAATTTTGTAAAATACTCAAGAAGTGCAGTTTTATTATAAAACTTTTCCATTTCTATTCAGCTTTAACTTAGTGAGAAAAAATACATTGGGTGACCCTGTAATTTCTATCAATGAAAATAATACCAGAGGCAGCTACTGGCATAACAATTCATTTTAAACATTTTAAACAAACTTTCTGTTAACTTTAAGCATAATTTAAATAACTTAACTGGTCAACTACAATGAAATACACTGTGCATCTTTTATTTCACTGTAACAGGAATAAATGCATTTGGGCTGCATAACTTAAGAAGTTTCCCTTTGAATGACAACAAATGACTCTAACAATAATGAACAAATGTGGAGTATCCCCAGTCTAATCATGTTCTACAATGCACTCCTAATTCTCCTACTTCAATAAATTATCTGAAATAATACTAAATATTGTGATCAGATCTTTCCAATCTTTCCTACCTCACCTACTATCTATTTTATATTCTACCTTTTATTCAGGAGCTCAAGGCAACATACATATAACATACATTCTCTTATTTTTCCCTACCACACCCTTTGACATAGATTAGGCTAAGAGAGTGTTATTGTTCCAAAGTCATCCAGTGAGCTTACTCTGTTGCTGGGGAGTTAGGGTTTCCAGCAGTGATGAAATCCAAATTTTTTTACTACCAGTTCTGTGGGTGTGGCTTGGTGGACATGGTGTAGCTTGCTGGGCATGGCTTGGTGGGCATGCTTACTTCAAAATCTCCATTCCCACCCACTCCAGGGGAAGGATACTGCAAAATCTCCGTTCCCTCTCCACTCCTGGGGGAAGGATATTTCAAAATCTCCATTCCCTCCCCACTCTGGGGCCAGCCAGAAGTGGTATTTGTGGTTCTCTGAACTACTCAAAATTTCTTCTACCGGTTCTCTGAACTGCTCAAAACTTCTGCTACCGGTTCTCCAGAACCTGTCAGAACCTGCTGGATTTCACCCCTGGTTTCCAGGTTCTAATCCGGTATTTTAAACACTCTATTGTACTAAAGGAAGAAACAGAGGTCAACCGGCAAATGACCATTATTGGTGGGCCACCTGTCCTCTTCAAATAAGTAGACATTTTTTTTAGGTGAGAAGCTCAATCAGCATTACTGTTTCATGGGGCAATTTTTTAAAAAAGTTTTGGCATGTAAGTGTATTATGTACATGGTCTTGTGTTTAATTATTACTATCTAGCTGTTCTTTTTTTTTTTTTACTGTAATTCAGATAGAATATCAGTCTCCATTTTCTCTTTTCTTTGGAATCCAGTAGTCATCCTGTTCCATTTATAAATTCCCACATTGACCTATCTCTAATAATCTGGAGCAACTCAAGGATCTTGCAATAATCTTTTTTGATTCCATCCATCTGCCTTCCTCTTCTTTTACTTCCCTTGAACTTGTTAAGCATAACTGTTTTCCTTGATGCAATTAATCATCTGCTCACTTCATATACCCAAGGCATATGATTGTTGATCAATGCCTTGGGAGAAGACAATTAGTCTTTATTTGGTCCAGGACTGATTAATGGGCTTTCTTGTAGTCTGCTGCAACATTATGAACCCTTTCCAAATCCATAGTTCAAAGTCACATCTTGTTATTCTTTCTCAGTGTCCAGTCTTTATAGTTGTACATTAGGCAAGAAAGACCACTGCTTTAATTATCTTCTGTATATTTGTCATTATCTTTTTTTCACAGATTGATCTTCCAACAATCTTCTACCTTTATATATTAATGAGCCAAAGAAAACAAAGCTATTTACCACTTTCATATTTCTCCATCAATTATAAATCTATTGAGCATACAGACTGACATTATCTTTCTCTTAATATTTAATCGTAATCTTGGTTTTTTTTTAACTTTCAATTGGGTTTTTTAAAAAGTATTCTTTGTTAGCTAACAAAACAATTTTCACTCTATAACAAAATTTGAAAATCTTGCCACTTTCAATTTTCTTACTTCATTTTTACCAATCCTGCCTAGAGCATATTTTCTACATAAGTGGATTAAATAGATATGGGATCAAAATAGGCATTTATTTATTTCAATTTATATAAATGCCCGCTCACATATATGAATCCAAGGTACTCACAAATTAACAGCAACAAACACATAAACTCAAATGAATTTAAAACAACTAAAAAACAAATTAACCCAAAACATTTAAAAACATGAAGAGAGTGCCAACCAACAGTTGACCAACATTATAGTCATCTCACAGCTCCCCACCTCCACTGGATCTCTAAGCTGTTGGCACAACCACTTCCTTAAGGACTTCTTAAAGGCCATTAGGGCTGGGGCTAACTTAACCTCAGGGAGGATGAGGTTTCAAAGGGTAAGTGCCTTTACAGAGAAGTATCTTTTCCTGGCTCTCATCAGATGGAAGATTCTTCTTTCATTCTCTTCCTGTAATGGAATGTGTAAATGACCTTGGGGAATGAGGGGAAGAGATACTGTCTAGGAAACAATCAGACAAGAGAGGTAGGAACCTCCAGCAGCTTAAGCCATAGAAAGAAACTTAGGAAGAGTCCACCTTAAAGGAAGAAACAGTTAAAAATGGTAGAGGAAAAAGTGCAACTTTTACACTTGCAAGATTCTGTTAATGTAAACTTACAATAAAGTAGAATTAGTTTACTTAGTGTCTCGTTTACTTGGAAGGGCTGACACTTCCTTATCTGAATCACTTCTCCAATTCAGATCTGACATACATTCTTGTTCATTGTAATGATTTATGGTATTTGTTATTGTTTTTATTTATACACACGCACACAATTTGTTTGTTTGTTTGAACTCCAACCTAGTATTTGATTTAGGCTATGTGTAGATATGTGTGTGTGGGAGAATTCACGGACACATATGTATGCCAATGTGTGTGATAAGAGTGAAAAATTTAAAGCTGTTAATTTAGAAAGTGCACAGTGAAGCTGCAAATATGCCTGTGATGGACTTGTGGTGTTGGGCAGAGACTTGAACTTTTCTTTGGGTAGGGAAAACCTGGAAAGTTTCAGATTCGGGTTTTCCCAGATGTGCCAATATGACATCCCTAATAAAATGTACCTTTGAGGAAACTCAAGCCTTGGAATTTTCTTTCGTTGGGGGTGTTACTTGGAACCCTGACAATGCATTTGTTGTACATTCCTATAGTACATGTCTCCATAGTACTAGAACTATTATAAAGAACCTAATTATGACCTTCTGTGACTTTTTGTCTAAATATTGGTGGAGCTGTTCTTGATTCAGCTTCAACAGATACAATAATACTTACAAAAAACCCTCCAGTGTTGGAGCATTCACAATCTCTAGAGGCAAGTTGTTCCACTGATTAATTGTTCTAACTCACCATTCCAACTTACTCATTATATCTCACCATAGGCATTCTCCACTATGCCTGGGACAAATATGGGAGGGTAGCCAGACTAGTGTAATAAAAGCACTCAACAAACTAATATTATTCAGTGTTATTGTTATCACTGAGTTGTCCCCAGCTTGCTAGAAAACATACTTATGCATTTTAAATCCTCTTTCCCCAGTATATTAAACTATAGCTCCACATGTACAAAAAAATATTCCTTTATCTTTTGTCATCAAGAAACATTTCTTCACCTGCCATTATTTTCTAGTTTGCTTAACAAACCTCTGCTTTTGCTCAACTGATACACATTCACCTCCATTTATACTTCTATCTTTAATTAGAACCAAAGGGGGAAAAATGAAAACTACCCCCTTAAAAAAACAAAAACAAACCTTTTCTGACCATTTTTCTTTTGATTCAAAAGATTGTAGGTTTGTTAATATTATGCTACCTTGTTTGCACAGATCTTGTGGCCTGCATGTCAGTGGAGAAATATACACTTAAAGACATGGCTGGTAGCAAACCATTTTCAGTATATCAGGGGGTGCAGCAATTATTTATGGTTGTAATTCTTCAATATTATATATTCATACTATTGTATTTAAAATATTTCTTAATGACTTATGGGATTACTGAACAAAGAGATCAAACAGCTCCTATTATATAACTATTACTGCTTTAACAACTATTTGCAGTTGCTAAGAGAAATGAATTCGTACTTTTAAGGATACAACTATCCTTTCTTTCTTTGCTTTTCCCCCAATGTAAACTTTGTTGACTCATTCCTGAAATAGCTACTGTTGAAGAACAGGGGTGTCAAACTCAAGGCCCGTGTGGCTTTGGCCTGGTCTACCCAGTGCAAAGAAGAAAGATCAGGCCAATGTAGCTTTGGCCCAGTTTACCCACTGTGAAGATGAAAGATCAAGCCACTTGTAGCTTCAGCCCGGTCTACCCAGTGCGAAGAGGAAAATGAGGCTAGCGTAGCTTCAGCCCGGTCTATACAATGAGAAGAGGAAACATGCCAGCAGTTTGGGGAGTGGCGCCAAGCTGGCCACGCACACCCAGTTGACCACACCCACCCAGCCCCCTAAGGTTAACCACAGCCCTGATGTGGCCCTCAATGAAATTGAGTTTGACACCCCTGTTGAAGAGGAAAATATGCTTGAAATATTTGTATTGAATGTTTATGTTACATATGCTGTAATAACAATCAGATGCCTGTGCACTTGTTAATCAGAATATCTTGGCATACTTTATAAAATGATTTGCTAAAATTAAGACGTTATTTTTAGAGCATTCTCAAAAATCTACTAAAGAGGTTAGTAAACCTTTTTGCTGAGTTCTGTTAATTAACACACTGGTTTTAAGATGTTTACAGAGGGATATACAGTATGGTTGATCTGCTCCAGCTATCAATCTCAGACTGACTTGCAATTGTCCAATTCCTCTTTTCTCCCTTTTTTCTCATCAGTTAACACTTTACCACTTCTCCATGATTTCTGAAAGATAGTAGCTCTCTCAGTATCCGAAGATGTATTTAATCTGGCCCTGAAAATTCTAATTTAGTCAAAATAAACAGAAATCCCTTGACTATTATTCTTTCAATCTCAAACTTAAATCCTTTCCTTCATCTTGTTCTCCACAAATGTTTGATGGAGCACATATGCACTTGGTTGGTCATTTTTATTTTAAACACAGAGGTTGTGTATGATCATATCATTCTTGGCAAACTTTAATTCATTTTGAGCTTTAGTTTTTCTGACATCTCTAGAATTCTGGATTGATTTATACTATGTGCATTTCTGAGTATGAAAATTATTTGAGCAATCCATTTATTTTTGTAATATCAGATCCACAGTGACCATCAGACATTTAATTACAATAAAATTACTGCAGAAAAGTTTTTATGAGATAAGTATATTTATTCACATGTATGATTATATTTAACATGACAAATCCAAAGAACATACTTAAGTTAGACATACTTCGTTTAGGTTATAATTTAAGTTAATTATACTGATGTACAATATCAATATATCTTAATTGCTCTAATTTTCAAAACAGAATGAAATAGGAATGCAAAATACATATTGCCCTTTTTAAATAACAAATCCTTTTATAATTCTAATCACTGTATGGTGGTGCAGTGGTTAGAATGCAGTACTGCCGGCTGCCTGCAGTTTGGCAGTTCAATTTTCACTGGCTCAAGGTTGATTCATCCTTCCAGGTTTCCGAGGTCAGTAAAATGAGGACCTAGATTGTTGGGGACAATATGTTGACTGTGTAAACTGCTTAGAGAGGGCTGTAAAGTACTGTGAAGCAGTATATAAGTCTACGTGCTATTGCTATAATTTTAATACTTTAAAAATAATACTTTTCTCCATAGAAGTTTTTTTTTTTTTTGCCTTAGACACCTTAGATGCTTAATTAAGTTAGAAATTTCCAAGTTTTATTCCGCTGGTGACTGCTAGCTTGTTAATTAGTTGCCTCTTTCATTGATTAGCAACTTAGACAGTACTCAATTATAAATGGCTACAATGTCTGCCTTGCTTTAGAGTCTAATTAATATGATATAGACTGTTTAACTATTGGTGTGCCTAAATTATTTATGATGGCAAAACTACATTTTATTGTTAATCAACAAAAAGTAGCATAAAATAAAAACATTGAAATGAATTATTTGTGTTTTGTTTTATCATAATTTACACCAAAACTTTTTGAAAGTTAGTGCAATTATGAACCAACTTTCTCTGCGAAAAACTATTGCTTATTTTCAGAAAGTGCCACAATATCTGATGCACACATTAAAATACATTAAACAAAGAACACAATCTACTGAATGCATTTTAATTAAGTGCTAAACAAGGGAACAGAACATCATGTTCAAATACAAAATTAAAAAGAGAGAAAACGATTAGGATGACAAGTTTGTTTTTGGGTGAGAAAATGGGTATGTCTCATCTTCTTTCTCTATTTATGATTGGAACAAGAGATCCCATTAGTGGAATTCTATTCACAGGATGCTCATCTAGAAGAAATTGGGGTGAATATTCATTTAGTTTATATTCATTATGCTACCTAAATTAATCTGATCACCAGGATCCCCTTCAACCTTATTAGGAATCATCAAAGGCAGTCAGATGTTATTTTATGGAATTCAAACCTTCTACCAGGAAATGAACTCACATATCTTCACACTTGGATCATTACTTGGTAATACAGGGGTTTAAGGCACCCTGTTATTAAGCTGGTTATTAAGACCAGCTGCCTGCAATTACTGCAGGGTTCGAATCTCGCCAAGGCTCAAGGTTGACTCAGCCTTCCATCCTTTCTAAGGTAGGTAAATTGAGGACCCAGTTGTGGGGCAATAAGCTGACTTTGTATAAATATACAAAAGGGATGAAGGCTATTGCTGAGCACATTGTAAGCCGCCCTGAGTCTTCGGAGAAGGGCGGCATATAAATCAAATTAAAAAAAAAATACTTACATTGAATTAGCTTTAGGCACTAGTAGTAGTAACTTGCAGGAAGGGATACAGGCAGTGGTGGGATTCAATTTTTTTTACTACCAGTTCTGTGGGCATGGCTTGGTGGGCGTGGCATGGCATGGCTTGGTGGGCATGGCAGGGGAATGATACTGTAAAATCTCCATTCCCACCCCACTCTAGGGGAAGGATACTGTAAAATCTCCATTCCCTCCCCACTCCAGAGGAAGGTTACTGCAAAATCCACATTTCCTCCTGATCAGCTGGGACTCAGAAGGCAAAGAATAGATGGGGTGGGGCCAGTCAGAGGTGGTATTTACTGCCTTTTAAATTGTTTTTAAATTTTATACTTGTGTGTTTTTACTTTTGGCTGTACACCGCCCTGAGTCCTTCGGGAGAAGGGTGGTATATAAATTGGAATAATAAATAAAATAAATAAATAAATACCGGTTCTCCAAACTACTCAAAATTTCCGTTACCGGTTCTCCAGAACTGGTCAGAACCTGCTGAAACCCACCCCTGGATAAAGGAGAAATTTCTCATTCTCCAAGTCCTGTAAAACCCTGTATTTGGGGGGCATATAACATGACTCTTGTATCCAGGGGTGGGATTCAAATAATTTAACAACCGGTTCTCTGCCCTAATGATTTCTTCCAACAACCAGTTCACCAAACTGCTCAGAAAGTTAACAACCGGTTTTCCGGTTCAAGTGGTGCAAACTGGCTGAATCCCACCACTGCTTGTATCTCTCTGCTATGAGACCTCAAGAGAATGTATAAGCCATTCTGATTGCTGCTAATCTGATCTAGAAACCACCGGCAGGAGAGCATAAAAGATAGCACTAGTAACCATAAGATAAAGGATTATGAGCCCACATTTCCCCCATTTAATTTAAAACAAGTAGTGTGCATTGTTTGAGATGTGATCTCCCAAAGATTCTTCAAGAACATACAGGAATGAAAAGGTAAGCATCTGTTTGCAACCCTTTAAAGCAGCTATGTAAAAGAAGAACTACACTATCCTAGGACACTGTAGACAGGTGTTTTGCTGCTAGATATGCTAAAGTGCCTTTTGAAGATTGAATCTGAAGCTCTGCATAGCCCAGAACACTTCCTTATACTGGAGTGGCTCTGAAGAAAAACAAGTCCAACCCATGCTGTTTAAAAGGCAGGAAAAAGGGTGAGAAATCTGAAACTTTAAATAACTGTTTATGAATTGTATGTAGCACTCTGGCTATGAAAAAAGATGAAGAGATCAATTGAGACTTTGATAACAGTTTTTTCCTTTTTCCTGTAGCTTGCTACATGAAAGAGAATGTCAGTAAGAGAATGAGAAAGAAAAAAAGAAAGAAAGAAAGAAAGGAAAAGGGAAGGTGGAAAAAAAAACAAATGTAAGAAAAATAACAAGTGCCTTCATGCATTTTTTTTTAACACAGGACCTATTAGGTTACTTTAAATAGAATTTGGTCTTTGACGAAAGAAAGAGTTGCCCTACTTTGTTTTAAATCATAACTATCAGTGACACGTTTCCCAGAATATGACACACAGTATGACACACACACTTTCATGAGGAAAAAATAAATTAAAAAACCATACTAATAAAAATATTTTTATTATCAAATACTAAAACTGGCTAATTTGAACTTTGCAAGACACCTTTCCTTTGCTTCTAAATCTAGTCACTTTGGCTCCTTAATAACATTTCTTCTTTTGGGGAAAGTGCAAGCAATTAAAGCTAGGTCTCACAGTCTTAACTTTATTGCTGTTTGAAATACTGAGTGCATTGTTTTATAATTCATTTCTAGTTTTAAACAGAGCTTGGTCAAATAGTGGAATTAAAACCATTGTTTAAAAATGGACAAGCTGGTGGTTAGAATTTTATAGTGCCCGTTGGATATGCCTTTATTTTTACATTTCTCCACCACAGGAACAAATTTAAGTAATAATGTACTTCACAGTGGGGGGAAAAAAAACCTAGTTTTGATTATTGCATTTTTTAAAGCTTGCATTCATTTAATGTTGTACTTGACACACACAAAAAAAGGAGCAAAAGGATCCAACCTATTTCAGATGCATAATTAAAGTCTTCTCCCATTTGCTGGTTTTGAAAGAGAGTGAAACCAGAAGCAAATCCCTCAGCTCATTCATATGCCACCTGCCTTAGTAATCTAACATTCCTCTTCTTCCTTCAGTGCCTGAGCTTAAATCTATCCTTTTAACAACTCACCCTGAACAGCTTCCCATCTCACCTGCCTGAACTTGAAACCAATCACAGAACATTCATTATAGCTGCAGCTGTCATAGTTCTCTCGGTTTGTATAATGCTTCTTCCATGCTGTATCTGTCCTGCCCTGTCACCTCTTTGTGACAGAGTTTGTTGCATTGCATGTCGGATTCCAGGGAGAATGGAAGACAATTCCTGTCTGGAAATACTTAACACTGAAATAGGAGGCTACTAACCAGCAATGATCTATGGCCTTGGATAAATATCCTCTCAATATACACTCAAGGGAATAATTCATGCATTAAGTATTGTTAGGACATAGAAACTTATATTAATATTCTAATTAGAAGGAAAAAGACAGAGCATTTATTCAGAGACATAAGCATTTTTCATGTTCAAGTGCTTGGTAATTGAAAGACATTAGCAAATAGACCTCTGGAAATCTTTTATAATTTTTAGTTAAGTTTTAAATTTACAGTATACTAACTATGATAAGAATGTCCACAAAAAGGGAATAAAGGTTTGCTGTTTATATATAAAAAGATAATTCAACAAGCCATAAAGTTAGGATTTAAGATATGTAACATGCAAAAAAGTTGTGTAAAATCATGAAATTTTTGTAAAGTTTCTGCAATTATTTAAAAATTAATAAAAACTGGAATTTGAAATTGTTTCTCTTGGAAAGATAGTTGGTTATTTAAATTTTCCTTATGCTTCTAAAATATGAGACAGTAAAATCCATGTAGAAAAAAATTGCCATGCTATCATTCATTCAATCATTTATCCTGGAATGAAAAGATAGTTAAAAATTCTCAGACTTTGTAAGAATATAAATTTAATCACACAATTACTTAGTGTATATATGCAGAAGGGTGAGACATGAAATTTAAGAAATTAACTGTAATGTTAGTATCACCATAACTTTTCTGTGCTGTAAGACATATTTTAAACAAATTATCTACTTGAACTGCTGTCAAGCAAAAAATTTAATACTTCTTAGCACAACCCCATCACATATTATGTGGACAGAATGGAAAACAGCAGAATCTTTCTTTTTAAAAACTACACTGAAGAAATGTTGGTTCCACTAATATAAACACTAAGCAGCAACTTGTGATTAAGGGGAGGGGGGTTATCTTTAAATTCAAGTTGACAGTTAACTTTACTGGACTAATGAAGTTACTATATTTTTCATTTACATATGTGCATTTAACAAAACATTTTTAATGTAGCTTAAAAGGTAGGAAAAATATACAGTATTTAAAAATTTGCTCATGTGAAAAGGCACTGTTAAGTGCAATATGAAAGAGAAAAAGCACAAAACCAGTTCAGAACAGAACATAATAACAGAGTTGGAAGAGATTGTGGAAGTTTCAACCTGTTCAAGCAATGGTTGTCTAATCTCTTCTTACAAACCTATGTCATTACTGCTCAGATGGGCCTCACATTGGACATTACAAAAAACCAGCTATCGCTTCCTGAGCTTCATAAACAATTTGCTGTGGTTACCTAGCCTTCCCACATGCTAAGTATCAAGTAAAAAAAAAAACACAATGTACTTTTTTGTGTGTGCTTAACACAAGTTTGAACCCAACTCTTTACAACCTGTAAACTACCTTAGCCCTACAGATAAATAAGCAATGAACCAACCACTTGTAAGTTATAAAGGACTGTTTGGCAGAGCTTCAGTTTTTAAAACTTTGCTTTTTATTGCAAACATCAACTTTTTGGGTGATCTTTCCAGTCAAATATTGTTACTGGCTTGCTTGCTTGCTGTAAAAGAGAAATATGACTTCTTGAAGAAAGTTGATGTGATCGATGAAGTATCTTGGAAAACGCAATTGCTGATCCAATATCGGTCGTGAGGAAACTTTTGCTCAGCTGGGTTGAGTAGACAATCTCATAGACTTACAACAGTCCACTTAGTTGGCACTGTTGGCACTGTTGGCAACAATGGCACTGTTACAACGAAGTTCGAAGTTACAACGGCAATGAAAAAAGTGACTTATGACCATTTTTCACACTTATGACCGTTGCAGCATCCCCATGCTGGATGGTCACATGATTGGCATTTGGAAGCTTAACAACTGAGACTTGTCAGAGTCCTGGGGTCATGTGATCCTCTTTTGTGAATTTCTAAGAAGCAAAGTCAATGGGGAAACCAGATTCCCACTTAGCAACATAAATTTTGGGTTCAATTGTGGTCATAAGTTTAGGACTACCTGTAGCACATATGTAACTTGAAACTTTCATACCATAAACTATTGCATGCTGCCACATTCTGACCACTATAAACTAATACAGTTTTCCTCTTATAATAGTGCAGTATGTAATTTCAGCAGGGAATTGAGGGTTTGTGTGTGTGTGTGTGTGTGTGTGTGTTTGTGGCAAAATAGTGGTCAGTTATGCTCTTTTTATCAATATTCTGTGCAAATATATATGAGATGGAGCTTGCATTGTCACTCTGTAATGTCTTTTTAATGAAATCCTGGTTTGCTGCAGGTACCTGTCACAATTAGCTCAGTCTTTTTCCCCCTCAAAAAATTGTTTTGATTTGCTTTTGTGAATTTTAAAAACCCAGTGCAGCTTAAAGGATCAACATTTCTGACCACCATATGAATCTCACCCCTCATTATGTAAAAACTGCACACCGTATATTAAAATTTTAATAAATCCCTGTGTCCATCAAACGCATGCAAATACAGGGAAGCTTTATACAAAAAGGGAGATGAAGGCTAAGAGAGAGAAAAATACCAAAGTCTCCAAATTAACAGAAAACAAGGATCAGGGATTCCATTTCTGTATTTTATTATTCACTTTGTAGTTGTACTATTCACAATCAGATGTAATAAAAATCAGTCAAACTCTAGTATCTTTAAAAAGTGCTTTCTTATAGTTGGAGTGTTTAGCATGGGAGAGAGAAAGAATAGTTGCTGTCAACAAACCACTCTAAATTTACACACACCACACAAAACCGAATAGAATGGTTGAACTTTGAAGCACCTTGAACCTAAGCATGGAAAATACTAGCAGTAATAAAAAGAAGTTAAAAGCGTTGTGGAATGCATTCAACCATTTTAGTTAAATGCAGGCCAGAAAGACAGCTATTGTTGCTGCTGTATCATTCACATACGAAGCACAGTGGCCTTTGGAATGAATGTGTAATATTACAGTGGCATTTAAAAATCAGAAATAAACGAGGGGAAAAAAAAGTTTTAAAAATGACACATTACCTGCAAGGCACAACATGAACGATTGCAGTACGAGCAGTTCCCATGGCAACCTCATTTTCAGTTTCTGATGTCAAAGGAGACCCACGTCCAATATGTAGTGATTAGAATGCTGCTTCTTTTAAGTTATATCCGATCTTTAATCTGTAGGAATAGAAAGAGAAGTATTACAATAAGATTTAGGATTACAGCTCCTTATGCTCTTTGAGACTCTCTACTTTTCCCCTTGATTTAAAACAAAATTTACACCTAAAGGAAAAGAGATGAAAACAACTGGAATAAAAGTAAAATCTGCCACAGCACTGGCAACAGCAGACACATCAATTACTTTCAAGTTGCTTGGAGCTATAGAAGAAACGACAGCCCTCAAATCATGTCACTTTTCTAAAAAAAATAAAATAAATGCATTTGTGAGTTACCCTCAGAATAGAAAAAAGGATATTACAATTAACAAAAATAAAAAAAATAGATGCTCTTTGGAATTAGCTCTCTACCCCATCCCATGCTCCTGACCTCAAATCAGCACTATTAAATTCTGGGTCAAGTCACTGATCCAATAAGAATTCTTGAATTAATTGTTAATTCCACTAAGTGTTGATCTCTATCTCCTTTATCTTTTGACACTTTTGAATTTGCTAACTGTTTCAGGAAACAAATGTTAACAAGGACAGATGGCAAGTTCCTCCAGGATGATAAATGCCCTTCAGGGTGAGCAATTAAGGGCCGCTATATATCCCTCCCTTTTCACTCAGACAGCCCAGGCGTCCTCTCCTCATTGCTCATGGGCTGAAGCTGCAGAGATAGCCTGAGATTAATCGCTCCACTGTAACTGAAACCTTTTGCATGACAGTTGACTGTCGGTCCAGTAGACCTCCAGGGCAGCTAGGGGAAAGGTTCAGCAAGGTGGCAAACCACTTAAATTGTTTTAGCTATTTGTCTGGAGATAATGTATTTTCAGCGAAGTATGACTCTATTCTGTAGCTCTGGGTGACTGTGAATACATATTGTCTTGAATATATGTTTGTGTGTGTGTGTGTGTCTGTGTATTTTCCCTGCCTCTTATGGTCTTCACTTCACTTCATTTCACTTCAGCATGCCTGCTCTTTTAAATCCATTAGACGTTTCAAACATCATAACTGGAGGTCCTTTTTGAATGCATTGAATTGTGTGCATAATATTTGATATAAAACATACACATCTTTTAAAGTATCCATGTCAAGAAAGTTTAGATTAACAATAATTAAAGCATATATTCTTTTTAGGAATTCGTCCTCCTAATGTCTGGTGTTTAAGACAAACAGCATAACTGTATCTAATAGAAAGTGGTGTGATATTATGAAACAAACTTGCCTGCTTTTATAAGTTAACATTGCTCAATCTCTGTTAAGTCAGGTTCAATGTGCTGATATGAGGAAGAATTCCCATTTTAAGAATTGGAGAAGTTGTTTGAAAAGAACAAAGAATAACCCAATATATGTCAGTATTCTCACATCTATAATAATTAAGCTGACTGAAGATAAGCAAAAAATTGCCTATCAATAGAAGTGAACATTTTAAATATAATGATTACAATATACTATATTATGAGTTGGATAGATAACTTGTTACAAACTGCAACTGCCTGCAATTGTCAACTCTTATTGCAACAGACATATATAAACGGCATCAAAATTTTAGGGGTCCATGCATTACTTGTACAAATGAACATTTTTAGTACAGAAATGGCAACTGTATGGACAAATATGTCCCCACCAAAATGTCCTTCCCACTAAAAGCACCTGTCTTTGTCCAAAGAGAATATTTTGTAGGATATCTGTCATGATCACAGCAGGAAGGAAGGGTTGAACTTCTATTTCTCCACTTCCACAGCTGAAAAGCCACAATTCTGTTATTACTTACATGTTTCAAAAGTACAATTAACATCACAATTGTCATTGAACTACTGTAGGAATAGTCCTAAGTGTAATAATATACTGTATGTTATATAACACAAGCTATTCTGAGTCAGTTATTATCACCACAGGATCCAGTGATGTAGGAATTTAAGCCAATCCCATTGCTATACGACAGGGGTGGGCAAATATGGCTCTTTTATGACTTGTGGACTTCAACTCCCAGAATTCCTGAGCCAGCCATGTTAGCTCAGGAATTCTGGGAATTGAAGTCCACAAGTCACAAAAGGGCCATAGTTGCCCACCTCTGCTATACGAGATTATTATCACAGAATCATGTAAAATTACAACAGGAGCTAAACTTTTGAAAGATGGAACACAGGTTTTCAATAAGATTTCTTCTTGAAGACAATACCTGATGTATGTATCTCTAAAAAAGAAGCTTCCTAGGTGTACAAGAAATGGGAGATTCCAAAGCATCCTCACTGATGTTGGTATAACACTCATCCTTTGTTACCTAATATCAATCTTTATTCCCACAACGAAATCTTGATTTTAACATTACTTCCTGTACGTTCCATGGTGAGTGGATGCCTTGCTAGGTTTTGTTAGCTAGCAAGACAGCGTTGGGAGCAGAATCACTGCTGGATGCTGGATCTGGATCAGTGGTGGGTTGCTCCCGGTTCACTCCGGTTCAGGTGAACCAGTAGTGGCGGTGGCGGGATGCTCCACCCACCCAAACGTCATCAAAAATGATCTGTGCATGTGCAGAAGCTTCTGTGCAAGCACAGAAGCACTGTGTACTCACAAAGTTGAGTGTATGCCCCCACGCTACTGATAGCAAACCGGTAGCACCGGGTTTTGAAACCCACTACTGATCTGGATGCTGGATCCAGCAGATTACACTGACTCAGTGTAACCTCTCCAGAATAAAGGGGAAATTATTGATACTTAAGTAACTCCAGACAGCCTCTTCTTATGAGTAGTCCATGGACACTGTCATTTTTACAGATGGTTTATAATTGGAGTGGCTGAGAGTAAAGATTTACATTTTCCAAGCTCCAACTTCGAAAGCAGCCTTTACAAACACTACGCTTGACTAAGCCTTATATCTTAGCTACATTTTTGGGTTATTTTATTATTTGCATCTTGGAGAGATTAAGACACTTAGACTGGAACAGTTCTACGGCATTCCTCCGATGAATTTCCCTCTCCTTAAAAGATAGTGTAAATTTTATTTGAAGGATTCAACAATATAAGGTTTTTTTGGACTGTGAAGCAAAAAGGATTTTTGGAAGTATATGGAAATGAAGTCTTATTAGCTGCAAACAGTTGGGGATAGCCTAACTGGTTTTAAAGATGAGATTTCATTTTTTGCTGAACATTCCTTAGCAGGACTGAAAAAACAGGGTGAACAATTATACAAGCCAGTTTCAGGCTTATGCAAATGGAAAGGTCCAACCCAGGCTTCTACTAAGAAAACAATGCAGAATTATTGTATTCATCCACTGAACTGCTTTCACATCACTCCTGAGTACCATTTTTGGATTTACCATTAGTGAAAAATTAATAGTAAAATGTTAAACACATGAACTGTAATATACAGGTTTCTTGTTTGTGTGTGTGTGTGTGTGTGTGTGTGTGTGTGTGTGTGTGTATTAATAATGTGTATAGTTCAACAATCAAAAGTTGCAATTGTAGCCTCCTGAAAGACATCCCTTTTTCTAATTAAAGCTTTTCTTTGCAATAATTTAGCTCTTCTCAGTTGGCTGTTTAACAAGTTTAAATGGTTCTTTTTATCCTACCCATGGGGGAAAAAAACCTTTCATTACTGAACCCAAATTTACTTTTTTAAAAAATTACATATACACAGAAAATTGAAATTAAGGTCAGCTCCTAGAAATTGGGAGGACACAGAACTTCAACTCAAAGGGGGAAAAATACATATAATCTGCAGTCCCAATCTTGATACTGTTTACCATGTGTCAAGCCTTAGACATATTTAATATATTTGCTTAATAAGGTTATTCACAGAAGTAGCTATAAAGGTAGCTATAAAATGTGGTTTAGAATATATGTGGTTGCACATAAAGATACTTCTCAGGGACACCTTAATGCAATTGTTTATTTCCCTGGGGTTTGTGTGGCTACTTTCTACAGCAGGCGACTGATCCCTGGATAACCAGTGTAGTTAAAGTGTTGGCCTTGAAACCGGGAGACTGTGAGTTCTAGTCCTATTTTAGGGATGAAAGCCACTGGGTATCTTTATGGCAGGCACTCTCTCTTAGTGCAATTCACCTCATAGATTGTTGTGGGGAAAATAGGAGGAAAAAGAGTTAATTAGGTATTTTCACTGCCTTGAGTTATTTATAAAAATAATAAAGGTGAGATATAAATAAAGAAATGTTTGATTTAAGGTATTTCTGAAAATATCTTAATGGCTATGTGTGCTCTGAATCATATTTTTCTCTATGAATCCAAAGCTCCCCACCCATCATTTTCAATGTACAATTTCTACCAGATTGTTCCATTTACATTTCTTCTAGAAAGATGCTCATTCTTTTCAAGTAAAAATACTGCTACTGCCAGCACTCCTGTTACAATTTTAGAACACATTGCACTTTTCTTTTCATTTAACTTTACTTAAATAATTTCCAGACAGCCACCAATAATGAATGCATGGTTTTCTTTTTAGATTTCCATGACTTAAGAATTCCAAAGCAGACTTTCTAGCTGTAGTGATTATGAACAATGCCAAAAACAGGGATTAAAATTTTCTAAATCTGAGAAGTCAATGTCTTTATACTTATAGATCATTTGAAGAGCTGAAAAAGGATCTAAATACAATTTGAATCTAAAGCCGCTAAAGCATGCTTGTGCCGATAGTTTTCTAACCTTACTTTTGGCAATTCCATTCAGCTGTAACAAATTGTTTTGAAAGGCACCTTTGTCTATAATTGGATTTTGATCAGGAAAGTTGACTCTAAGAACTTGAAGCATAAGACACAGAAAGAAGCAACATGGGTAATTCTATTTTTCCAGCTATAAAGAGAAGCAAAGCAGTTTGACATGGAGATCTGTGCATATATAGTTTAGAGTTTGCCCTGTCCATTTCTGCTGTCATTCTGTAAATAATGCTTAGAGTCACATCTAAAGAATTGAAAATGAGAATATGTTTCTTAGCAGCTGTTACATGCTTTTTTTTTTCCTTTGGAGGTCACTGATGTACTAATTCTACTAAATGCAAAATAAAGAAGCATTTAATGAAGTATGTTTTGGATGGCAGAGAATAAAGAATACATTAACCATCTAACTATAAGACAAGTTAAAGATTGGCCTAAAGAAAACTAACAATGTTTCTCATGTTAATGTTGAAATGTTCTACATGCTTTTCTGGGGAATAATTCAGTGGTTTTATTTCTGTTGTTCTAAGTTTACAGGAAACTAAATCCCAGTGATGACAATGAAATTTTCTTCCATGAAAATTAAAGAATAATTAAATAGTGCCATCTCCCAATGGTTTGCAAAGAATTTCAGCCCAAGGGGATTAGGGAAAAAGAGAGAAACATTTCAATTTGTTCAATCGGATGTTTATTGAAGATTACGTTGAAAAAGATCCATGTGAGTTTCTGGACTGCCATGACATTAGGAAATATGTGCCATCTGTTTTCTGTAAGACCCATCAGAAGGGCAGTGTCAGCCTTCCCCATTACTGCAGATCAATTGAAGCCAATTTCTAATCCCAGGTTCCTGCTTCTCTCAATCTTTCATTCTGCTGACTGTTCAGCTAAACTCTGCAAGACAGAAGATAGTCTCTGGAACGAGAAAATTTGCTGAATTCTCCTCTCAACCTCTACACCAGCTTTTCTTAATTGGGATTCCATAGTGTCCCTTGAGAGATTGCTGCTGGTTCTACCAGAGATCACATTTGGGGGAAACAAACTTTATATTTTGGGGGACTTTTTGCACTTCACAATGCTAGGTGGTGGGAAATTTTGCATGCCATAATGTAAAAATTTGCTGCTGCCTATCACTTTGTGGTTTGTGGTAAACATTGTAAAATAGAGATTGTATAGGCTAGAAGTTAATTCTATAGTGACTTTTTATTTTTGTGTTATTTTTTTATATATATACAGGAATTGTATGACCTCCTGAGCATTATTTAAAGAGCTTTTCCAGGGTAAACGGGTTGAAAGGGGCGTTGGTCCTACCTGATACGCTCCTTCTCGTTGAGTGGAGACAGCAGCCAGTGTGGGTACTACTCATCCAATCAGATTGAAGGACTGAGTCAGCCAACAACTTTAAGTCCCGCCCTTGTTGCCGGGCAGACCCAGCTTTGGCGAAGACTCGTAAGACTGACTCGGCGTGTGGGCACAAAAGTCAATAAATGCCCCCAGGTAAAGAAAGAGAAGAGGAAGACAGACAGAAAAAAACACAGCCGGAGTAAGGGAGGGTCTGGCTGCTGTCTCCACTCAACGAGAAGGAGCGTATCAGGTAGGACCAACGCCCCTTCTCCATTGAGAGTGGAGACAGCAGCCAGTGTGGGACATACCCCAGTTCACTGTCCCGAGTTTAGGGTGGGAACCGGCTGGTCAGCAACAACCGTCTCCCCGGCAACGACACGCTGAAGCACCCGTCGTCCGAACGCCGCCTCCGCCGATGCAAATTGATCCAATCGATAATGACGTATGAAGGGAACCGGCGAAGTCCACGTGGCCGCCCTGCAGATCTCAAACAAAGGCGCTTGGGTCGCCCATGCAGCAGTCGTAGCAGCGCTACGGGTGGAATGAGCGGTCACTCGAGCTGGACGCGGAAGGGAACGAAGGTCGTAGGCCGAGGCGATGGTATGCCGAATCCAACGACCGACAACAGACGAGGAGACCTTGCACCCTTGGGAAACGGGCAGAAATGAAACAAACAGCGACTCCGAACGACGGAAAACAGATGTCCTCTTAATGTAAATCCGCAAAGCCCGCCGTACGTCGAGCGAGTGCCATCTGCGCTCCCGGGGATGAGCAGGATGCGGGCAGAAATTAGGCAGAATAATTTCCTGCGATCGGTGGAAAACTGAATTGATTTTCGGGACGAAGGTAGGGTCCAAGCGGAGAACCACACGGTCCGAATGAAAGACACAAAGGTCAGAACGGATAGACAATGCTGCTATCTCTGATATACGACGGGCCGACGTTATCGCCACAAGAAAGGCCACCTTGCAGGTGAGTAGACGGAGACTAGTAGTCCTTAAAGGTTCGTACGGAGGTCCCATAAGCGACTCCAATACTAAAGGGAGATCCCAGGTCGGGTATCTATGTAATACAGGAGGGCACAAATTCGTAGCCCCTCGAAGAAAACGCCGGATTAGGCGATGTTGCGACAATGATGGCAGAGATCCGCAGACCAGGACCGAAGACAACGCGGCCACATGTCTGCGTAACGTATTGGAAGAGAGGCCTTGAGCCAGACCTTGCTGTAGAAAGCATAAAATGTCCACAATGGATGGCTGAAGAGGAGAAACGCCAGACTCTGAACACCAGGAACAGAAGGCACGCCAAGTGGCAGAATAAATCCGATCCGTAGAAGGGCGGCGCGAGGCCTGCAATGTCTGAATGACGTCCGGCGGGATATGCACTGCTGTCAAAGTGCTCCGCTCAACCGCCAAACGGTCAGGTTGAGCCAGGCCAGGTCCGGGTGCAACAGAGCGCCCTGAGACAGAACGTCGTCCTCGAGGGGAATGCGCCACGATGGGGCCACCGAGAGGGACACAAGGTCTGCATACCAGGGTCTCCGGGGCCAATGAGGCGCTACAAGGACCACTTCCTCCCGCTCGTACAAGATCTTGCGAACCACTCTGGGCAGGAGGGATGTCGGGGGAAAGGCGTAGAGAAGACCCGCCGGCCATGGAATTCGAAGAGCGTCGACGCCCGCCGCCTGAGGATCTGGGAATCGGGCAAAGAACCGAGGCAGCTGAGCATTCGTGTGCGTTGCAAAGAGGTCGATTATCGGCATGCCGAACCGCCGAGACAGCTCCTGGAAGATCTGGGGATGGAGACGCCACTCCGCGTTGTCCAGTCGACGACGACTCAGCCAGTCCGCTTGGGCGTTGTCCACTCCAGAAATATGCTCTGCCCGGAGAGAGCAAAGGTGTCGCTCTGCCCAGAATCCCAGTCGCAGGGCCAGCAGAAGAAGCGACCTCGACCTGGTCCCCCCCAGCTTGTTCAGGTGCGCTTTCGCTGCAACATTGTCCGTCAGAACGAGGACGTGGGAGTTGGAGATCAGGTTTCGGAAGGCTCTGAGAGCTAGGAAGATCGCCTGTAGTTCTAGCCAGTTGATCGGGCGACGTGACTCTGCCGGACTCCAAGTGCCCTGAGCCAACTGACCTTGGCAAAGGGCCCCCCAACCGAGAAGACTGGCATCTGTGGTCACTACCACCCTCTGAGGCTCCAGGAAAAACGACCCCGCAGCTAGGGCCGGGGAACGCCACCACCGCAGGGACCGACGAACAGCAGGAGGGACCGGAACCGGCCTGGATGAAGTGCCTCTGCCCGCCTTCTGCAACGGCAAGAGAAACCATTGAAGTTCCCGTGCGTGCAGCTGTGCCCAGGGAACTATGGAGATGGCAGAAATCATTTTCCCTAACAACTGGGAGAGGACAAGAGGAGAAACGGCCCTACAAGATTCCACCTTGGAAATTAACTGACGGATACCCGCCTGTCTATCAGGGGACAAAAACACCCTACCCTGAACAGTGTCGATAAGGGCCCCCAAATGGACCAAACTGGTGGAAGGGGAGAGGTGACTCTTATCTAAATTAACCGAGAAACCATGGGCAGCCAAAGTCTCTACCGTGAGACGAACATCCGAAACTGCCTGAACAACAGAAGGGGACAACAGGAGAATATCATCGAGGTAGCATAAAAGTCTAACAGAACGGACACGAAGAGATGCCGCTAAAACGGCCAGCACCTTCGTAAAAGTACGGGGGGCCGAGGAGAGACCAAAAGGCAACGCCCTATACTGATAATGGACCCCCCCGTAACAAAAACGCAAAAAACGCCTATGGGAAGGAAGGATAGGGATGTGCAAATAAGCCTCCGTAAGATCTATGGAAGAGAGGAGATCGCCCCTCCGAACACCGGCTAGAATAGTTTGTAATGACTGCATTTTAAATTTCCGGTACACCACGTACCTATTTAAGCGTTTCAGGTCCAAAATGGGGCGCCACCCTCCCGAAGATTTGGGAACCAGGAAAACCCGGGAATAGAAACCCTGACGCTCCTGGCCCGCAGGGACGAGTTGAATAGCTCTAATGGTCAGGAGATGCTGAATTGCTGCGTCCATAAGGGACTTTTTCTCCGAATTACGAGAAATCGTGCAACAGACAAAGGAGTCAGGGGGGGGTGGAGACAAATTCGATAGCTAGACCAGAGCGAAGAGTGGCTAGGACCCACTGATCAGAGGTGGACCGTTCCCAGGCGGCCAAGAAGATGGCCAATCTGCCGCCAATGGGAGGATCAGCAGTGAAATTAGCGCCGGCGACGGATGAAACGACCTCCTCCCCCTCGAAAGGGCCGTTTAGACCCGAACGATCTGCCCCGGAATCCCCTATCTAGTGAGCCCCGATGCCTGCCAAAATTTGTATAAGGCCGGGGCGAAGGGAAGGAGGAAGAAGAGGGACCACCAACATCATTACCTCGAAGGTGGGGTCGAGGGGGATACGGAGAGAAGCGAGAATCCCCCCGTCGGAAAGCTGCCGCCAAAACTTTTCGTTTGTCCCTGGTTTCGGTCAAAAAGGGGTCTAAAGCCTCCCCAAACAAACGGGACCCCCCAAACGGGACCGAGGCGAGCTTCCACTTATGCCTGGCGTCCGCCTGCCAATGTCGGAGCCAGGTCAAACGGCGAGCTGTAACAGCAGAGGCCAGCGATTTGGCAGCAAAACGAGCAGCACTGAGTGTCGAGTCCGCTGAAAACTGAACCGCAGCTACAATCTTATTGATGTCATGCTTAATATGAGCATCCTCCGGTGACAATTTCTCTTGTAACTGACGGAGCCACAACAAAGTGGAGCGGTTAAAAAAGGATGCGGTAGAGGCCGCCTTAATGGCCCAGGCCGCCCCTAGGTGCGCCCTTTGGAGGACCATATCTGCACGGCGTTCATCAGGTCGTAAGTTCTCAGCAGGATCGCCCGGAACAGTGGCAGAAGACAGAAGAGCGGCGATGGGAGCATCTATTGATGGAAGCTGCAGAAGAGTGTCCAGTTCAGATGCGACATGGAAATTTGTACGGTCAGACAAAGAAGGGATAGGGGCTGATCCCGGCGAAGCCCACTGTCGTTTCACGACATCCAGGAAAAGGGGAGGTGTGGGGATGGTTGTAACCGGTTTGGCCGGCTCAGCGAACATCGGGTCTAACGTCCCGGATGACACAGAAACAGAAGGTTGTGAGGCAGGGGAGGAAAGTCGAGCCGTATTGACGGCTTTGAACAGAAGAGACCTAAACAAGGCCTGCGGAAAGAGGGCAGTAGTCGCCGGCTGATCAGGTGGAAGGTTCTCGTCTTCCGACAACCCAGAGTCACTAATGTCCGCATCCGACAGGGAGGAGAGATGACTAGCTTGGGAGCAAGAAGGAGAGTGAGGCGCTCTAGAGGGTGCATTACCCGAAGAACGAGGCTGCTCCGGCGAGGCCGATTGAACAGAGCCAGTGACACTGGAGGGACGAAGACCCGCTGCCAAAGTCTTTTGCACTGCAGCCTCAATCATCCTTTGCAGTTGGTCGGCAGGAAGAGGACAACTCACCGCCTCCTGAGGCAGGACTGGAGCCAAGGGAACCTCAGAGGAGTTTAGAGGAGGTGGAATCTCAAGAACATCCTCATCCGGGGCCGGGGCAGCGACAAGGTCCGCAGGAGCAGGACCCCACAAATTTGAAGTGGAGATAGAGACCGGGCAGTCCCTGAGAGACAACTGGTCAGGAGTCACCGGTCGAGAACTCTGCAGCGGAGCAGAAGCCGTTGAAGCCTGAAGGTCAGAGCTTGCTTTGGCACAAATTTGAGTGAGGACTCTGTCCCTCCGCTTTTCCACTTTATCCAGCGCGCTTGTATGCTTTCTGCTCTTGTGATGGGCGAGAGAAGGCGGGGCAACAAGTGACTGCGCGGGATCTTGAAACGAGGCAGATCCATCCTCTGACTGCCTCTGAGAAGCAGAACTGTGCTTACGACCATGTTTGGACTTGGACAATGACTTCGGCATAATGACAGATCTCAAGCCAAAAGCAGCAGTCACCAGATGAGGGCCAGGTGGGGAGCGCGGCAACTCCACTAATCTCAAGGCCTGTGCACACAATCCAGAGGGCAAATGGCAGGGGAGCGCAGCCACTCCACAAAATGGTCGCTGCACGCAGGCAGGCAGCAATGGAGGCTGGCAGGGACAGCGGGGGTACAACAAGTCCAACAGCCAAAGAAAGGGGGGGGCGCGAAGCTCCACAAACCCCCGCACAGCCAGCCCAGTCAAGTGCAGTTCAGACAGTTGCCCTTCAATTTGCCCACAGCTTCCAGAAAGAAAACAGCAGCTCAATCACTGTCGCTGGGATGGAGGGGGGGGGCGCAAAGCCCCACTCTCAAAGCTCCAAAAGGCCAAACAAACAGGAAGCCGCCCAGGCGCTGCAGCAGGGAGCGCGCAATCACCAGAAGCCTTCAGCCTCGGCTCAGCAGTCAATAGTTTGTCAGCGCTGCGGAATCTCCACTAATTAGCCCAGCTGGTAGTCGGAACGGCGAAAATAGCGCTTGCGACAACGAGGGACTTGCACAGAAGAGAAGCAGCCAGGGACAACGCAGGCAGCAAATCCAGCTCCCAGAGAGAGGTAAAGAGCAGTTCAAAGCCCCAAGCAGCAGAAAAAAAGTCTCTTTAAAAGTTTAGAGACTGTGTATTTGAAACGAAGGGCAACAAAATGGCCGCCGCCACAAAAACGGCGCGAAAAATGGCCGAGATAACAAAAAAGGAGACCCTGGGAGAAGCGCTCAGCAAGGAAGGGGGCTGCCAAGCCTGACAGGGACACCCAGGAAGCCCCCCAGGGGTCCCCAAAGGGGCAATTCAAAACGGCCTCACACCAGAATAATAACAGCCCTTAAGGGAAAACACAGGGAAAAAACTCACAAAGTCCAAATGCAACCAAGTCCATAGGGAGAAGCAGAAGAAATGTCAGAAACAGTCCAGATCCAAAAAACACCAATAAATCCAAAAAGGGCAAATAGTTTGAAGAAAACAGTCAGAGCTAGATACCCACACGCCAGTCCAACTGAAGGACTGAGCCAAAGCTGGGTCTGCCCGGCAACAAGGGCGGGACTTAAAGTTGTTGGCTGACTCAGTCCTTCAATCTGATTGGATGAGTAGTACCCACACTGGCTGCTGTCTCCACTCTCAATGGAGAAAGGACTGCTCTCTAGAATAGTCTGGATAGCACTGAGATCAGTTTTTAGAATACATATGCACAGACTTAGAAAACCAGAAAATGATAAATTAACAACATTAGCAGTCTGCAACAGTTTACATTTATCGTTATGATTCCTATCTATAGATATTAGGATTCTGAAGACTGCCAATTCATTGTAATTACTATGCTAATATCAGTGGATTTCAACTTAGTTTGCATTTGCTTTATAAACATGCCATGAATAGGATTTTCATTACATGCTGATCGCCACCCATGTCATATGTCTAGGGTAGACAATAGATAGTGAAGTAGTCCTCTCAAAATCTTGATCACTGCAATCGCTCTCAGGAGTCAGTATCTCTCTAGCACAGGAGTTTGGAGATGGATTTCTCCTCTGATCATTTCTTTCACATCAAAAGGAAAAAAAAATGGTTTTAAAAAAAACCAGACAAGGGGCTGTTAAGAAAACTACTACTATAGTAGCTGAGGGTCCTAACCTTGTTTATTTTCCAAGAAAATTAGGAACCATGTAGGGCAAGGTCATTTCAGCTATGTTGAAATGGCAGGCAGTTGAAAGAGCAGCAACATTTGTCCTCAGAAATTTTTGATATTTTGTTTTAAATCTAAAGGAAAACAGACGGAGCATTTTCCTAGGTGCTCTGATCTCTAAGATGATAAGAAATGGGAACAAATGCACATGCAAGTATTTCAAGCTGACATGGCCTTCATTCCAAATTGAAATTCAAATCTTTATTGTCAGTGCACAACATATGTACAATGAGATTGGTTGATCTTCATTGTGCAAACTTTGCCTCTAAATAGGAGAAAGAAACTTTCAAAATGTTATTTAATTTAATCAATCAGACAAAGGGATTTCTTTCTCAAGGTATCATTTATCTTCAACAGGTTTTTAAGCCCTGGAAATAACACAGCTGCTGTGATTTTTCATGATCTGTTTTCACAATCAAGATCCTTTTTTCTGCATCCCTAATCTTAAAACAGCCATTGCCAAAGGTTTTTATGAGCAATTATACTTATTATGTAAACCACACATGGTACAATATGGAGGCACTTTTCTTTTAAAAATGGCCAAAATAAACATTTTATAGAGAACCATAAAGGATAAATACGTATGGATGTCCACAGCAATTACATTAACAGTATTTGAGATTAAATTGAGATTATGCTGCCAATTCTTTATTCAATTGACATCTCCCCATTCCATTAATGGATGATGCTCAAAGGAGAAAGAACTCCTACTTTTTTTAGCTCAGCAAAGCTAAATTTATAAAAAGTTATATTAAAAAAACCTTTTTTTCCTTTTTCTGTTCCCAGGAATAACCAGCAGGTGGTCCTTCTAACAGGTAGAAAAGAAGACAGATAAATGAACAAAATGTGTAATAAAAATAGTTATAACACAAGTTGTAGTGCAACTAGTCTTATTAGGAAATGTCTAACAAGAGATAAAGGAAGAAGAGATACTTTGGTTGCTGGTATCTCTAGTAACTGCTAACACAACAGTTAGCAAAACCCCTCTCAAGCACTGCTCTAAATACTGAGAAAAAACAGATGTTTGTCAGTGATGGGATTCAAAATTTTTTACTACCGGTTCTGTGGGCGTGGCTTGGTAGGCGTGGTATGGCTTGGTAGGCATGGCTTGGTGGGTGTGGCAGGGGAAGGACACTGTAAAATCTCCATTCCCTCCCCACTCCAGGGGAAAGTTACTACAAATCCCCATTTCTTCCCAATCAGCTGGGACTCGGGAGACAGATAATAGATGGGGGCGGGGCCAGTCAGAGGTGGTATTTACCGGTTCTCCAAACTACTCAAAATTTCCACTACAGGTTCTCCAGAACTGGTCAGAATCTGCTGAATACCACCTCTAGTTTGAATGTGACAGGTACTCATTGCTGAATCTCCCTTCTTCACCAATGAGTGGAAGCACTTTGCTGGAAATGACTTTAAAGAGGATGCGTGAAATAAAAGACCACCTTTGGGTTTTAGAATTGGTTGGGAGAAAGAAAACTATCTATTCCACACAACTAAGTAATCTAATAATGTACCAAAAGGTTATGATTACTAATGCACTGTACTTAAAAAAAAAACCTCAAAATGGTACCAATCCTTACAGATTGTATGTCTGAAGGAAAGATCAGGTCTGAGATTCTTGGCTGGCAGTAGGGAAGACACTGGATAAAATCCAAAGAGTTTTTTTTTTTTTCTTCTAATGGATGAAATTGCTTCTATTAGCAGAACTAGTAAAGAGAATCTCTCCACCCTGACTACTCTCAAATATCTGTTCCACAGATTGGAATAATTTCAGGGAGTAGGAGAAAAGGAGAAGAAGTCCTACTATTTTACCTGGCCCTCTTACACAATGCTGCATTTCATCCACTAAGAATTAAATCTTTTTTTCCCCTTCCACTACTTAATTTGATTTGTTCCATGTAGTTCTTGTTATATGGCAATTAAAAAGAGAGGAAAGAACTAATGTCACCCTTATCTATTTAATCCTGACCATTTAAATCCATCTTAAATCCCCTGATGACTATATCCTCACATGGAACCAAGAATGAAGCCATAATTTATACTTCTGTGATTCCACTGAGTTCGTTGAAAAGCGGAAGGTGTATTATGTATTTTCTAGGGAAATTAAAAATGTATTCTTAATGAAAAACTGTAGTAATATTACAAAATAATCTTTAAAAGGGTAATAGATTCACATTTTCAGTTTGAACTATACTCTCTGAAAGATAAATGCCAGTATTTGCAAAGTTTTTGTGACACATGTGCATATTACTGTCAAAAAAGAAAGAATGCATCCTTATTGTACTATAATTAGTTCTTTATCTTTTATAAAAAAAAATAATTGACTTTAATTCAATCCTAGAAAAAAGTACTCTAAGAGATTTGACAGATTAAAACTTCATAAAAACCTGCCATTTCTAAAATCACATTCACATTTTTCTTTTGAAAGAAGAGGAAAGGAAAAAGAACACACAAGAGATAGAACCCTCTGGAATCAACCTGGAGACACTTTCATTGCTCCAAAATGTGTCATGTCATGAAATAGCTTACTGTCTTATTCCGGCTTACATTTGATCAACATTATGCACTAAGAAAGTATCCAAGATGCTAAATACTGCAGAACATATTTATACCCAAACAGCTTCCTTTAGTAAGTTCTGTAGGCTGTGCAAAGAATGAGAGGAAGACATTTAAATGGAGAAAATATGTACTTTAAGCATTTGTTACAAGATGTCTGTGCAACATGGCAGGGAGAGAAAGGAAAAAACAAGGTACAAGACCAACCACATGGCACACCCTGCCATACATCAAAAACATTTCGGAAGCAGTAGAATGCAGCTTTTGAGGTCTGCAAGTAGACAACGCTCACTGCCCAGAGACTATCATACGAGGACAAATTATGCATTGTAAAGCTCGCTGGGAGATACTTCCAATGTAATCTACTGGATCCTCTCCTGTGGATCCTCCTGTGGATTGCTCCTGTGACTATGTAGGACAAGAACACAAGCAAGTGGTCAGACAATGAGACCCAAACTCATTGATAGCCACACATTGCAACAAACAAGGACATACATTCAATTTTGCAGCTACTAAGATTGTTGGATGAGCAGATACAAAAACAGTCAGGAAAGTGATTAAAGTCTGAAAAACAGCCCCCCATTAGTCAATGGGAGTACTGATTTACCACTAGCTTGGGAGGCTTTACAGCACAAGGAAACAATAGCCAATGACTTTAATAGCTGGCCATCAACATCCCAACTAGAAAGGCACACACAACCAGGCACCATATAAATACCACACAGAGAATAGGCTAAAGCACACACTCTGCTAGAGAGACACTCCCTGAGGATGTGCTCCAGCACGAATCTGAAAGCTTGGAAGACTAAACCTCTGGTCTCACTGACCGACCCAGAATGGATCTTGAAGCATTATCCTGGGAAATATATATTCACCTTCATTCATGAAAATACATACTAAATTATTGGTCATCTTGTTCATTCCAGAATATGATTTCACTTTATTGTGACCCCACATATAAGAGATACCAGCCAAAAGTCATTTTCCACTCAGTTTGGATGTCATATTCTTTATTTTTACTGTAAGTATGGGAATTTTTCCTCTCATTGTAGGACATTTGCTAGCTGAATTTTGGTTGTCATGAAATTTAGTCCTAAACTAGAAACAATGAGATCCTAGAAAAGATCCTGCAATGCACATATTTCCAATATCTCTTCCAAGTTCTTTATTGATAAAACTGACAATTAACTGGCAACTTAAATGTTGGTTTTTCTCTCGTATATAACTGTACAATACTATTTTGTTATGGTTATTTATACATTGTTCAAATCTGATATCTTCCAAAAGTATTTAATTACAATTCCCATTAGTTTTATTCAACATGAATCTGCTTGGAGGATGATTGGAGTAATATTGCAAGACTTACAGAGGGCAATACATTGGGAAAAATCCCTTCAAGTTTTCCGCAGTTCTTTGTCATTTATACAGATACATGTCGGATGTTTTCCTGGCACGATACAGAAGTGGTTTATTACAGTATTTTTTTTTTCTAGAACAGGAGAGATCAAGTGTCTTGATGAAAGTTCTTTGTTCTATTCATCCCCAAATATATATATTTCCCTTTTAAACATGCAACAAGTGGAACCAATTGAATATATTAATATTCAATTCTGATTCTACAGAGGAATTTCTATAACTATCTGGTTTGGTTCTGCAACCCAACAAGAGAGACACAGACTTCAGAGGATAATTAGAATTTGCAAAAAAACAATTACTACCAACCGGCCTTCCCTTGAGGACCTGTATACTGCACAAGTCAAAAAGAGAACTGTGAAAATATTTACAGACCCCCTTGCATCCTGGACATAAATTGTTTCAGCACCTACCCTCAAAACGACGCTATAGAGCACTGCACACCAGAACAACTAGACACAAGAACAGTTTTTTCCCGAACGCCATCACTCTGCTAAACAAATAATTCCCTCAACACTGTCAAACTATTCACTAAGTCTGCATTACTATTACTATTAGTCTTCTCATTGTTCCTATCACCCATCTTCTCCCACTTACGATTGTATGACTGTAACTTGTTGCTGTATCCTTACGATTTATATTGATTGTTTTCTAGTATGATTTGATTTTTTATTTGTACCCTATGACTATCATTAAGTGTTATATCTTATGATTCTTGATGAACGTATCTTTTCTTTTTATGTACACTGAGAGCATATGAACCAAAGACAAATTCCTTGTGTGTCCAATCACACTTGGCCAATAAAGAATTCTATCTATCTATTCATATATTAATATTAGATTCTGATTCATACTTTAGACAAGGATGCTTGAATTTTACATCAAGTGTTTCAGAATATTATATTTTTCTGTCAGCTACATCATAAAGGTACTTCTTTGTCAGATGCAAGCAATCAGATTCACACACGAAGGGTTCAAATTGACTACTATATTGAATTCTGCCTATAATACAAGAATCTTTCCAGTCTGCCTGGCTTCTTTTGGGAACAAACAGATAAGGCTTCATGGAATTTGGGGTGGGTGTGTGGGTGGGTGTGTCAGCCATAGGTCTCTTGTGGTTATGCAAAGATTCAAGGCTAACTCCCTGCTTGATCCTTCTCCTTGCCTGGCTCCTAGTTTCTATTTGTTTGGTATCACTAATTCTATTGAAAGCAATGTTTAATCTTTAGCTTTATGCAATCAGATACAAAAGCTTGGATGCACTCCACAATAGCACCCAAAAATCTCCCCATTCTGCTCACCTACAAATTTTCCTGTTCCATTACTCTATTTTTTTAAAAAAATATGTTCTTCCCTTGTAATTTCTTGATCAAGTTTTCTCTGCCTACTGTTGTGGCTGTTATTACTGTGTTTCTCTTTCTTCTTACCTTATGCATAATGTCTTCTCTACCCAGTTTCTCAACAAATCTAATCTTTTCTAATCTCCCACTGCACTGCTTTGGTCGTTCATCTCTGTTCGGCAACTATGATTTCTCTCTTTTGCCTTCCTCTCCCTGCTTATCTGTTGTCAGGTTTTCCAAACCTGCCTTTATTTTTCTCTTCCTTCTCTATTATATTTTTATGACTTCTTCTTTGCTACTGGATCCAAGTAGCTTCATCTCATGAGCCATGAACAGGATGGAGTGTAGTTGCTATTATTATTATTCTGTTATTCTGATCAAACAACCAACAGTTTCTAGACTGATATGTCAGGCAATGCATGGAATACCATGAGTATGCTTGACGTAAAACTGGACTTTGTTGTATCTGTTTGTATATGAGCCACTGTGGCACAGTGCTTAGAGTGCAGTACTGCAGGCTACTTCTGCTGACTGCCAGCTGCCTGCAATTTGGCAGTTCAAATCTCACCAGGCTCAAGGCTGACTCAGACTCCCATCCTTCCAAGGTGGGTAAAAATGAGGACCCAAATTGTTGGGGACAATATGCTGACTCTATAAACCGCTTAGAGAGGGCTGTAAAGCACTGTAAAGCGGTATGTAAGTTTAAGTACTATTGCTACTTATGGCATACTGGCTAAAGTATGATATAACTATCTATATGTTTAGCAGGGAATACTGCATATGGTTTGAGGATGACTAAGGTTGGACGGTTTGAGTCAAGTCCATGATGAGATTAATATAAATCTAAAGGAACGACTGATCTGATTTTTTTTCTGATGAAATATTGAGAGAATAAAAGAAAAAGAGAGAAGTGAAAGAAGCAAACATGAAAGAAGAATGAAAGTATAAAGAAACCGTACAAGTCCTATACAAAAGGTAATGAGACCACAAATGCATATCCCAGCAGAATAATTGGACATAAGGAAAGAATGTGGAAGCTCCTAGGAAGAGAGTGCAAATAATTGAGTTGAGATGAAGCAAAATATAGCTGTGGATAAAGAAAAAAATTATCTACTGTAATAGAATGTTCATTGTGCATATTCAAAGCCAAAAAATGAGATTTTTTTAAAAGAAACCCACTATTTTCACTTCTGATTCTTATCAGCTTTCTTTAAACACTTATTCAAGCTATCCTGGAAAACTTCAAAATTCTTAAGCTATTTTCCAAATGGAAAATGGGAAACTCTTTCCATTATTCTCTCAGCTTTATTCCTTTCCAGAATTTCTTCTATTACAAAAACAAATAAACAGTGGTAACAAAAATAATAATAATACTGTGACAGACTGCCTTGTTTTCTTTGAGAGACTCTTAGTGATGAAATTATCTAAAAATCTCCCACCGAACAACCCAAAAGAAAACTTTACATTCCATGCCATTACATGTACATTAATCTACAAAACTGGTATTAAAAACACCAGTATCAAGTAACATCCAGAACTTCTTCAAATTATAATTCAGGACATGGAAATAAAACCAACTATAGAAAGATGATTTTAAAAGGCATATTGCAGTTGTTTTCAAACACTTCTCAAGCTGAGAATTTCCTTTCAGCTTTCACGAGGAAGTCCAGGTTCTCTATTTATTTCTAGGGATATCTATTGCAATAAACTTCTAATATTATAATACAACCAAATACTCAAAAGAAAATTGACAAGTTTAGGGCAAAACTAGCAGCTTTTGCAGGAGATCCCACTGATCATGCAGTCTCACATTAAGTAACTTAAGTAAATAATGCAATAAATTTAAATTCATTTTTTAAAAATAAATCAAAGATTAAATCTTCTCCTTATTTTAGCTTGTCTCCTGATATTCCTTTTTGAATTAAGTCTGAATCACATGGAATAATGTCATTCTATAGCTCTGAGATAAAGGTGGAGTGGGAAACAGCTACTGCTCCCCAGTGTAAGATAGCTGGGGTGGGAAAGAAGGTTACAAAAAGCAACAGAGAATATGATAAATTTGACTTTGTATAACTAGGAAGAGAAAAAAATATATTTGATTCTGGTTGCTAAGTAGGACATTTAAGGAGAACTTCCTTATTGTCTCTTATTGCCCTCCACAGTTTCAATAAAATATCTGAAGAATGGCAATTGGAATATTAAATGCAATTAAGCAGAATCACACAAATACAGATAGTCCTTGATTTACAACAGTCCATTTAATGACTGTTCAAATTACAACCACACTGAAAAAAAATTGAATTATGACCGTTTTTCACACTTACAACCATTGTGGTATAACCCATGGTCATGTGTCATGGCCCTGTTGGAGCCCGGGTCCGAGGAGGAGGACAAGACGGAGCTAGGGCCAACAAAGGAATGACTGGAGGAGCAAGATGAAGCAGTCCAAGACTGAAGGTTCTGCTAGAAGCATAATCCTCAAGTGCCATTAAGGTTTTACTTGCCTTACACAAAAAGACATTCACCCTTAATTTTTCAAACTAATGGCATCTAGAAAGCCCTATATTTCCTCTTACTGAGAAATTAAGCTTCTCGGAGGAATAGAGATTAGAAGTAAATTGTTAGAATTTATCCTCCAGTATCTTTTGGCCTATCGTGCAATATTTATTCTGCAGAATAATTTTTGCAACATCAACATTAATCCAGATTTCGGTGGACAAATGCTGGTTCAACACAGACTACTGTTTTGTCATCAAATAAATCTGCTTCAAAACATACCATTAATATAACCACGAAACCGTTCAGTATCAACAGCACTATTTGACTCAGCAGTTTCTTCTTTGCGCAAGCACTGAGGAATTCAGTACAAATGTTTAATGTAATGCACAAACCTACTAAGTTTTTTTCTCACGAACAATAAGTGATATTAGATTTGGAGAAATAGGCCTATTTCATCAGCAATTGCAATTCTCCTTTATCCAGTGAATGAAGTCAAGTATTACAATTGTAGCAGGGAACTAAATTTGAAAAGAAGACAAAAGTAATATATGCACTTGTTTTCTTCTTTTTGAATTCTCTAGATGAGCCATATCATCCCCAAATTGATAGCAATTAGGCATTAATAGAATTCTTTCTCTCCTACACATTAAGCAGAGAGTTATAGGTATTACTCTATGCTTCCACAGTAAATCACAATGGACACATTAACTGAAATATAAAGTCAAGTGAACGTTTATATAATGAGCTTGCCCTTCCTACTTACAATTTTTGCATTTTACTAGCTTACAGCTCAGGAAGTATTGGAAAGAAAAAAAAATCCTTTCTTTTTCTTTCAGAGCTTTTCAAACATTGCAGAACTACAATCATTAACATGATAGATGTATTTGTCCAATGAATACAGCTAATCACTTGGTGGAGATGAGCAGTCATAGAAAATACATACCGTATTTTCCGGCGTATAAGACGGCTGGGCGTATAAGATGACCCCCGAATTTTCCTGTTAAAATATAGGGTTTGGGCTATACTCACCATATAAGACTACCCCTCTTCCAACGCACACCAAATAAAAATTAAAAAAAACATCAACTGGCTCACCCACAATGTAAAAGCAGCTGTGCTAGACCCAAAATGGCCCCTGAAACAAGCAGGAACCTCACACAGCCACAAAAAGCCCAAAAACCCAACTTTCACACTTTACACACTCAAAATTCCACATACAGCTTTGTGAGATTTTGTGTGTTTGTGTAGTTAGAGTGAAACACTACAAAAACACACTAAATCTCAGAAAGCTGCACAAATATTATTTTATTTTATTTTTATTTTTATATGAAAGCTAAATTTAAAACTTCCTAAACTTTAAATGGCTAGGTCTAAAAAAGAACAACTAAAAAAAAACCCAATTAACTATTTTTTTTAAAGATCCCAAAGGGGAAAAAAACTTACCCAATAGAACAGGGGTCTCCAACCTTGGCAACTTTAAGACTTGTAGACTTCAACTCCCAGAATTCCTCAGCCAGCTTTGTTTTGCTGGCTGAGGAATTCTGGGAATTGAAGTCCACAACTCCCTGCCTGCTTGATTGCAGGCAGAGAGTTGCTTGCTGATGGAATGGATTCAGGCAAGCGAAGCAAGGCAAGCGAAGCAAGGCAAGCAGCTAAGGCAGTGGTTCTCAACCTTCCTAATGCCGCGACCCTTTAATACAGTTCCTCATGTTGTGGTGACCCCCAACGATAAAGTTATTCCTAAAACCATCAAAAATATGTGTTTTCCGATGGTCTTAGGCCAAGGGTCCCCAACCGTTTGGACCTCAGGGACCACCAACTTCATAATTTTAAATTTCGCGGACCACTAATACGAATACAGTGCGCTGCTTGCTGAAGCACCTGGACTCCCAGTACGGGATGGGGTCCTTCACACACTCTCCCTCCTCTCTCTCTGTCTCCCACTTTTTCTCTCTCATTCTTTCTCTCTCTCTCATTTTCGCTTTCTCTCTCTCTCTTCCTCTCTTTCTTTCTCTCCCACTCTTTCTCATTCTCTTTTTCTCTCTCCCCCCTCTCTCCCCCCACTCTCTCATTCTCTTTCTCTCTCTCTCCCACTCTTTCTCTCATTCTTTCTCCACCCTCTTTCTCTCTCTCTTTCTCCCACTCTTTCTCTCTCCTCTTCTCTCTCCCCGCACTCTCTCTTTCTCTCTGCCCCCTTTTTCTCTCTCCCCCCTTTCTCTCTCGCATTCTGATTCTCTCATTCTGATTCTCTTTCATTTTGTCTCTCTCTCTCTCATTCTCTCTCTGATTCTTTGATTCTCTTTGATTCTCTGTCTCTTTCTCTGTCTCTCATTCTCTCTCACTCTCTCTGATTCTCTCTGTCTCTTTCTCTCATTCTCTTTCTGTCTTTCTCTCTCTTTCATTCTTTGTCTCTTTCTCTCTGTGTCTCATTCTAATTCTCTCTCTCTCATTCTCTCTTTCATTCTTTGTCTCTTTCTCTCTCTGTCTCATTCTGATTCTCTCTGTTTCTCTCTCATTCTCTCTCTCTCATCTCATGGGCCAGCCAGTGTCTTGGGGCTGAGAGGAAGTCAAGCATCTCCCTGAGAGACTGAGGGCCGGAAGAAGTGTGGGAGCGAAGCACTACTTGAACTTGTGCAGCATGAGCATTCACCTTGGTATATTTGCGCCAGCCGATGGCCAAGGCAGCCCTCATCTCTCTGCTGAAAGTGCAGCATCAGGATTCTGCCTTGGTATATTTGCGGCGCAAGGCAGCCTTCGTTTCCTGCTGCTTGGGACTCAGAGTGGTAAATGGTGACTGGTCCGGGGAGCAGCTGGATTTTGCTCTCCATTGCGGACGCCAGATCAGCCCCCTGCAAGATCTCATCTTTCGATGAGATGATCTCATCTCCCTGAAGTGGCACGGGAAACTTTGGTCGGGCTCCTCCAGAGACGAGAGCTTTCAGGGGGCCGATCTGGTGTCTGCAATGGAAAGCAAAATCCAGCTTCTTCTCTCTGCTGTGAAGCTCTGCGCAGCAACCAGCTGGGTCCAGCATTGAGCAGCATGCAGCCTTGATGAGATCGGCACAGCTTCCCGAATCTGAGTTGCTGGCGCTGACTGATGACGCTACGGGAGCGCCGACAACATTGAGGGGAAGCTGTGCCGAACTCGTCAAGGTTGCATGCCACTCAATGCTGGAACCAGCTGGTTGCTGCGCGGAGCTTTACCCAGGCATCCAGGGGGATATTACCGATGCTCTGACTTCCCCAGACAGGTGGGGCTCGCCATCACTGGGGGTCAGCTGGGGAAGTTGGAGCATCGGTAATATCCCCCTGGATGCCTGGGACGGCGGGGGAAGCTCCGCGTAGCAACCAGCTGAGTCCAGCATTCAGCGGCATGCAGCCTTGACGAGATCGGCACAGCTTCCCCTCAATGTTGTCGGCGCTCCCGTAGCATCATCGGTCAGCGCCAGCAACTCAGATTCGGGTACCCGGCATATAAGACGACCCCTGACTTTTGAGATGATTTTCCTGTGTTAAAAAGTCATCTTATACGCCGGAAAATACGGTACATTATTAATAATTTACTGGGTTTAAAGATAAAGGTAAAGGTTTCCCCTGTCCAGTTCTAGAGGGAGGTGTTAATCTCTGCTTCTTCATGAGCCATGGTGGTGCAGTGGTTAGAATGCAGTACTGCAAGCTACTTCTGTTGACTGCTAGCTGCAGTTCGGCAGTTCAATTCTCACCGGCTCAAGGCTGAGTCAGCCTTCCATCCTTTCGAGGTCGGTAAAATGAGGACCCAGATTTTGGGGGCAATAGGCTGACTCTGTAAATCGCTTACAGAGGGCTGTAAAGCACTTTGAAGCAGTATATAAGTGCTATTGCTATTGCTATTAGCCAATTGTCTGAAGATGTTTCTGTGGTCATGAGGCCAGCATGGCTATATGCCAAAGGGCATGGAATGCTGGTACCTTCCTACCGAAGTGGTACCTATTTATCTATTTGCATTTGTATGCTTTTTAACTGCTAGGTAGGCAGGATATTGGAATTAGGGTAGGGCTATTTATTTATTTATTTATTTATATGCTGCTCATCTCGTCACTTATTTAAAAACACCCATATAAAACATTAAAACAATAATTCTCTTTTTACAACACTGTAATCCCTTAATTCATGGTACAGTCAGGGCAGCTGGATGGAGCTGAGTGTTTACTGGCCAGATTCTCTTCCTGATACAATGCGGACTTTGCAGCAGATATTTTTTATTTGCACCCTAGGAGAGAAACATCTGCCACTACCTGGAATTGAACTCTCAACCTTCCAAGTAGGAGGTAATATCTTTACCAGTAGCCTACCACACGGCTCATAAAACATTAAAACAATAGTGACATTAAATTTAAACTTTACAAATTAAAATTGATCCAAGATGAAGAGCAAGGTAGCAAAACGTGCATGGGATGGAGGTGTGGTTTTATGCAATATTGCTAAAAATTAATTATTATAGTAAATAATTGTTGTAAATTAATATCCCACATTGTTAATTGGTATAGCACAATTCTCAAATTTTGTGGTGCCACAACAGCCCACAGTGGACTTGCCCAGAGAAAAGGGCAGAAAAACAGCAGAAGTTTTTGGGAAAATGCCAAGAACAAATTTTGAGAGTATTCCTGCTTATTCCTGAATAAGCTAGCAGTCTAAGCTAGAGGCAAAGCAAATGTGCTGTGAAAACTTGCACTGATCTTCAGTTTTGTCCCACTTCCTACAAAGTTTCTCAGCTGTAGAAAGCTGCTATAGAATCTTGGATAAAGATATAGCTACTTTAAGAAGTTCAAGAAAAGAGCTATTGAAATGTATAGTGTTTCTCAAGTATATTTTGTAATTTGAATCCAGAGTGATATACAACCTTAGGAATTGATTTTATCTGAGACACTTGGCACAAAATAAAACACGATAAGCAGAAATGTGCTTATGATATATAACTGCCCATAAACACATTAATTCCACAGAGCCAATGTTTTCATTTCCACTTCCTTGTCCTTTGTATAAAAGAATTATTTTATACATAGAAAATACATGAAATTACAAAATGGAAGCAAAATGCATTTTACAATAAAGCTTAAAATATGCTTTACCATGTTCATATTATACATGTAGATTATGTAGTATTATGGATTGAGTCCACTTGTAGCATTATTTTTAAAATCTCTTTCATTTGTAGAGAAAAAGAATATTTGCTTAAAAAGTCAAAGGCACAATATGTGATTGTTCGTGATACAAAGAATAAAGCAAGTTATTTATTTGTATCCCAACTTTATTATTTTTTACAAACACCTCAAGGAAGAAGAGAGAACATATTCAATACATCTTCCTCATCCTATTTTCTCCACAACAATCCCTTGAGGTAGGTTTGGCTGAGAGAGATTGACTGGCCCAAAGTCACCCTGCCAGCTTTCATGGGTAAGGCAGGACTTGAACTCATGGTCTTCCATTCTCTAGTCTGGTGTCTTAACCACTAGACTAAACTGGCTTGCTTACTTGAGCGCAGATCTCTTTCTAATACAGATGAGTTACCAAGCTGCTGAAAATTTGTCAGCTGTCAGTGACAAGCAGAATAAGGACAGAAATTGCAATCTCATTTTCAGAGAAGACCAGAAAATGTAGAAGCTGATTTATGTAATGATCTGCTGAACTGCATAGAAATTTTCAAACAACTTGCATCAATAGCACAGATTTTCAGTAATTTCTTGGTTTCTTCTTTTAAGCACCCAACAATAAAGTGTCTGAAAATTGGAGTGGAATAATATTTTGAACCGAAATTATAGAATATTCTTTTTATATACAGAAGGTGACATCTTGCATATAAAGGACATATTTTCATACGAAAAGGCCTGTGCAGTCACCATTTCAGAAACCAGACATCATATCTTAAATAGAGGACACTGCACCATTCAGGAATTAATTGTAGCTCAGGTATATAAATGCTCTGTGTAAGGGTTAAGTTATCTATTTATATATATTCATCTGTTTGTAAATCGAAACTAAAATAACAACATAGGGGGTCAACCACAAAGTGTCTTCCTGGCAGTGAAATGAATTTCTGATTAGCTGGAATAAAAGAACAAAAGGACAAAAATAAAACTATTTTTTTCTACATCAACCTCTCCAGTCATAAATATGAATTCATCTTCAATTAGAAATCATTCTGCCAATAAGCGTCAACTGTGAGAATTGAAAGAAACGAATACCCATCATATTAGAAGATGCCAATACTTTAAGAAATACCATTAAATCAAGCCATCTAAAGCAAGCAACCCAAAAATATCAAATGCCACATGGAAAAAGGAAGGAAGGGAAAAATCAGTGTGGCAGGCACCAAGTAATTTGACCAAGGAGAAAATTTCCCCTCCTCTCTTTCAAATTGATTGATTTAGTTAGATTCTTGCATAGAAGCAACTTTATATTCATTCACCTGTCCCCAAGAAAGAACTTACTTAGCTTTTTAAGCTGCAGTCCATTGTGTCCAATATATCTGCACCCATTTCAGATGGCTTAATGTTTCTCCTTTTTACAGCATTACAAATAACTCCCAATTATTTCAATGGGAGTTACTTGTATCCTGCCAAGGGAGAGGCATAATGTAGTGTGCAAGGAAGCATTCTACTCTTAAAAATGTCAAAACTCATTAGGAGTGACTGGGCAGCATGAATGAGAATCAATATTAAAGCAGACAGGAAATGGAGATTATCAAAGGGAAATCTAGAAGCAGAATAGAAACCTGTGGTAGAATTTAGAGGCTGGATAAAAATATACCGTACATGGGAGAAGATAGAAAAAAGGGAAACAGAAATGGAGAGGAAAGAGACACAAATTCAGCAGCAGAAAAGAAAGAAGGAAATAGAATTCTTGAAAAGGTTAACCTAAACAGAAAGAGTACAAATCACACTGTAGTTTTTAAAAACACCTTCCAGAGAATTTAATATGATTAGAACCTTAATTTCTATTTTAGAAATATATAGTTCATAATATTCATATCTGCAGATGTCATCTCTGTCAACATCCTAGTATAACAGTTTGTACTTAGCACTAATGTGATACTAAAGATGACAGGTTAATGTTACAAATATTTTAATTTGCACAGTTGATAATACTTGCAAAATCTGTCATTTAAAAGCCTGTATATAATTATTTTGTTTTAGAGAATGTCAAATGTAGTCCAAATAGCTGGACAATTTGGTTCCTTTCACTTCATTTTACAGTCAATTACAAAATGCCATTTTATATTTAGAGAAGTCTGTTTTCAATGTTTCATGAACAATAATTTCTCAGTAACAGAGATCTCCCCAACAACTATTAGACAATTTGTTGAAGGATGTGTGCAATTAGGAAGATCAACTCTAGTATTTGTTTCCATTTCTACATTTGCATTTGATACATCAGCATTCGGTATCTGACCTGTTCATTGTCTGCTATGAAAAGCATTATGATTTAAGATGGTATTAAGTCATGTTTCATCTCTGATGGCTATAATGGATGCTTAACAGCTGTAAGTAAGCCATTAACATAAATACTGTAATCCATTTGCTCCTTTATTCTGATCAGGAAGGTATTTCATGGGGAGGGATGTCTCAAATCTCCCCACTTAATTTAGAGCAGCGGTCAGCAACAGCATATAGCCTCCCAGACAAGGCTGTGTTACTATCATCTGGGAACAAAAATGAACACATTTTGTTTTTAAAGAATATTTATTTAAAATTAAAGGGAGGAAAGGGAGGAGGTGGCCTTACTGAGTTAATTCTAAGCATCATTTCCATTCTGTTTCAGAGATGGCTTTGTAGTATACGGTGAACTACTAGACCTAAAATAACAAGGATTGTGCCAGATGACAAGTAGAAGAAGGTTTTATTTGAGTCTGATAAGGAACAATACAAGTCCATATGTACAGTGATACATATTGCAGTGAAAGTCATGTCACTGCATAATTTTATAGTCGCCTTCTCCTCTTAAAATTTTTCTATTACACAACCTCCTGAGTTTTGAGGCAATGTACATTAATTATTTTTATTTCTATCCATGTATGTGCAATCTTTTACATTGGGATGAGCATGAACGTTTCCCTTAATATAGAGCTCATGGTGGGAATGTCTGCTAACTTTTCTGGAAGTTATGAATGTCTGCTAACTTTTATGCAACTGTTTTCTGTTGCAATTTGTGTCAGCTGAGTATGTTGGCAAACTAATTGGAGTAGTAAGTTTGATAAATTCCCTGCTGATCTTTTCTGAACTAGACTTGTAACTTTTAACTACAATGTTATTAGAGTTGTCTCTGTCATAAATAGAGCCAGTTTGGTGCAGTGGTTAAGGCATAAGATTAGACAACTGGAGATCATGAAATCTAGTCTTGCTTTTGGCATGGAGCCTGTTGGGTGACTTTAAGCCAGTCAGCCTCTCTCAGCCTTAGGAAAAAGGCAATGGCAACCCACTTCTGAAATTTTGTCAAGGAAAATGCAGGGATTAGTCCAAGCAGTTACCAGGAGTCAAGATAGACTTGAACGCACACACATATGTACACACCCAGACACAAATCATTAATGTTATCCAGAGGGAATGCATGTATTATTAAACCTCTTCTAATGAAGTGTACATGTGATATTAGAGGTGGACAGATCTATGTCAATCTTTAACTTTCCATGCTTGGTAAAAAGGAGTAATGACTTTTCAACTGTAGGGAGTCCTGGAGGAATCAGGAAAACTTGACCTATTTCAAATTGGCCCTGGGAAAGCTATAGGATAGATTCCATCTTGCTCGTTCTATTTGTAAGATATAGTTCCCAAGTAAATAGAGATTTAAAAGATTCTTCTATGAACAACCAGCTACAAACTTCCCCCTTTGTCATAAAGAAGCTCATATCCTTTCCAATTCCTCAGAAGTCTGTTGCAATAATAACCACCATCACAACCACATATCCTTCATCCTAATGTACATGGAGTTATACAGTTTCTTAATTGAAAGTAACTCAGTTACTTGAATTCTTTTAACTCTGTTGATCCATTTCCATAAATCTTACTAAAGAGAATACTGTGAAAAATCATGCTTAGGAAAGAATGACTTTTGGTTTAACGTCTGACACTAATAAATAGCTCCGACTGTGGTATCTTTCTGTAGAGATCTAAGGACCTGAGCTACATTTATTTGATTTTTATCCTGCTGTAATCGTGCTACTCCCAGTTACAATATTACAGTAGAAACAACAGACTTAAAACAACACACAGTCCAAATCATAAAAACAAAGTAGGAGAGAAAAATAATAAGAACATTAAGAGTGATATTACCAAAGGAATATTTTTGCAGTGATTCTGTTCCTATCTTTCAGGAAGATTTTAGATTATGTTTTTTGGATGCAGTTATTCCTCAAAAAAGGAACTATTATAACTCTATTCTGCCTCCAATACTTTTCAGCATCTACATGAACTGCTAAGTAAACAGGAGATCTGAAGCTGGATACTTTCAATATGCTGCATACAATGCATTTTATTCATTTATACATACTCATGTACATACTCAAGGTAGACATCAATTTTTCTGTAATAACATCTTCAAGTAGCTCCTCTGAAAATCTGGAGTCAATAACAAGTTAAATGAGAGGTGATAACTGGACCCAGACTTGTGGAAGGCACTTATTAAAACATTATAATTCCAGAGCAGTGGGAGATCTCTAGAATTAAAACAGGAGGGAGGGGACGAGGGGAAAAAGCTGTATCTTCTACCCTTGAGCACATCCAGAAAATTCCTGCCTTGGTAATTGATTCCACTGCTGAACTGCTGAGGGTTTTTTTTTTTTTTTCTACCATTCAATAAGAATCTGCCACCCTGTAACTTAAATCTAGCGTTCCATGTCCTGAACTCAAATTATAGAAAATAAATCCTGACCTTCTGCTGTGTAACATCCTTTCAGGTATTTGAAAAGGATTGATTCTCCCTAAAATAAAACTATTATTTGGTCTTCTCAAGAAGGCAAGCTCCTTCAATTTCTTCATAGGACGTAGGATTTCTAGTCTCTTCTTTGTTGCCCATCTGTGAAACTGCTCTAGCTTGTCTAAATCCTGCTTAAGGCTCAATAACACATTTCTTTCTTTTTTAGAATTTGCCATCTTCACTGGTAATATATGTGCTGGTATACTAATTTTTCCCCTTCCTTCCTTCCTTCCTTTCTGCCTGCCTGCCTGCCTGCATACCTAAATAAACCTTTTGTTACTTTAGCACTGTTTGCCAATCAATTCATTCTAAGTCTTACCTTACTTATACATCTTACCTATAGTTCTGGGCTACCTATAGGATATGTACTTTTTTAATACTTCCTTGATGTCTCCTTTTTGCTTTCAAATTTACACAAAACATTTTATACAGTCATAGTAATGATAAGTAGAAATCAAATCATTTATTTATCCACAAAATGTATATGTCCACCCATATAAAACTCATACACAGGTGACTCTGAGTAGCTCACATTATTAAAAATCCACAACATAAAAACCATACCCCATTGCACATACACTATGGCAGCAGCAACACAATCAGATCAGCCATTTGATCCATTTCCATTCATGATCCTGACACCTGCTGACGAAACCATATCAACCAGGTGGTTTGGAGTAGCAGTAAGGTGGGGCCAGCTGTACATCCATAGAAATGATGGTTCATAGAGAAGGGGCCACTACCAACAGGAGCACTTTTTATGGTTCCACTAAATATACATCCCTAATAGATGGGACCCACAACATATCCTGTCTTACCATCCCCAGGTGGCCCGCTTGTCAAATTTGACATTGATTTGCAAGCAAAAGAGAGGGTTTGGCTATGGAAGGTATATTTGTTGCTGTTGTTGTTAGTTATGAAGTCGTGTACCCATCACAACCCCATGGACAACTTTCTTCCAGGCCTTCCTGTCCTCTACCATCCCCTGGAGATCATTTAAGCTTACGCCGACTGCTTCAGTGACTCCATCCATCCACCTCATTCTCTGTCATCCCGTTCTTCTTTTGCCTTCAATCATTCCCAGCATTAGACTCTTCTCCAGTGAGTCCTTAAGGTGTATTTACTTAAATCAAACACATGTCAATGTAATTCAAATCCTTGTTTATGGTGAGTGGGTGATAGCTGTGCTTTTAAATTTAAAGCAAACTGTAATACTATTGGTATTAACTACCCTTACATCTTTATAGACAGAGTAGAAAACTTTGAAATGTGGTGGTTGGGTATAATACCTATCGCATAGACCAATATACACAGGAACAAGTAATAAGTGAAGGAATGTTAATGCCCACCTGGGAGCTAATTAGGATGACCTACATAGGCACTTCCATCAGTATCCTGATGATAAATTGCACTACCTGTCTTCCACTGACTTCCAGGGATTCCCTGTGTAATTTAACTGGCCTGTGCTTGGCCTAAATGACCTATAAACAAGGACCTCTATCTTTTAAATGGTGCTTTTCGTGGAGCTCTCCTTGAACAATTTACATTTTGGTCAGCCTCCAAAGTCTAAACAATCAATTATGTCCCAATCTGTCCTTCAGCATTAATCATTCTGGAATATTACCAAAACAGAGAACGAGCACAGATTGCTTATTTTTAGTTGCTTTATTTGGGGCATTGTTCTTCCATTTTTCCAATGCTCTTGATGGGAAACTGAGGCTTAAATGGACCAAGCAGTTATGTCTGGAAATTACCAGCAATCTTGGCTCCAAAAAAATGTAAGAGCTTAAAACTAACTTGAGGAGCACAAAAGTAGAGGCAGAGATCTTAAGAGCATGTGCCACATTAACCCAGAGAGTCTGAAGATCAGAAAATAATATTTCATTTAAAAGATCAATTGACCACGAATGCATTAGGACTAAACAGACATCATTCATAGATATATATTGATGACAAGAAGACACCATTGCTTACTTCCAGCCCATCAGTGATACAATCTAAGAAGGAATATGAAAACTTAAAGAAAAATGAGATGGATGCTATGGGGAAACATAACAATTAACAAAACAAAACAAAACAAAAAAAGATTTTTCCTTCACCCCTCTATCTATCTATCTATCTATCTATCTATCTATCTATCTATCTATCTATCTTCATGCAATATTCAAATAAAATGTGGGAGCACTATTAACATGAGTTTTATGGCTTGGTGAATCCTTCCTCAAATCTTAAATCCTTCCTCAATGCCATCCCTCCTTGGCTCCCAGTCACCACTTTCGAAATTAAGCAATTATTTGTGCAGATGCAGCAAGGGAAAGCCTCAGGAAACAATTTAATTTCAGGCAAAGTAATTAAGATCAGTACAGACCAGTGGATTTTAATCCATGAATATCTCCTTTCTTTTAATCATATCTCTTTGCATACTCCAGAGCACTGGGGTGAAGCGGTTATTGTGACCATTTTTTAAAAAGGCGATAGGCCATTCCTTAACAATTACAGACCTATACATCTATATATAAACACCATATGGTTCACAAGGCATCTCTTCAGGAAACTACACAATTGGCTAGAGAAGCAGGCAATTGGGAAGGGAGTTCAACTTTATATCACTGCATCCTCTACCAACATCTAGTTGATAACTACATCTACAGTTCACACACACAATTATATGTAGACTTTAAAGCAGCCTTTGATACAATTTCAACATCTGACATATGAAAAATCTCCAACAATCTACCATGGTTAGTTGTTGCTACTAATCTATTCACTGCACAAGAACATAACAGGAAGAGTACAGTGTAGTGATTAGCGGGTAGTATTCAATCTAATAGCATCAGCAAAAGGTGCGATATGAGGTATTTTGACTCCAAATTTATTTATCATCTATAGTATATCAACTCTGAATAAATGTTTGAGAAGCTGTACTACATGCTCACAAAACAGAATGCAATCTTCCTGTTTTATTATATTTGGAAGATGTGGTGATCCTTTCCTTTACTAAAATCAAGATGTACAAAAAACCACAGTGTACACAGTCCATTTTACATTCAAAAACAATTAGTTATAAATATAAAAAATCCAAAATAAGGGCATTTTATAATAGAATAGAATAGATTTTTTTTTATTGGCCAAGTGTGATTGGACACACAAGAAATTTGTCTTGGTGCATATGCTCTCAGTGTACATAAAAGAAAAGATACGTTCATCAAGAATCATAAGTACAACACTTAATGATAGTCATAGGGTACAAATAAGCAATCAAATCATACTAGGAAACAATATAAATCGTAAGGATACAGCAACAAGTTACAGTCATACAGTCATAAGTGGGAGGAAATGGGTGATAGGAACGATGAGAAGATTAATAGTAATAGTAATGGAGACTTAGTGAATAGTTTGACAGTGTTGAGGGAATTATTTGTTTAGCAGAGTGATGACATTCAGGAAAAAACTCTTCTTGTGTCTAGTTGTTCTGGTGTGCAGTGCTCTATAGTGTTGTTTTGAGGGTAGGAGTTGGAACAGTTTTTGTCCAGGATGCGAAGGGTCTGTAAATATTTTCACAGCCCTCTTTTTGACTCATGCAGTATACAGGTCCTCAATGGAAGGCAAGTTGGTAGCAATTGTTTTTTCTGCAGTTCTAATTATCCTCTGAAGTCTGTGTCTGTTTTGTTGGGTTGCAGAACCAAAACAGACAGTTATAGAGGTGCAGATGACAGACTCAATAATTCTTCTGTAGAACTGTATCAGCAGCTCCTTGGGCAGTTTGAGCTTTCTGAGTTGGCGCAGAAAGAACATTCTTTGTTGTGTTTTGATGATGTTTTTGATGTTAGCTTTTAACATCAAACAATTAATTGTGATTAATGTATCTTGTGATACAGTAGAACCTAGAAATTTGAAGGTCTCTACTGTTGATACTGTGTTGTCTAGTATTGTGAGAGGTGGAAGTATGGAAGGGTTTCTCCTAAAGTCTACCACCATTTCTACGGTTTTGTGTTCAGTTCCAGATTGTTACGGTAGCACTAAGAAATTTTTCTAAGAAAAATTCTTTAAAAATCATGATTGTTTCATAGATAAGTATCTAACAGAACAGGCTAGTTGTTCAAGTATCTAGGGAATAGTTTTTTTGTTTTTTTAAAAAATCTTCTGTGGTGCAGTTGTAACAATCAGGAACTCAATATGCTTAAAACTATAGAAATGACAGTGTATTTTAGGAGGAGACTTTCTATTTTATCCCCTCTTACTATATTCAACTTACTATATTCAGGGTCAGCAATAGAGCCCTTCAAGTTTCAGGGGTTCTATAATCTCCCAGGACTTGAAATGAATGCTTAATACCAGAACCATCATTAAAAAAAAACACAACGAAGAATGTTCTTCTTGCATCAATTTAGGAAGTTCAAACTGCTCCCAGAGCTGCTGATAACAGTTTTACAGAGGAATTATTGAGTCTGTTATTTGTACTTCTATAACTGTCTGGTTTTGCACAGCAACCAAGTAGGATAGGTACAGACTCCAACAGATAGTTAAGACTGCAGAAAGAATAATTACAAACAGCCTGCCTTTCATAGATATACTGTATGGGTCAGGAGGGCTGAGAAAATATCAACATACCCTTTACATCATGGACACAAACTGTTTCAACTTCTTCCATCAGGACAGCACCATAGGGCATTGCATGCCAAGACAACTAGACACAGAGACAGTTTTTCCCTTGTGCCATCACTTAGCTGAAAACCTAATTCTCACATTTGACAACATACAGCAACTAAGTTCTGTCTAATGTGTATGCATATTAACCCATTGAGTGTGGCTGTCGTATTATTCTTTTATTATCTTTTATTTCCCCCTTCTACTGGTTGCACACTATTATTATTATTGTTGTTGTTGTTGTTAGTTCTCTGTTGTTTTGCAAGGGCATTGGGTATGTCTAGTCTAATGAACAGAAGGACTAGAGATGACATGATAGCAGTCTTCCAATATTTGAGAGGCTGTCACAGAAAAGACCTCCAAGATCCCTTCCAACTCTGCTATTCTATATTCTGTATTTGATGTAATCACCAGTTCAGATGCAACAGGAGGGAACTAGAACTTTATATTGTTTTAATTATTGCTTTAAGAATATTTTTCTTTCTTTCATAAAAATGTGTTCATTTATTTTATGAACAACTTTTATGACAAATAGTGGTGACATCAATGTAAATATTAATATTTAGAGGTTTGTGGTGATTTACAGTTATTGCTCAAGATGTTACAATGAGTTTAGTTTTATATATTCAATTATTTAAAGAATGAAATAACAAATCTAAAATTCTATGACAATTGTAAATTCTGTTTATTTATTGATATTTTATTTTCCATCCATTATATATTTCTCATTTTCTTTTCTTGCGGTTCCTTTCATTCTTTAAATCTTTAAAAATCAAATTATGTTTTAAAAAAAGATTCTTCAGGAATTAATCAATCATTTATTTTGGCAAATGGTTTTTTATACTTGTAGCTACTAAATTGTTTGCTGTGAAAATATCAATGTAGCTTCTTTACTAAATGACACTGTAGCCTATATAAACTTTTACTTATATCAAAAAAGACAAAGGATTGGATGTTGGACTACTGAGCATAGAAAGCAAAGCTTGGTAATTGATTATATCTTTCTAATTCAAAATCAGTGTCTTTCTTACAATACATTTTTTTCATTGTGAGACATCTTCCAAAACAAATGGTGCAATAACGTAGCCAGCCATGTTGTTCCATCTGAACGTATCTTCTGATTTCTTTTTAACTATATATTTGCTAAACAAAAGAGGCCAGGAAAGTTTAGAGAATATGGAACTCCAGAGCAACCTTGTGCTGCCCCAAGGCTACACTGACTATATACTAAATGAAAGAAACAGCAATCTGCACAATATCAATAATGTTACCTTATTCACAATATTGCTGGACTTTCTCTAGAGCACATTTCAATGGCTTTCCCTCTGCAGTCATGGATAGTAGACATGATGAGATAACCCTTTTGCACAGATGATGCCTTGTGCTTCTGATGAAACTGAAAGCCTTAGAACCGTGATGACGAATCTATGGCATGCGTGCCAGAAGTGGCATGCAGAGCCATCTCTCCAGGTATGCCAGCCGTCGCCTATTGCTGTTTCAGGTTCTGGCGCGCACATGCGCACTGGCCAGCTTTTCTTTGTGTATGCATGCGCACCAGAAACCTAAAGACCAGGTGACCGGAAGCTCAGCACAGCGTGTCGGGGAACTGTTCTTCTGGTTTTTGGCACTCCCGCGCGTGCTCACAAGGAAGCTGCTCTTCTGGTTTCCAGCGCTCCCCGTATATGCGCGTGCTCCCGTTTTGGCACTCGGTGCCAAAAAGGTTCGCCAACACTGTCCTAAAGCCGTGATGGTGAACCTATGGCACGCGTACCACAGGTGGCAACCAGAACCCTCTCTGCGGGCATGCCAGCTATCGCCCCAGCCCAGCTCCACCACGCATGCGTACGTCCCACCCTGCACGCCCTGTTTTGGGCCTGGAAAGCTCCTGCACCAACCTGGAAGCCAAAACGGGGAATGGGGGGGGGCAGGGCGCATGTGCGGGGGGGCTTGCATTGTATTTGGGGTTTCGGGCACACGTGTTCATTCGCTTGTGCCTACGTGCGCTTTGGGCACTCGGCACCAAAAAGATTAATCATCACTGCCTTAAATCATGATTTTCTAAGATGTAGATTCTACAAGGAATTGTCCTCCCAGCTAATCCAATCCTTAATAAATAAACTGCCTGGGCATTCAGACCAATGGTATTTAATTCTTTCCTAAAAGACAAAGGCCCTGAAATCAGTATACAACTATTTTTTTTTTAATTTGATTTATATGCCGCCCTTCTCCGAAGACTCAGGGCGGCTTACAATGTGCTCAGCAATAGCCTTCATCCTTTTGTATATTTATACAAAGTCAGCTTATTGCCCCCACAAACTGGGTCCTCATTTCACCTACCTTAGAAAGGATGGAAGGCTGAGTCAACCTTGAGCCTTGGCGAGATTCGAACCCTGCAGTAATTGCAAGCAGCTGGTCTTAATAAGCTTAATAACAGGGTGCCTTAAACCCCTGTACTACCAAGGCTCTTAAATCCTGTGCCCAGGCTATAAAGCCAAACTACTGGTATGTTTAGATTTGACAACGAAACAAGTAGCTTATACAATTATTGTGATTTTGCTGTGTTCTCAAATTACATTACCTTTTATGATCTAATTTTGTGATGTAATAATTGTTCCTTCATTCAAATGTATTCCACTTGCTAAATTATTTTAATATATAAACAGTGCAGTGAATGTTAATCCTAAATATAACTACATAAGAATATAGAATCACAGGGAGGGAAGGGAACTCAGAGATCCTCTAGTCCAAACTTCTACTCAAGGCAGGAGACGTTATGCCATCCTTGTCAAATGGTTGTCTGGTCTATTTTTGAAAAATAGTAGCATTTACTTCTGTTTAGTAGTATTAACCTAAACAATACTTTTTTTAAAAAAAAAATAATCTTTTTAAAAATAAATCAATACTGACCTATTTTGTTGTTTACTTCTAAGATATATTAACTAATGATTTTCCAGGCAAAGTTCTATGCTATGTTAAATATAAATCAAATAAAAGTAAATAAATAAATGCAATAATTCAAAAGCATCAGATTTAAAATGTCCCAGGGTAGTGGTGGAATTCAATTTTTTTTACTACCGGTTCTGTGGCTTGGTGGGAATGGTGTGGCTTGGTGGGCATGGCAGAGGAAGGATATTGCAAAAACTCCATCCCACCCCACTCTGGGCTATCCAGAGATGGTATTTGCCAGTTCTCCAAACTACTCAAAATTTCCACTACCGGTTCTCCAGCACCTGTCAGAGCCTGCTGAATTTTATCCCTGTCCCAGGGGTAGAAGTATTTAAAGCTACAATAAAAATATAAAAGGATTGATAAACTTAAGAAATTAGTTGAACAGTTTCTTTGCTTCACTCTTTATTTTCCAAGGCACTGTCAGTGTTAATCTGTTTAAGGTGTTACAGGTATCTCTAGAAATCTCTAGTCCTAAATTTACATATAATGTCCAGTCTGTCAATACTCTTTTGTAGAATAACAATCTATGCTAATGGCAAATTCTAGGATAAAATAAATTTTCTATAATCTTGGAAAGGGAAAAGCGAAGAAAGGACTGATTGAAAATGGCAGGGAATTTCATTGGCAATTGGGCCACTTGGAAGACAGATAAACACAGAGATGGTCTCTATATGGGGTTGCTAAGAATTGTCACAGACTTGATAGTATATAATCAATCAGTCAATTGACAGCAATACATTTCCACTACTCAGAACTGAAAAAACAAAAATACCATCTGACAAAACATATATTGTCCATGACTCTTGATTGGCAATGTCACTGAATATTGATTGGTTCATTTGACTAGAAGATATTTATTCACTCAGGGAAAAAGAAGGCTATAGATTCCAGAGACCCAGATTTTGACATATCCGTTTATTGCTTCCTGTGCTTGGCAGATTGACATCTGAAAGTCAAACCGTTCAGATGATAAAAAAGTATTTTAATCAATTACCACACTTCGTAAGAAGAAGAAAACCCCCCACAAGATTGACAAAAGATTTTTCCCATTTTCCATTCATTTAAACACTATGGAATTATCTAGGAATATGAGTAGTTTAGCTGAAAAACATTTTTGATACAGCAGATATGAGTAGTCTCTACTCCAATTCTGCCTTCATTATCTTCTCACCAGTTCTGCTTCAGCAGTGACAGTATCATTAGCCCACCTGTTTTTACTTTCTGAAGCAGAGATAGACAACATACTATCATTGAAACTTGCCTATCCATCTGTGGTGAAAAGTGAAAGAGGAAAAATGGTAAACTTTAACAGCAAAATGGAAGAGAGACTCCCTTCATTTTGTGTACGTGCATCAAGAAATTATGTCCTCTACGTTAACGTTCCACTTTCAGCAATGTCTTGCCCCATGCTAGAATTGGATTGGATGATAACTATTTCAAGTGTTAAAATAACTGTGATGTTGCTGCAGAGAAGCCCTGATCTTTTTAATCTTTTCTTTTATGTACTCCGAGAGCATATGCACCAAGACAAATTCCTTGTGTGATCAATCACACTTGGCCAATAAAGAATTCTCTTCTCTTCTCTTCTCTTCTCTTCTCTTCTCTTCTCTTCTCTTCTCTTCTCTTCTCTTCTCTTCTCTTCTCTTCCCTTCCCTTCCCTTCCCTTCCCTTCCCTTCCCTTCCCCCTTCCCTTCTTCCCTTCCCTTCCCTTCCCTTCCCTTCCCTTCCCTTCCCTTCCCTTCCATTCCATTCCATTCCATTCTATTCTATTCTATTCTATTCTATTCTATTCTATTCTATTCTATTCTATTCTATTCTATTCTATTCTGATATGCTGGGTCTTTATTCATAGTTTTATATGTTTTATGTCTTATGTCTTCTTTAACCATTTTGTAGTATTTTATTTTCATTTGTAATGCATTCAGATGTATTGCAAGATGCTCAGAATTTTTTGAGAGTTAGGCAGGACCTCAATCAATCGTCCTATCAATCAATCAAAATTACATTTGTTTGGTGCCAGAAATCTTAAGAGATAGATGTACAATGTGTGTGTGTGTGTGTGTGTGTGTGTGTGTGTGTGTGTGTGTGTGTGTGTATGAATGAATGAATGTATGCACTCACACCTTCAGGTCAATCCAATCATGCAGCTTTCTTGCAAGGTTTTAAAATAGTTAGAAATAGTTTGCCTTCCTTGCTTCCTAGGGCAGAGAGAGAATGACTGACCCAAAGGCAGTAGCTGGCTTCATACCTTAGGCAGAATTAGAAGACACAGTCTCTCTGTTTCTAGCCTGGTGTCTTTAACCACTACACCAACTATGTATAACCACTTTAACCACTATACCTATGCAACTATCCAGCATAATTACGTTTTTATTTTCTGTGCAACAGAGAAAGGAATTTGTAACAGTAAAGTTGGGGCAAGACCGTGGCAAGGCACATGTCCCAATTTATCTTGGAACATTGTGTACACAATTCATTAAAAGTTAAAAAAATAAGGGAATGATGGAGATTGTATATTAATCTAAAATGACTGTGACCTTCAAAGAAGCCCCTTGAAGTATCATGTATGAAGGAAAACAAAAGAAGACACAGCAGTTTTACACATTTCTGACTCTACACCATAACTTTTTTGGATTAAAGAATATTCTGCAAGCATATCAAGAATGTAGTTTCTGCTTCTACATGCTGCACAAATAAGCATTTATAAAAAAGTAGAAATGGCAAGAAAAAAATTAAGAAATTCAACTTACATTTACTATCAGACAGCAGAGACTTTTAAAAAATAATTCACAATTTTAACCAAAATTAAGTGTAATATGTAGAAGGCATAGAACAAAATAGTAAAAATGTATAGTACAACAGTATATATAGATAGTATAAAAAGTATTTGCACGTGCGCAAGAGAGTAAAAGATGGAAACTGAATTCCTAAGTCATGTAACATATAACCAATAATTCCTATTTTAAAAGGGAACACACTGTCTTCCTATTTATGTGAAAAGACCAAGAAACCTACGTGGAAAACTTACAAAACTGTTCATTCAAACTTTATGAAACTGTTGCACCTCCAACTTACCACACTAAACAGAAGAGAAGAGAAAAAGAAAAAAAACCCCACTAATTTAATTTATTTCTCAAATCCAATACTGTCTATCAAGTAATGCATCTCAGAAAACTAGAACTCAGTGTACTAGACATGCATTTGAGGTCTAAAAGATGCTTTAAAACAGTGTTTTTCAATCTTGGTAACCAGTTGTATGTACTTCAACTCTCAGAATTCTCCACCCAGGAACACTGGTCTGAAAGATGCTTTCTGGCCTCATTATTATAAGATGTTGGATACTCAGATGAAAAATAATGATAACTTTTAACTTGTTTTGGTAATATGGATACATTGTGGTATCCATGTGGCTTGGAACAAGTTCAGATCAATCCTTATCTGATCTGACCTAGATACCCAAACTATGCAATAGCTGGGTTGAGACAACCTGCAAAGCCATAATAGAGTTTGTTCATGTAGAGCTTAGTGGGTTAGGTGACCCCAGTTCCTAAACCTAAGGAGACATTTCCTAATTGCAGAACAAGTAATCAGTGGAACGACTTGCCTCCAGAAGTTGTGGGTGTTTCAACACTGGAAGTTTTGAAGAAGAGATTGGACAACCATTTGTCTGAAACTGTTTAGCGTTCCCTGTCTGAACAGACCTGCAAGGTCCTTCCAACTCTCTTATTCTGTTATTCTGTTAAACCAATATTTCAGTAATATAACATAATAATGCAACTTTTCATTATTTTCAAGTTACAAGTAACAACTTCTCACTGAAATACAGCAACACTGTCATGTATATAACTCAAAGCAATGAATAAGTTTTTGTGACATTTCTAACAAAATTATTACCAGTATAATAAAAAATGTAAATTAAGAGGAATTTATTTAAACATAGATAATAATGGTCTGCAAAATACTTGGTGGCCCAGCATTTTCCCCTGCCAGAGGTTATTTCCATTATGCTGTAAGATTCTTCTTTGGAAGAATTTTAACAGTTAAAACTTTTCTTTCCACTGACAACTAGCTGTCATCGTATCATTGAAGAAGGAAGAAATGAAGTGTCACACCCAACCTCTGAGTTGTCACTTATGGCAATGAAATATGTATTTCAACAGAAGGAAAATAAATATTTTTTTTAATTGGGGAACTTGACAGTGCAGACTCTCAAGCAGGTCCAGGTCATCTCATATGTGATATGGAGACAAAATAGATATATTTACAGCCTTTTACCTACAGGGAATATATCTATGATGAGAACAGAGAAAACAGAACTCAGGAGAGACGTGTGCGGCCCTCATGAGCTCTGTTTTTGCTGGCAGAGGCGCCGTGGGCTGGTCCTTCACTATTTCCATGGTGGCCCTGTAGGCCAGATCTAAGCATCCTGTGGGCCAGATCCAGCCCCCAGGACTTGTGTTTGACACCCCTGGTTTCAGAAGTAAATAAGCAAGTAGAAACTGGAATTAACATTGGGAAGAAGGTTAAAAATATTTTCTAAAAACTACAGTCCAGAATTAATAGCAGAATAGGGTTTTTCTTTTCTTCTGATCCTGGCCAATATAAATTTCTGGAAACTGAACTAATCTAAACTTTTGTATCCTCCTAAAGTCTAATTTTGCAATTTCTGTGCTACATTTCAGCTTTCCCTTCCTTCCTTCCTTCCTTCCTTCCTTCCTTCCTTCCTTCCTTCCTTCCTTCCTTCCTACCTACCTACCTACCTACCTACCTACCTACCTACCTACCCTTTCTTCCTTCCTTCCTCTCCTCTCTTCCTTTTTTTCCCTTCAATAGCCTACAAGTTGCTACGGTGTAGGAAGAACTCTCCCTATAAACATGTTAAATATTTTAACATATTTTAAAATAGAGAATGTCTTACTGTTTATTAAATTAAGTAATTAAATATATTAAAAAACACTAATGATCAACATTGAAAAATATAACTGAAAAAAGATTTGAGATTTCAGTAGGTATTCCAACACTATGAAAAATACAATAATAACCTTCTGTATGTTAAGTTTATGTTGCTACATATGTGTTTGACATAAACACACTGGAGGTTTCTAAGAAGCGATTGGACAACCATTTGTCTTGCTTCATGCACATTTCAGTGCAAAATATCAGTTGGACTAGAAGACCTCCAAGATCCCATTCAACTCTGTTAGTCTGTTATTATTCTGATATGTCATGTCAATTTAGCATAAAGACTTCCATGTTACTGAACATTAAAGGAAACAGGGAGATTCCTTTTGTTTTTTTAAAAAAACTAATCTCTGATTATAGCTCTACCTATATAGTTGATAAGATGAAAAATTAAGACTACAAGTTATTCCTCCCACCATTACCAAAATTCTCTCTGTTAAGCATAAATATGATCCAGAGACTTCAGCATAGTCAGACTGGCAAGGGAAAGGGATATTATCTTATGCCCTATTACATTTTAGAAAGTTGAGAATCCCTAGATTATTAATCTATAACAATAGCATTTAATATTACAGTGATGACAACATGTAATAAAAACAATGAGAACACCTAATATGGTCTCACAATGACAAAGTCTTATTCATATGCATCAACTGCTTTATCAGCCATGGCATATCTTGCTAAGAAATTTATTCTACAGTTTTCCCAAAACTACAGAAAGAGCACTTTCTCAGATAGCAAAAAGAGAAGAGAAGCAGATATATTAAGTTAATGTGATTTGGTACAAAGTTCCTAAGTTATGTCGCCTGAAACAACAGCCGAGGCTGGTTAGACAAAGTGTCTCCTTCAAAGAAAGTGCTCCACAACTCTTGCAACGAATAATATTAGTGTCCTGGGTGTTGTATTGTGTGAAATCTCCTGAGATACAGTTTCTGGTAATTGCCATCTTTACACAAGCAACATAAATGATGCAATAACTTCCAAAACAAGTAATCTGATTTTCATATGCTGACATTCCCATATGACTTATGCAAGCACTGTTTATTTTTAATGTTGTCAACATCATTTTTCCCTGTACCATAGATTGGTGTGGGTTGGGAGAAGGAGTTCATATACATATATTCAGATCATTTAATTCTACCCATCTTTTGACAGTCCCTAAAGATGTAAATTCCAAATTGTGTTGTACCATTGACAAGAGCAGCACGATCAGACCACTGAGAAGTCAATTCATTTATTCTAAGCTCATTATATAAATAACTACTATGCCTCTAGTAGATACCGAGTTTGTTCGTATTATGTATAACTTAATAAGGTGCTACATTAATAAAGTATTCTATATGTCACTAGATGGTTCAATTACTAGCGATACATACTGCATGGATGTCTTATGTTTCTCTATAAAAGAGCTACAGATATGGCAGGAGTTTTTTCCCCCTTCCTTTTCTCTTTGACATTAATTATTTTTTCCTACATTGAGAAGAAAAGCAGCCTCAAAGGATAACATAGGGCAGGCAAATAATTGAACAGGGGCAAATTAGTATAAGTCTTGTTTTAATAACAGAGTGCTTAAGATGAGATATCTCAATCTACCAAGGACATCAATAACCTAAATATAGCAGAATATAAATGCAAGGTTAATATGTTATAAACAACATTGAAGTGGTTCAAAATTCATTACCTGTTGAAAAAAGAACCACAATTCTTTAAGAAAAATGGCTAAATAGTGCACAGAAACTGGGCTTGAGGCAGGCAAGAAGTCATTAGAAGCAGTAGATTGCCATCTTCAAATCAAGTTCCACATCTCCCTGTACTTTTTGGAAAAAAAATAGATTTCAAACATGGGCTAGATACCATCAGGTTTCAAAAATGAAAAAAAAAAAAGATCAAATTAAGGAGAACTCAGCTATACAACCATTTTGACAATGTGAAGTTATTAAAACAAAGCAGGCCACAAAAACAAGAATGGGGCAGAATGCAGAATCAGGAAGGGTGAAGCCCAAAACTAATGCTCAAACTTCAGGATATTTCAGAAAAGACAGAAAGAGCAACTTCTAAATTATTTTACTTCATTAATTCCATCACATGATCAATTGTTTTTCAATACCATTGTTAGAAACATGTTTTTTTCCATGCAAATTATAGAGGATTGTACTGGGTCAGGTCTGTAGAAGTCATCACAAATGCACGTTATGTCAGAAGTAAAATGGAGGAGATAACCAAGCACATAACTATTTAAGCAGTAGTGTTCCGTGAATCCAATGGGTTGGTCATTGGGACCAGTGGTTTAGTCTTCCAAGCTTTCAGACTCGTGCTGTACCCCATCCTCAGGGAAGTTCTCTCTACCAGAATGAGTGTTTAGGCTTATTCCATGCATAGTATTTATGTGTGTGACTTTTTACGGACTCTACCATGAGTTTGAAAGCTCTGAAGACTAAACCTCTGGTCCTGATGATTGACCCAGATTGGATCCTGCAACCTTGTCCTGGGACATGTATATTTCTCGGTAGGTTCTATGTCCAATCCCTGCTATTTCTGAGTTGGGTTATGACATGATCTTTCTGAAGAATTGGGAGCTATTGGCATATTGAGGAAGAGGATTCTACGCTCTGACTGGGAAGCTCAATAGACAATCCTTTCCTTCATGCTTAGGTACTGCAGCTTAAATTGATGTTTTAAGAGCAACCTTCCTGACCAAAAATTCTTATACATCTTAATCTATTAAAAGAATAAATGATCTAAAATTATGCATTAACATCAGAAAATAAAATGTATAACATTAACATGCTTTGTTTGTGTCTTTGAATCAGTGTTGATTCTTGGCAATTACCCCCTAGATTTGCCCCCTACAGGTTTTTTTTTTTAAAGATTTCAGAGGTATTTTACCATTGTCTGCTTCTTACAAATACGAAAGAGTGACTATAGTCACCCAGCTGGCTTTGTACCTAAGGCAAGACTAGAATTCAGTCACCTGATTTCTAGTCTGATGCCTTAACCAACTACACCAAAGAGGGTCTCATTACTGAATAGCTAAAAGGAAAGAAGGAAATCTTGACAGATTGAGTAAAATTGAAAACAAATCAAAAAGAAAGTATATATTATCAGAATATTGGAGTTGCTTGGATACCAAACAAGGAAAATATTCCACAACAAGGGAGAAAGAAAGGAGAGAGGAGTAGAGGGTAAGAAGAGGAGAGGGAGAGAGAGGAATGGAAGAAAGGGGAAAGGACAGGAAGAAAGGACAGGGGACAGGAGTAGGAGAGAAGGTGAGAAAGGGAGAAAAGAGGGGAGGAGTGGGGGAAAGGAAGGGGAAGTAGGACAGAGGAAGGAGAGGAGAAGGGAGAAAGTAGGAGAGGAGGAAAGGAAGGGAAAGGAAAGGAAGAAGGAGAAGAAGGTTTGTTGTGAAAGAAGGGAAAAGAAAGGGTAGAAGAGCAACCCCGAATGTAATTAAAATGCTTTATTTTTATGCTTTTATGCTTTCCTTAAGAAAAATATGTATATTTATGATCAATTATGTATAAGAGAATGTACATTTACATTATGTGTATAAGAAATATTTTTTTTAAAAAAAGGAAAGCCAGGTTTGTGTGCTTATTTTTAGTATCAAACCAATTAATTCTTTTAATTTTAGTTATACAAAATAGAATTTAAAAGTAGAGATAGAATGGTGGACTTTTTTTTTTTGTCAGACTTTAATGAAACTTTGCCATTATATTTCCTCTATTCTGTCAGGAACAGTACTTGATTTGTACAGACAAGCAATAATTATGCTATATCTATTTTTAGAGCAGTACAGTACCACTCAGTCTGACCTGCTCAGCAAGACAATCCCCACACCAGTAACCTTTAACATTATTACTTCACTGAACTGTTTACTGAACATTCTTTGACAGATTGGGATGACCCTCCCCCCAGCTCTTTATTAACTATAGCTCTATTTTCTTTCTTTTTTGTTTGAACAAATCAAACTTAAGAGTTGTTAGCTGTGCTACAATACATTTCATGGAAAACTGGTCAGCCTCATTAATGTAATTTTTTTCATACATAACATAAAACCTGTCAAGAACTAGAGTGTGTTTGGAAGTTTCTTGCTTTACTAATCACATGTTAAATCAAAGAAACCACATAATATAAAAAACCTTGTACATGGGCATTACTATCCCACAAAGAGATACATATGCCGGTGTTTTAGATGTATTTGGCATCAAACAGCTTTCTAATGGAATCTTGGTGTGCCGATGGTTAGAATGCAGTATTACAGGCTAATTCTGACCACAGCCTGGAGTTCGATCCTGATGGGTCTCGAGGTTGACTCAACTTCCATCCTTCCAAGATTGATAAAATAAGGAGCCAGATTGTTGGGGGCAATATGCTGACTTTATAAACTGCCCAGGGAGTACTGTAAAGGACTAAGGGACAGTATATAAGTCTAGGTGCTATTGCTATATTGCTAATGTTGTATCATGCTAAATATAACGTTTGCATACTCTTCTAGTTTTGTTTCAAGATTTATTTATTTATTTATATGGTTACCCATTTCATACAAGTGACTCTGGACAAACAAAACACACATTTCCTGTTTCAAGTCAGGATTGTTTGAGTCTAGTGAGAGTCTCTTAAGTAAGGATGCACAACCATCTCCTTCTGGTGTATGGAACCATTTATTTTTATTTTTTAAAATTTATATGCTGCCCATCTCACGAATAAAGTGACTCAGGGACTTTCTCTCCCCAGAGAAGCATTCACTACTGTAGGGATCCCTAAACCCTGGGCCACAGATGTAACCCATCAAGAACCAGGGTGTACAAGCAAGCAAAGCCCCATCAGTGCACATGTGGGATCCAGGCAGTGTGCAAAACCATGTCCCGTCATCGTCCCCCCCATCTGCAGAAAACCCACCTTCCATTAAACTGATCCATTGCGGCCAAAAGTTTGGGAACTGCTTAGTCATCCAGGTCACAGCTGTACTACTGCATAGACCCAACCACTTGCCATCTATTTTATCAGCCAGAGAGGGCAGGTTCTACAGCATAGATAACTAAACTTGCAGTTCCAAGGATCCTGTCTACAGCTTCAATCTCCTCCCAGATAACCAGACAAGACTGCACTGCAAGCAACTTCATAGGACCTGTACATCAGAGTGAATCCAAGTAAATTTAACTTCAGGTGTCTAGAATAAACTTCACAAGTGGCCCTGTTAAGACTTTACATAGCTCCTCCTTATCCAAGAGGGACTGGATCATCCTAAGCAGGGCCACTGTTTAGCTCCTTATGGACACTATAAGATAGAGAAATAGCTGTTCAGACCTAGGCTTCCCAAGAGCATAAAGCAGACTCCTTGTCCCAACACAAAACCCTAAGTTTTGTTAAGTTACTGTGAATTCCTCTCATTCACATCCAGCAAAGTCTTTCAAGGGAGAATTTACAGTCACAAACCTTATCTGGCTTGGAGAGCTGCCAGGCCGATATCTTCAAAACTTGGCAAGAAGTCTAAGAGTCATGAACCAATTAAGCGAACTAATTGTCTCCTGCAAACTTCCCTCCCCTTTTGCTCCTCTTTATTCCCTATGGGAGAGCCATTCACCATCACCTGTGGCTTTACTCCCAAGTCGTCCCTTGTTCCTTATCTGTTCTCTTCTCCTAGCAGCTCTGTGCATGCACACACTGGGAACAGGCTCCAGCTGTCCTTCTGCCCCACTGATGTCCGACTCCAAAAGCAGCTGACAACTGTCAGACGGCCCTGGCCCCAACTCTGCCAACTCTGCAGAGCACTCATCAGAGTCTTCCCCAGACTCCAGGACTGGCCCATGTTCCTCCCCACTATCTCACTATCTGAGTCTGCCACCAGCTCCACTGGCCGCTGGCGGACCACAACAATAGCTATGTTTTGCCATCCTTATCACCACTGAGGAAATTGTTAAGGAAGTTCTTACTCATGTTCATATTCACACTTCGTTTTTCTCTAGTGTTCTAGACATAATGCTATTTCATCACCCAGAGCTCCTTTAAAATCAAAGGGCTTCTAGGACCCACAAGAGAGACAAGACTGCACAGACACAATTCAATTCAACACCACATTCATCCTCTCATTCAGGGGGCAACCAACCTTTCAGTTGAATCATGTACCAAAGACCCAAAGAACAACCCAAATTGCCTCTAGAACCCAGTAGGTCTATTAAGTGACTGGGGCAGACCTTGTTACAAGAGACAGTATTTCAATAACTGGGATTTAGCTTTGGTGTGCTTGGATTATCGTTGATCTCGCTGTTGCGATCTGGCAAGATCCGGCCATGAATGGTGTGAATGGGTTTTAATTGTTTTTAATGTTTTAATTTTTAATGTTTTTATATATGGTTTTTAAATGCATTGTAAGCTGCCTTGAGTCTTCGGAGAAAGGTGGCATACAAGTTGAACAAACAAACAAACAAACAAACAAACAAACAAATAAATAAATAAATAAATAAATAAATAAATAAATAAATAAAGTCACAGAAAATATCATTTCAAAGAAGAGTATCTTTTTCAATCCTAAAATTTCAGTCTCAATATCAATAAATAATTCAGAGGTCAAACTATTAATTTTCAGCATTGCGTGATTTACCAAACATCTTTCTTAAGCAAACTCAGCCTCAACCTTTCTGGGATACTATCAAACAGAATTAATACCAATGGAGAGGATTCTTGATACAGGGTGAGTTTTGGAATTTACTTTTATTACTAAACCAGCTGTTTACTGCCAATTCTTAACAAATTATAAACAATGCAGGCCACTTCTCCTAGCTAGGTTGATGTATTGCCCTCCACAATGATCGATGGTAAAACTAAATTATTTTTTTCCATCAATACTTCTGCCAATGTGAAGTCAGGCAACTATTAAGAATAAAGGGTATAGGTTAAAGGTGAGATGTAGAATAATGAAGAATTATAGAAGACTAAACAATGAACTGGTTAGGAGATTTGTTTACAGTTAACTGGGCCTGTAAACACAAGTGATGGAACTGGAGTATAAACTAGAAAATTATAGTGATTGATTAGAACTAACATGCAATAATACAAGATTAAGAATGTAGCAAATTCAGCAAAATTAGGATATAGAAATATACTCCAAGATAAGTTATGACAGATAAAGAGCATGAGCATAGAAACAAAAATAACAAATAGAAAATGGATGATAAACAAGAGAGCATATTGTTCAGTTAAGAAGCAAAGTTTATTTTGGTAGTGCTCCTTGACACTAGTTCCAAAACAATATCTGGCCTATTTGCACCCTGAATTTACCACCCTCACTCAAGAGTAGTGCTTGAACATATATACCCACAAAATTTTAAGCAAACTGCTTTTCCTTGACCTCAACTAATTAAAAAAAGATGGAGATTCCCACAAGTCATATTCGGTTCCCAGGGACCAGAAGAATCTAGGTAGTGTTTTTCACAACACATCACATGCACAGAAACAAGGATTGTTTTGATAAACCTCTACAACATATAGGTGTTCCACTTTTGCTTGAATTTTCAGAATGCATTCAACACTTTAATGAAAACAGCATTAGATACATGGATGCAATTACCTACTTTCCTAACTTCTCCTTTACTGAATTGTTTTCATTTAGTAAAAACTATGAAACAAGCATTTGGCCCAGAATGAAGACCGACACTTTCTAATATTCCTACTGTGATTCTAATAATTTCCTAGAAAATAGCGGCCTGTTTTAAAGCTTGCATTCTGATGCTATTAATGTGCTCAGTCATCAAAAGTCGCTACAGGCGACAATATCTCCAAGTATCTTTTTTACACTGCAAGCTATTTAAGTTTTATAGTAATTTATTTGGCCACTTACCAGCAAACATGACAGCTGCTCCTGCAATTTTGTTGATATTTTTTTCCCCCTCACTATTACACATCCTTTTCATTTCTCTCGGAATAATTTCTCTGAATTTCATCCGGTCACAATCAGAGCTTGCTTTTTTGGCCTTCTTCACATTTTGTTTACAGTGCCAGTACATTTTACTGGACAGCAGCAAACATTCTGCCAAATATTTAAAGGCCTTCCCCATTGATATAAGGGCTTCTTTCTGGAGAATATTAAAGCTGCCTTTTTGACTTTCCCTTGCCAATTGCCTGAGATAATGGGATTTCCTAATTGTTTGAGCTCCATCACATTTTGTTTGTCATCGTAACAGATAACTTATTATTATTTATTATTATTTATTTATTTATTTATTAAATTTGTATACCGCCCTACTCCCGAAGGACTCAGGGTGGTGAACAGCCATAAATAAAACATATAGATACAAAATTTAAAATAGAAATAAAACTAATTAAATAAATTTGGCTGAGACATTTTAAAACCCCAATAAATTAAAACCAAATTTAAAATTCCATTTAAAAGAGGAAAAGTTTAGGTCAGGCCAGCTTGATGGAATAAAATGGTCTTAAGCGCGCGACGGAAGGTACGCAGATCCGGAATCCTCCGTATCTCCGGGGGGAGCTCGTTCCAGATCGTAGGTGCCCCCACAGAGAAGGCTCTCCCCCTGGGGGCCGCCAGTCGACATTGTTTGGCCGACGGCACCCGGAGGAGCCCCTCTCTATGGGAGCGTACTGGTCGGTGGGAGGCTATTGGTGGCAGCAGGCGGTCCCGTAAATAGCCAGGTCCTAAGCCATGGAGCGCTCTGAAGGTGATAACCAAGACCCTGAAGCGCACTCGGAAGACCACCGGGAGCTTATTTCTTTTCAAGACTTCTTATTCTTCCTTCTCAACATTAAATCACAAGTGTTTTCTTGCCAAAAAAAAAAAAATCATTCTAGGCATAGCCTCTAACTTGGAGACACATCTTTTCAGTCTTTCCTTCTTTTAGAAAGCAAGCATGTGAACAGAAAAAGCATGTTAATCTTTTTTTCCAATTTTCCACATAGAGAACTTAATTCTGATCCTTACCTTTTATTTTAGACATTTCAGTACAAATGCTTAGTTGGTAAATATTAAGCAATACTGAAAACATTATGAGTGATTGTTTCAGAACACAAGACAAAATGCAATTGATAGAAAGTACTCAATCCAGAGCTACAAATCTAAAGAAATCAGAATTACCTGTGATAGTTTAAAGAATGTGGAGACTGCTATGTAAACAAGTGTATTATCATGAAAATTAATTTATTTGCTGGAAAGAACAGGAGCACTAGACAGAAGATTTACTATGTTAACCTAAATCAGTACTTCCATTTAATTGGTAGGCTACTGCCCATCAAATATATTCATATTTACGAAACATAAGTAAATGATGTTCATATACGATATTAATCACATAAAACATTTAGCTATCTCCTGGCTTGATAGATTATGGCATGGATATCACATCATGGATAATCAGGGACACTATTTGCCCTTGTATTTCTCATCAAAAATAGAGAGATGGAGGGAGGGAGGGAGGGAGGGGAGAGAGAGAGAGAGAGAGAGAGAGAGAGAGAGAGAGAGAGAGAGAGAGAGGGAGGGAGGGAGGGAGGGAGGGAGGGAGGGAGGGAGAGGGAGAGAGATCTAATCATTTTAGTAGCTCATAACACAGATTCAATTCTAGAAATATATGCATATTCTTTCTAGCCAAGTTTTACCTATGTAAGCTAAGATGTTCTTCAGCCCTAGTTCTGTGAAATCTCATCCACAAGTTTCTGGGCTTTTTGTATTTGCTGACAAGCAGCAACTCTGTGCTGCAATTTGGGAGACTCAAATAGCTATTTCTGCCTTGTAAAGTGTCATCAGTGAGCCACACCCTCTTCTCAAGTATCCTCCCTGTAAAGGTACAATGTTTCTTTTTCTTTTTTGTAGGCTTTTATATGCATATTCTTTCTAGCCAAGTTTTACCAACGTAAGCTAAGATGTTCTTCAGCCCTAGTTCTGTGAAATCTCATCCACAAGTTTCTGGGCTTTTTGTATTTGCTGACAAGCAGCAACTCTGTGCTGCAATTTGGGAGACTCAAAAAGCTATTTCTGCCTTGTAAGGCGTCATCAGTGAGCCACACCCTCTTCTCAAATATCCCCCCTGTAAAGGTACAATGTTTCTTTTTCTTTTTCGTAGGCTTTTATGTGCATATTCTTTCTAGCCAAGTTTTACCTACGTAAGCTAAGATGTTCTTCAGCCCTAGTTCTGTGAGGATACTTGAGAAGAGGGTGTGGCTCACTGATGACGCCTTACAAGGCAGAAATAGCTATTTGAGTCTCCCAAATTGCAGCACAGAGTTGCTGCTTGTCAGCAAATACAAAAAGCCCAGAAACTTGTGAATGAGATTTCACAGAACTAGGGCTGAAGAACATCTTAGCTTACGTAGGTAAAACTTGGCTAGAAAGAATATGCACATAAAAGCCTACGAAAAAGAAAAAGAAACATATATATATATATATTCTTACCTCTTCGTAGGATTTATGTGTTTTTTTTCCTCTAGCCAGGTTTTTCCTATGTAACCAAGGTTTTTCTGCAGCCCTAGCTCAGTGGAATCATTGATTCCACTGAGCTAGGGCTGCAGGTATTTCTAATATAACTTTAAGTAAATTTGGGGCATATGTTCTATTAATTTCTACAGAAATAATTCAAAATAAATTGTGCTTAGAAATAAGAGTCTAAGAGATATATTATCATTTTCACATCTGATGCTTCGAGAAATAGGTCTGCCATAAACACATGTAAAGAAAGGTCTTGTAACAACTACAGGTTTCAAAGGATTCCAGGGATTTGAAATAAATGAACCATGCAGAATATTCCCTTAATTTTGGGACTGTACAGATGCTTCATGCCAAATTTGCTTCTTTACCTTGGTTGTTCAACTCTAGTCAAGCAAGGTTCTTTTGATGTTCTTATTTGAAAACCAATCCAAAACAAATTTCAAAAGAACCCTACCGAGTAAGGCTGACACAAGCTTTATGATTGCACTAAGCCACTCAAATTCTATTCCCATATTAACTTCCTCTTTCGCCCATGCCTTCCTCAGAATGATGGTATGATATAGTCAGGATATGTATTTTCTGTCACCATTTCACTTGGATCTCTGGGAATGATGAGAATATATCTGCTGAATATAACTCCGCATTGGCCACAGGAAGGGCATCCGGCCAATAAACACTCAGCTCCATTCAGTTGCCCAGACTCCAACCCACAAGGGATTATGGGGTCATTAAATGGATGATGATGATAGTGGTGTAACACACATAGAGTACTGTCATCTGAACAACAGATGGGGTTCCTTATCCTAGCAAGTTAGAATGCCCTACCTTGAATGAACGACATTTAGCCGAAGGGAATGACTACAGAAGACCTCTGCCATTATTTTCTCCCATGTACAAACCAGAAGCTCCTTTCTCTCCCAAATCCCTTTCTCCCAAAAAAGAAGACCCAGAAGACACAACTGTATTTCCTAAAATCTTTCAAAGGGATATAGATAAGAAAGGTAACCTGGATTCCTCGTCATGGTAATCAAGACACAGGGGAGCTTTTGAGGTTCATATGACTTCATCTTCTTACAGAGGAAAGCAAGCAGGCACGATTGGTAATGGAAACTAGCTTGATACTTGTTTGCCATAAGCTAGAATTCTAAGCAAATCTGATTTACTGAACTGTGAAAATAAAGCCTCTTTTCATAGGAACGAGTAAAAGATCATTTCCAAAATTAATTCCATAAGTAATATATACCTTAAACTTTGAAAGATATTCAGAGGTGGTATTCAGCTGGTTCGACCAGTTTGCCCGAATTGGTAGCGAAAATCGCGGGTGGGCCTGCCCACCCACCCCAGCTTTATGCCATCCTATTTAGGCACATTTTTAGTCATGCGCATATGTGTAAGCCGCATGTGCGAGCAAACCACATGCGCAGGCCATGCACATGTGTGGATGCACACGCACTCACATTTGTGAACCGGTAAGGAAAGTAAGTGAATATCACCCCTGAAGATATTGATATGCCGTTGAAAAATAAAACTAAACTACAGTATATGGGTTTTTTTCCAGTTTCTCTTTTCCACACAACCTGGGAACAGTATAAACAAAGAATCCTTTTCTTCCCTCATAGTCGTTACAATAACTAAAATGCAAATTCTTACAAGTTCAAGTTCTAATTCAAGAAGGGCTCCTTTGCTGTTTACTTAGCTGAGAATAGAAGATTTTTTTTTTTCAATTAAATGAACTGAACTGCAAAACATTAAAGAAACAACAATTCATTCTGCTTCTGTGTCCTGAATTCTCAACCATGCTGGTTTAAGGTGGATAGAGACCTAAAAGTCATACATATATTTGCACTGACATTAGAAAGAAGGAAAACAAGCTCGAACAGAGTGCTGCTTTTCTTTAAATAAAGAGAGATGCTTCTCTTGGAAGTGCGGAATTCAAGTTTCTTTTAAAAGCCAACGTGTAACAGTAAGAATTACTGAGAATTGCATATAACACATGTATATAAAGCATGCTGTAAAGAAATTGGCCATTAAAAATAACGATCTGTTTGGCATAGGGTGTAAGGGAGGTGGTTACTAAACATGTACTATCCTTTTAATGTGTCCTCTTCTTTACTCTACTCATTTCTATACGCTTGGCCATTGTAGATTGTGACTACTTCCTACAACTATTAGATTTTTCTTGGGGGCAGCACTGTTATATTTAAAAATTTCAAATGCCGATATTAAATTGTGAACAAAATAATAAAAATAGGCATCTGTGATGTAATGTACACTCAGGAGCCAGCAGGCACACCTTCGATTTTATTGCCATCATGCTGAGGAATGTTGATTAATAAAGACAAACAATACAGCCTGCCAGGTTTTCGGGTGGTAGTGTTTTTAAAGGAATGGCAGACAACAGAATATGAAATCCAAATGTTACCATGGTTCCCCGAAAATAAGACCCATTGGGCTTATTATCAGGGGATGTCTTATTTTGGGGGAAACAGGGTAGATAAAAGTTAAATTTTACAAAACGCTATGAATAGCATTGTTCTTGACCATACATATTCCCCAGCGTCTCCCTATGTTAAAGTTACCCTCCTAAATGATTATTGTGGCATCTTAAAGGAATAAGAAATGCAGCTGAAGCTATTGTGGGCTAGAGTGAGTTATTTGAATTGACATATACCATGTTTTACTCCATAATAAGTGTATTTGCCTTTAAGGTGCCACAAGAGTGCTTGTTGTTTTTGCAAGCCTGTGATAACAGAGTTATATTATCTTGGATCTTTTTCCTACTAAGATATGCAAACATTTATTTCTGCTATTGCAGAGATTTATACGGATACACATGCTAATATGATCCTGGCACGGCGGAGAACATCCTGAAATTCTGCTGATTCAACAGTTTTCTTTCAAATCACTGCTCAGCCCGTGATATATATTGCTCGGTATTTGATGCTGATTCAAATATTGTTCTGTTTTCCTTTATCTGATACAATAAGGTTTTGCTGGCAGTCTCCAACGTCAGCTATTTTATACACAATACATAATGAACAGCATAGCTTTTAATCCCATCAGAGCTATTCAGTGCTTTCTAGGGCGGTTCTTTGCAGCTGTCACCTATATCAGATTTTCATTCATATAACAATGGAGGCAGTCAGAAGCATAGATCTTCAAATTGTTCCAAGCAATTAGAAAGCCATGTAAAGTTTTTAAGGTCACTGGGCTAAATGCATTGAAAAGCCCTAGCAGTGTCACTCTTTCATTAAAAGAAATTATGCTTAAAGAAGCTTTGAAAAGTCATTAGTTTTGTTTGTACTCTCTAAAGCATTCTATCAGCTTTTGTCACCATTAGCCATATTCCCACCCACATACCCTACCTTCTCTTATCCATATAACCAGAATATTGGTAAAAATGGGAAATTGGATTTGTGAAGGCTAGGAAAATAACGTAGAAACCTATACATGCATGCTTTCTAGCTATAATTTCCATGACTAAATCTGATGGATTTATTCCTCAATAGACACCAAGTCCAATGTTAGTGTAATTAGAATTGGTTATGTAACAAATATACTTAACAAATATAACTTAAACAAAAATGGACATTAAACAAATACAGTACTAAAATAATACCCAAATATTCATATGTCTTTTTTTTCCCCAAAAGATGTGCAGATTTATTTCTAGAACCAGGACTATACTTTTTTCTCATAAGTATACCTACATACACACACATATTTGCTGAAAAGAGCAAACTCAGTGAGTATCTTTCTATAAATTTTCCAAACTTAATTCAGACCAGCACTTTCCATGAAGACAGAGGTCTAAACTGAAACATCAATATAAACCTGGACGTCTCAATAACTTGAAAGCAAAAAGAGAGAAACTGTACTCATTGTGAGCCATTTCTTCCACTTGCAATTCCTTTATTTTACTCCCAAGACCCCAAGGCTAGAAGAATGTTTTCTTTACAACTATTGTTAACTATCTATTGCAGCGTTCAGCTCTCTCACACACAATTCACATCAACCAAACCTAATGAGAACATCCTCTATCCTCAGCAGTAAGGCACTTTCATACTTCACAGCCTGTGGTTTTGCTCTCTTTGAAACTTACTGCCTATTCAAGAAAGGCGGAAAAAGGCACCACATGGTTTCATTCAACTTCTTTCGTTGAAATGCTGGGGTTTTTTTCAACAGGGATGGCTTAGATTAGAACTCTATTCACCAAATTGAGTTCCGGTTTTGGAACTGAAACCGTAGTAGACCACATATTTTAGGATCATCTACCGTTGAGAAACAGAAGAAAATCTAAGGAAATGCACGAGACACATTTTTTTTTAAAAAAAATCAATTACTCACATGGACTGTTAATTGCAGATGAAACACAAGAGTCATGTTACACTATTATTTTGACCATTGTGTTTTAGAACATTTATATGCCTATTACAATTAGCTGTAAAATTCACATCATAGAAATCACCAAACGCTAGTAGTTTTATACAGTAAAACATTTTCCAGCTGTACCAATGGTTCCCAGTTTCACACACAAACCACCACACACACACACACACATGCAATAACTATTCTGACATTTAGCTAGCTAGTATTGATCAGAACAATTAAGTTTATCAATGTTTTACCACCCTCAATCTGAAATAGGTTTAATATTATTTTGGGGGAGTTACAGACTGTTTACATGCCAAAGCCTTTCTGATTCTTCTATTTGCAAAAATAGATTTTTTTTTCAATGTCACCTCCTTCTTACTTTATAAATAACAGAGGGGGGAAAAAAGATCATCCAGATGTTGTTTGGAGTGGAAAACATGCAAACCATGTTATAAAGTAAAACATGAAATAATGCAATTCTGTAAAACTTTCTCATATACACATACAAATCCATTTTAAAACTGGGTTTTAACTTATCTGCTTACATAAACCAATTGTCTCACATCTACATAGGCAAAGGAAGTTACAGTTTGTAAACAGATTACCTTCCATCTTGCCTGTTAAATTCCACAAAGTCCGGTGGAGGAGAACATTAAACGTAGCAGGCAAAATCACATTCACGTGCAGCTCCAAAGGAAAAACTGGTACTTACAGAACTCTAAAGTAAAATGTCCCAGTTTCTCTTTTACATGTTACAGCAAATCAAACAAAGATCTCAGCTCTCAGCCACTGCTTCCCCTTCCCTGATCAACCAGGCAGAACAGGCCCTTATGGATTGTCTATGCAGCTGGGAGATAATGGAACCATATTCTCAGCTGGGACTGAAGAAGCCTAACAGCTCGCTTCTGAGTCCTGTGTGTCTCAGCACACAACAGCATTAATCAGGAAATACAGTGCTCTGCTGCTTTATGCCTTCCCCTCCCCCAAGGACCTGAACAATTAGCAGATGAATCAAAAATGCACATGTTTGAAGACCTTGCACACATATGGATATATACTGTAATCCCTGTTAAGGGATAGTCAAATAGAGGCTCATTCAATGATCAAGAATTTAAAAGACTGATTGTTAACTAAAACCCCAAATATTGCAAAGAGATAGAGATAGAAGGGGTGGGGTGGGGTGGGGTGGCACAGCTCATGATTCAGTAATACTGTAATCTTGCTAGGAATATATAATAGTTGATTACATAAATCTCTGAAATTAAACTGAATACTGTCTTTACTACCTCTATATACATGCCTTTTGTCTAGCTTGATTTAACTACTGCAGGGAATTCTCCATGGTATTTTGCACTGAAATGTGCATGATGCAATCTTCCTATTTCCTGAATTGAGAATAGGTGGAGTCTTGGTGATGAGTAGTAAGAATTTAGTAAGAAAAACTTATTTTACGGTATAAACGGAAGTAACATTCATTCTAATCATGCTATATTATTTGTCTATTTTTTTCTGACACTGCATTCCCCAGAAAAAGTCTTAGTGTCTAATAAACCACCACCACTATCATCATCATCATCATCATTATCATTATCATCATCATCTTTCACTTTTAGGATTAGGACAAATAATAAATATTAAAAGTTGAAGCATTATATTAAAATAAAAAATAATAATAATAAAGTATAAAAATGCAATAAAACACTAATAAAGTATTTAAACAAAATATCTGAATTTTTAGTAATAGACTTAATGCTGAATTTGGAAGACGTTACCATCCAACATGTATTTTTGGTTAGATTAAGTTTCCAACTCAGTTTATTTTTCAGATATCAATTAAAGATAGTAAAGAAAAATTGGATAGTTGTTGAAAGGGCACCATGATAGCTGCCCATGGAACATATTTATCTGATAACCAATAAAAAATAATAAGGACCCTTATATAACTGGAGTAAATTGAAAATCTTACAATAATTCTTCAATTGCTGTGAAAAAAACCCTAAAATGCCTTGAAGTTATTATTTGCATTCTTTAGCTGTTTAAAAATTCTATTTTGCAAGTATTCTGGGTGAGTGGCATAACATTAATTAAACAAATATTTGAATAAACCATGAGCTGATTGTCATTGTAGAAAGTACACAACTGGAAAATGAGCAAGAAACCATTAGGGCTTTTGGAGGAGTTGCAGTGTTGGAGTTTTGTGGCAAAACTAGTGTAGAATGTTGGGTTCAAATTGTAAAGTTAATGATGTTGACTGTGCCATAAATTGTTAGATAGAAAAACCTAGTGAATCAAATGAATTAAATTTTATTTTTGTTTCTCTGTTGTGGCATCTATACACTTATATAGTTATAGATCAGGAATATCAAATTCAATGTGGTCAGACCCAACCAGGAAAATGTAAGGGGCTAGCCCGTATCACTTTGTCCTGGTCTACCCGGGTTGCTTCATACTGATCTACCAGTGTCGCTTCGTCCTGGTCTACCCAATGTGAAAAGGAAATATTAAATCAGCATGGCTTCAGCCTGGTCTACCCAATGCGAAGAGGAAACATGCCAGCAGTTTGGGGAGTGGTGTCAAGCTGACCACCTCCCACCCAGTCAGCCATGCCACCCAGTCAGCCACGCCCACCCAGTCAGCCACGCCCAGTAAGTGGCATCAAGCTGGCCACGTCTACCCAGTGGGCCATACCCGGCCAGCCCAAGGTCAACCACAGCCCTGATGTGGCCCTCAATGAAATTGAGTTTGACATCCTTGTTATAGACTAAGCGAATAAAGTGATTAACAGTGTAATTAAATGATGACAAAATAAATTATCAAAATCTGGTCAAGCTGCAGTATTTGATACGGTATATTCTTTACCGTATAATGGATGAAGAAGCTCAAGAAGCTTTTACCAATTTGAGATTGCAGATTGATAGTAAGAGTTCTAATAATTCACATTTTCAATATTCCCTGGTAGAAACTGCAATGATGTAATACTTAGTACATTAAGGCAGTGGTTATGAAACCTATATCCTCTTATGGAAAGTCACAAAATTGCCCTAGGCATGGTAGTTGAGTAAAAACTTTTGAATATTGCTAAACTTACAAATCGATTTTTGGTTTCCTTCCTTTCTATAGCAGAGGCACAAAAGTTTTTTGAAATGCCAACAATATTGTATTCCATAAGGTATTATTGGTATAATAGAACGTTACTTTCTGACATTTCTATACACAGCTATCTATTTTATTTATTTATCCTCTAAAACCCATTGCTGTCAAAAATGTTCATAAAGTTTGTAATTTGGTTTGACTAAAATGTAATGTATTTTTTGTATTGAGGCACTTAATGCAACTGAAATGGCTAAAGCTATAAGTAGTATATGAAAATGGCTGCCTCAAAAATGTCAATTCAGATTGAAGGATTTATGCAAAAGTAAGTAAGCTTGTTCTTGCTAATAAAAATATAGTTTTAAAGTGCATTTTTATTTCTAATGAAATAATTTCATTTCATAAAGTTGTGAAGTTCTCTCATTGTTTTGGTTAATATGCACATTGCAATGTGATTATAAAAAATAAATAGTAAATATACTGTATTTCTTGCCTAACCCTAACTCAATGAAATAATATTATTATATCATAAAATGACTTAATTATTATATCATAAAAATGGGGGTATTAGTAATGAAAAGTTTTAGAAACACTGCATTAAGATAATATAAATTACTGGATATTAGTTTTTGCTAAATTAGATTTTTTTCAGTATCTTTTTAGGAAGTATTACAATTATGGCTCAGTGTTTGAGATATTCTTGAATAAAATTATAGTGATTATAGTTTTCAATTAGCCAAATTTGAGCTTTTCTTTATATCACCTGTTTAGTTTTGCTGTTTAATCTACTTTAACAAGTAGAATCAGAAACAATCTATTGCATTGTTGACTGCATTTACAAAGTGGTCTGATAGTTGTACTGCAGCTGTTTTTACCAAACTGGACAACCAACTTCTAAATGTATGCAGTTAAAATAAAATATTAAAAACCACAAATTTGAGATGATGTCCTGAACATAATCTCTGATGACTTGGAACTGTAATAGGTCACTTACATATTATGTAAAGATTCACGTTTACTGTTTAATTATTATTCTTCTCGTATACTGTACAGTAGAAATAATGCTTAAAGAAGCTAATACTATAAAATATGGATATGGATTTCAGGAATTCCAGAAAGCTTGGCATTCAGAAGAATCAGCCATCAATAAACACATAGAGATAAACCACATTTACACTTTATTCAAGGAAATAATAAAAAGCTAAGAAGGAAACTCTGTATGCTTGTTACATTGAACCTAAGGAGTAATACTAAATGATACAACATATTAGGGTTCAAAGTAGATATACATATACCTGATGTGTAGACATAGACATAAATATCACCATAGGCATAGATATCATTTTTGTTTATGTACTTATTTTTTAAAAAATATATCAATTGCTACCAAAGTCTGTTGGGTGAGAAAAAGAAAATTATTAGAATTGAGTTAACATTGAAATGAGGTGACTGAAAAAAATAAAATAAAAGCGAAATTCAATAAAATTGGAATAACTGACTAAACTGGACTCTTCTATTTGTCTGTTTCAGTATAAATGCACAACTGAACCATTAATGTGAGAGTAAAGCAACAGTGGTTAATTTTTTTTTTAACAGTATTTAATGAAATTAGAAATATTTACATAAATTGATAACAACCTACAAGGACTCTGTGGCTCACAAACCCACCTCTCTTAATTACCAATTCAAAAGAAAAAGGTAGGGGAAGGACAGATTCACAACTTAAAATATTCCAAGGCCTCCATAAAAATCTCATTAAAAAGGAAATTTGAACCTCCTTACATAAACAGTCTGCTTCATTTCCTATCTGTAATATACAGGGTCATTAATCTCTTCTGTCTCATATGCAAAATGGTTATAGCAGTGATAATTACCTACTCCACAGGGGTGTACGGAGCCTTGGTTAATATTTAAAACACAATTTGGTATTTAGGGACAGATAGTACTAAATATAATTCAGTTGATTATTGCCCTTATTATAGTCACTTTCAACAATATTTCATTATGTATGCTAAACACAGCACGGCCCATTCTTGATTTTATGAAACACTCATGTTTTCTAGATGTATATAACAATTGTTTCTAATTGTGATAAAAGTAATAGTGCTCATGTTTATTTTAATGACACCAAGTAAGGCATTACTCAACTAACTTCCTCAATTCAAGACACTTGTACATAACAGCCAAAGTTAAATGAATTTGCTAAAAAAAATCTATCAAGTAAAGTTTTTCATTATGTGAGATTAAGTAAGATTACTAAGAGGTTCAATTGAACAATTTAGTTCCTGGAAAACATAAGTAGGATAAAAGGAAGTGGGGGGGGGGACAAGACATGGTCCTAGTATAATTTAGTTAGTATAGTATAGTTTAGGAATGCATAACAACTTTGTCATACTTGCAATACTTACACCAAGACAGGAAAATTAAAAACAGAATAATAAAAAGTAGAAAATACTGTATTACAAATGGGAATCCACAAACTTATGGAGAGAGGTTGGAGGCCACACATACAGTATTTTCTCTGCCACTTTACAACACAAACACAATTAACCAAGAGAAGAGAATATCTGTACGTTTGGGTTGAAATGAGGAGTCCTTGGTGGTCTCTGAGCTTGTCTGTTTTCTGATGCGTCATTACCCAATTAAATAATACCTTCAGTACACTGATGATGTTACCTAGTTGGGTAATGACATATCTGCAAGAAAACTACCAAACTCAGAGACCACCAAGGAACTCACAAACACAATTTGCAAATGAATTTAAAACATAAACTGTACTTACAATACACACAAACACACACATACAGATCAGGGGTAGTACTGACTTACCTTCGCTACTGGTTTGCAAATGTGAACTCGCATGTGACACCTCTGCACATGTGCAGAACCTTCTGCGCATGCGCAGAGCGTCAAAAACAGGATGTGATGACGTCCGGGTGGGTGGGCGGAGCCTCCCGCAGCTGCTGCTACTGGTTCTCTCGAACTGGATAGAACCAGCTGAATGCCACCACTGATACAGATATATATAGATGTATTTATAGCAGTGGTTCTCAACCTTCCTAATGCCGCGACCCTTTAATACAGTTCCTCATGTTGTGGTGACCCCCAACCAGGGGTGGGTTCTAATTTTTTTTACTACCGGTTCTGTGGGCGTGGCTTATTTTGTGGGTGTGGCTTGGAGGTCATGTGACCGGGTGGCCATGGCTATATGTATAGGGACTACTCAGAGGGTTGAAAAAAGTCATTTCTGACAGGTCCTCGCACTTTTGACTGGTCCTCACACTTATGACCATCCTCACATTTATGCCTGTGCATTCTTAACAACCATGTAACTCATTTCACAACTGCTTCTCTTCAACATGGTATAAGATAGGGCAAAAAACGTAAAATGTGAGGACAGTCGTAAATTCGAGGACTGGTCAAAAGTGCGAGGACCAGTCAAAAATAACTTTTTCAGCCCTTTGAGTAGTCCATATGCATAAAAGGATACAGCAATAGAGAGGGATGAAGGAAGGGAAGGGAAATTAGAGTAGGAGTGAGGGTAAGAGAGGGAGGAAGAGAGGAGGAGAAGGAGAAAGGAAGAGGAAGTAGGGAGGAGAAGAAGAAGGGGAGGAAGAGAAAGTAAGAAGAAAAGAAAAGAGAGAGGTGGTAGGTTTGAGGAGAAAGATTGCTGTACAATAAAAAAGATGAAAGGGAAGAAAGCCAACCCCAAACATTATTAATATTAATATTAAGATATTAAGATAAAGAATGAATTGTTAAACTTTAAAGAATAAAAGAGAACAAATAGCAATAAATAGCAATAATTAGAAACACACATACAAACATACAACGTATTTTCTTTGAACAGAGTATTTGGCCGGTTCACAAATTTAAACAGTTGTAGGAGGTTAGCATCCACCCCTTTCCTAGAAGAATGAAATATTTTGGGAAATATTAAAAAGGCAGAATATTATATTTCCCTACCTGGATGAGAAATGGAGAAGCATATTTTACAGACAAAGCAACTCCCACCTTCCTGCCCCCCACCCTTTGTTAATGGGCCAGAGGCAGAAACTCAATCCTTTGCCAAAGGACATTTGCAACACAATAGCAACAGAAACTAACACAATGGGCCCCATCAAGCCATGTGATCCTGTCCACCATTAAACCATCTTTCCAAGCAGTCTCCATGTTTCCAGTGTCTTTTTCCCCACTTGGAGCAGAACCCAGAAGGATATTTCTTCCAACACAGTATTTAGTCATTTCAATTAAATTTACAATTTTTATATTTCCTTTTTACCATATTTATTCCTCATCTATTTTTTAAAAAACCAATATTACCCTTCATCCTCATCTCTAATCTTAATCAAATTCAATTTTTCCCTTCTATTCTATATTATACCCCTTCCCATTGTCATCTATTTTTATATCCATCCTCACATTGGTTAATTATGTAATACAGTTGTTTAATACAAATTCAACATTTTAATATAAATCAATTAGTTATATAGCTACCTTTTTTGTATATTAATCAATATGAACATGAATATTCCAATTATTTCCATGCAATCCAATTTCTTACAAATCAATTAATTATATTTACCAATAATAATAAACCAAATAATTTCCCCCATATATTCCTCCAAACCACAACTTAACCATTTCTGCTTTCAACACAATATACAATTAATAGTATCTCAATTATTACAATTCCCTAGTTAAATAGAGCTTTTTTTCTTCTGTGTTTTAAAATCTTGAACCTCCTCTTGCCCTAAATTTCCCATTGTTTGCAGTTTGCACCTACCTTTTTTGGTGAGGAAAAAGAAATCTCTCTGCCTCATTTTGTCACGTTGCAGCCAAGACCCTGCTTACTTTCAATTTCCCTTTCTCAGCATAGCTAGGGGGGAAAAAATCTGCTCCAGGAATTTACCTCTTTGCAGCTAGCTAGCAACAGAGCCCTCCGCAAAACAGCTGAGAGTAGGGCGGCTCTTTGAAGCCCCCCGGCAAGAATGTAAAGTTTTTTTCCCCTCTAGCCATTAGCTGGGACTCCGGAGGCAGCAATAGATTGGGAGTGGGCGGGGTAAGCGAACGGTGACCGGGCGATCCAGCAAAGGGTGAGGGTGAGTGAAGGCGTGGGGGGGGGAGAGAGGGCTTTGGCGACCCCTGGGAAATGGCCGTTCGACCCCCAAAGGGGTCGCGACCCCCAGGTTGAGAACCGCTGATTTATAGACCTACAATTTTTTTTTATTTTTTATTTTACTTCAAATTTATATACCGCCCTTCTCCCTAGGGACTCAGGGCGGTGTACAGCCAAGTAAAAACACATAAATACATAATACATAGATTAAGAGCAGATTAAAAGGAAATATCTCAATTTGGCCCAAAATTTAAAAAGACAAACGAATTTAAAATCATTTAAAATCATTTAAAAGGATTTGTTAGGCCAGCCCAGCTTGTTGAAAAAGGAAAGTGACTTTATAGCACTGACATAGACCCTCCCGAAATATACCAGTATGTAGAAATCCTCTATCCAATAAGCTGGTATTTTTATCCATATTCTTTAACTTAGGGCTAAGTATAAGCAAAATATTCAATGCATTTTTCTACCAAGCGAAGCTGAAAGAGTGCCAAAAAAAAAAAAAAAGATTCATCAGTATCCGGTTTAATTTATATAATTTATTAGCTTATTTTTAATAAAATTATATCATCATCATCATCATCATTATCAGATAAAGTTGTTCTGTAATGTGTATTTCTATGTATCCTGTGATATAATATGGTCAAATCCATCCTCTTGCTCTTTTTCTTCCTTTGTGAAAATCTTTTCAAACCTATTGCCCAGCTGTTTCTAACTCCTGTCAGGATCTGACAGCAATTGTGTGGAAGAAATGGTAAACTCAATTTGTCTGGAAATTGTCACTTTTCAAAATAAAAACTAAAGTCCAATTTGTGGATGAGTGCAATTTAGACCCAAAGAAGAAGGGGGAAGAGAAAATAGTTTTTTGGTTGCTATGAAACAACTAACTATAGTAAGAAGGAAGTTCGAGTTAGGTCAAAGAGTGTCTAGGCTGTTAGTTTTTTGTTTTTTTTGTTTTTTTACTTGAGAGAAGGCAGCTGTAAAACATGTAGTAGAATGTTCATATTTTGGATGTCTGCTTGGACAAAGCTTCTGCATATGTGTATGCAAATTGTATGCATGTGTGCCTTTGAGATAGTCTTGACTCCTGGCAACTGCTGTTGTGGTTTGCATAGCAAGATTCCAGGTGTGGTTTTGCCATTGCCTACTTTCTAGGGCTGAGAGAAAATGATTGGCCCAAGGTCACCCAGTTAGTTTCTTTTCTAAGGTGGCATTAGTACTCACTGCATCCAGGTTTTTAGCCTGGTCCCTTAACTACTAGACCAATCCTATCTTTCCCCTAAACTGGGATCTTGCATTATCAGGCTTCTAACCTGTATGGAATCCAGCAGATCAGTTACACACATGAATATTCTTCTTGCAGACATCTAAGCTCAATGCATGGAGAGCTGCAGAAGACTAATACTTCTTAAACAACATGGGTGGTGGTTGGACGATTATTTTGGTGCTGAATATTCCTAAATTATTAAGATCATTATACATTTTGGCTTCAAAACAAGCGAAATAAGTTTTTAAATAAACATAGATGTGAGGCTCCAAGGGCTTCTATAATCTACAAACAGAATTTTCCAATTCTGAAGCCAGACTCATCAAAGACATGAAATATAAGCAAAAATTGGAAGCATAATTACCCAGGCGTTAAAAGGCAGAAAATGTACACAATCCCAAATACTAATAATCACAACAATAGAAAACATGGAAAATTACAGTCTTTCCTGTACGGATGACATGGACTCATATACTTTGCATCGTTTAGCCCGCCCCCCTTCCTCCCCTCCAAATACTTAGGACATCTGTCCATGAAATAATGTTTGTTTCCTATTAACAAACCAAATGCCTTCATCTGGTATGTTCCAGAATGAGGTTCCGAAAAGTAATTGTCAAACAGAATTTAACCTCTTGACAAAAAAAAATATTGTTTCAATCATCTATTACCATCAAAAGGTTAGTGATGGCTAACCTTTTTGCCATCGCATGCCAGGAGGGGTGTGTGGGGGAGGTTTGCGTGTGTGCCCACACCGATAATTCTATGTGTCCCATCCTGCGCATGTGTGCACAACACACCTCCCCCTCCCGCTCCTGGCACGCGATGGCCTGGTAGGCCCATTTTTCTTTCTCACCTGGCTCCAGATCCTCTCTATGCATCTGGGGAGGGCGAAAATAGCCTTCCCCAATCCCTCCGAGGCCCTCTGGAAGCCTGAAACGACCCATTTCCCAACTCCTGGTTGGACAGGAAGTGACGTTTTTTGCTGCCCCAGTCTCCAGAGCCTCACACCTTCCTCCTATGGATTATAAAAGGGCCAGGAGAACATTGTTAAAATAAAAGTGAAATAAATAAGGAAGGGGACCCATACATTGTTTATGTATCAACCTGCATTGTGGTATTTTTCTGCAGCTGGATCTTCACATTTACCATGGCGACTGGTAGTATTTAATAAAAGTAGTCATATGGCATGTTGGGTGAACAAATGCCATTTTGCAGCAATTGGAACAAGTTCTCCCATAGTTTAGGTCTGTGATGGCGAACCTATGGCACACGTGCTAGAAGTGGCACACAGAGCCCTCTCTGTGGGCACACGCCCCCTCACCAGCTGCTCTTTTGGTTTCTGGTGCGCACATGTGAACCAGCCAGCTGATCTTCGCACATACCAGAGCCCCAGAAACCCAAAGGTAAAAGGACCACAGTGATTGCTTATAGTAAAAAAAATTAAAATCATTCACACCTATTGTATCCGCAGATGGAATTAACTTATTCTCAGTTGTTTTAAAACTTTGTGGGGCTTGGGGGTCTACAATTCGAGTGAGCACACATCTTCCCCTCCCCATCCTTATCAAAGCAATTAGGAGACACCCTTACAATATTTGAAAGCTGGTTTCTACCAAGAGAGAAAGGCAGAAGCATAAAAGAAAATCAGCGACAATTCTTGAGATAAATTAATAAAAATAAATGGAATAATTAAAAGCATGAGACAACAAGAACTGCTTACATCACAGCATCATTTTGAAAACCCAGCTACTTCCAGAACACTTCAAGAATTTGGCTCAAGGATCTCATTGTCAATAAAAGAAAAAAATAGCGATGATAGAATTTTCTAGAACGACTAGGAAGATAATTATCGGATGACACATTGACACGTTCATTTTTCACAGTGTAGCCCCATTTACTGATATGTGAAAGAGTAAAAATAAAATTGAAGGAATATGAATCTTTGGGTAAAAATTTGCCCTTTATCAAATTTGACAGTATGCCTTCAATATAGAAATGGTGGAGCAACTATTCAAAACAGGTGCCCATCAAGTATTTCCAGTTTCTCAATACAGTCATCAGGACAGTCAATAAGCCATTCCATTGTTCCCTCTCTGCTCTTCCATCACACACACACACAAAATCAACCTTTCAGTATGGAAGAGAATAACCCCAAGAAAGAAATGTTTTAATTTGTTTCAGGATGCCCAATAGTTTCGGCAGGCTGTTGTCGCTTTCTCTGTTTGTGTCTAGCTGGTTTTTTTTTTTTAAACAGTATTTTCAGATGGAGTTTTCAGGAGATTCCCTCGGGAGATCAATAGCTCATCATCTCTTTAATATGGTTTCCATTCCCTTGTGACTCTGGGGTATTCTGTCTTACTTTCCACCCCCACTCCCAGTATAATTCCTTTTCAAACTCTAAGCCTTTTGGAAATAGCATGTTAACCATATTAATCCCAACCTTCTGATTAATTTGCCTACTTTAGAAAAATCCTTAATTGAACTTTAGAGGTGGAAACTATAAGTCAAAGGTCTCAGATTATTTTTTTTTAACTGTGTTTATTTATTTTAAAACTTTATAGCGCCTCCCATCCTTCCACTCTAGGCAGTGAATAGAAATGTATGCCCATTCTATGCTACTATAATCCTTAGTTCCCAAAAGCAATTCATCTATTTTAATCCTAGTACTAATTCAATTAAAGATGCTCTGCTTAGCATCTGCATTTAATGTACCTATTTTTCTGTATAGCTTACTTATTTGAAAGAACAAAGAATAAATTATATCACAATTCTCACCATAAGAATTCATGTATCTTCTGTTATTGTTTCTAACATCAAATGCAAAGGATATTAATCAATACTCATGCTCAGTTTTGTAAGTATCATTTGAAAAAAAATTGATTTTGATTTATTATTACTTTATTAAAAAATTCAAGACAGTGAACATTCATAATGGTAGTTCTTCCTATTCTCCCCCCCCCATCCTATGAGGGGGATTGGATTGAAAGAAAATGACTGGTCCAAAGTTACCCAGTTTCATGCCTAAAGCAGGACTAGAGCTCACAGTCTGCTGGCTTCTAGCTTGGTGCCTTAACCTCTACACCACACTGACTCTCAGTTTTGATAGATTTAATAAATCTTTCTAAATGAATTGTATTAGTTCAGTCAGATGCCCATTTTTCTGTTCTGTTCTGTTCTGTTCTGTTCTGTTCTGTTCTTCTTCTTCTTCTTCTCTCTCTCTCTCTCTCTCTCTCTCTCTCTCTCTCTTTCTCTCTCTCTCTCTCTCTCTGTGTGTGTGTGATGATTTTCCTTTGCTCTTCTCTCATATTCCAAATTTCCTCCAGTAAATCTGCCAACTTCTTGGAACAGATTTGAGATTTACGCAGGTGGTGGAATGAAACTAAGTTATTAGTTCCATAGACAGATGCTATTCTATCCAACAAACAATACCATGGTATAAAATCCATAATATAAGTTTTGAATCCAATCTCATTCATTATTCAAATTCACTTATAATTTAGACAGTTTCAGCTGTTGAGAGGTTTTTTTTAATAACTTCTTTCATGTCAACACTCTCTCTTAAAAACTGCATGGTGGACAGCATTACTTGGTCTGTTGTGTGGATGTTTGGGTGGTTTAGGGATGGAGAATTGTGGTGGGCGGGGGTGTGTTTGGGGATTGTTATGTGTGTTGGACCTGGTCTTTGGGTGTTAAGTGAATTTTGTTGTATGGGTATACTGGGTATACACGTACAATGACAATAAAGTTATTTATTATTTATTTATTATTTAAAGTTATGTACATTAGTTCAATCTGATTTTTTCAAAAAAAAAAAAAAAAGTAAGTCACACTGTGCTTGCCTAAATATATTTCCATGAATCTAACTGGGGGAAAAAGCCATTGCTGGAAAGAATGATAGTATCATACTATATTTTTCATCTTTTGAAGGGAGATGGGCATTACTTGGTATAATCTAATATGCAAATAAAATGGAATACTGGAGAACTTATTTTAGAATGATGGAAGTTTTAGTAGACTCCTCTAACCTATTTCCTTTAATGTATTGAACTTTGTATTCAATTGCTCCAGTATAATAGATGAGTATAAACACACATACACACACAAGCTTATAATGAATATTTGTCATTCTGGCTGAAGGTTATAGATAAGGGAATGCTGCTGTATAAAAAAGTATTGTGGCAATATATAAAATTTCGTAGAACAAAATTGCATCTATTGAAACAAATAGGTGAAGAAAGATCTTTGACAGAATTTATTTATATCTCTATTTATTCTTCTTTACGGTCAGCAGAATTGTCTTCAGTCTGAAAGCTGGATATGTGATGCTTGTTTTTGTTTTTGTTTTTTGTTTTTTAAAAAAAGATGCTTTAATATATATTTTATATTATTTCATGTTTTAGCTTTGTTGGAGAAACCATTACAGATTACTTGCTAGCAACATTAGTTTGCGAAAACAAGTCCTATTGTTATTATTGCCTTCTAGGAATCTGCTGAGATTATCAATAGTAAATAGGAAAGGATGAAAGGTTAGAAATAACATTAAAAACTAACCTTTTGTCACCTTCTTGAACAAGTTTTCCAAATAAAAGATGACAACAATAATCTATTACTTAAATATTCAGTTCATTAAACTAGTTCTATACAAAAAATACTTCTACATTCAAAAATATCCTTGTGTTCGACATACAAAAATGTAACAACTTTTATCCCAATGGGTTTCTAAGAATATATTCATGATGTTGTAAGGTATTTGAATATTCACCATGTCCGAGGTGGTAGAATGCAATGCTGCAGGCTACTTCTGCTGACTGCCAATTGCCAGCAGTTTGACAGTTCCAATCTCACCGGCTCAAAGTTGACTCAGCCTTCTATCCTTCCGAGGTTCGTAAAATGAGGACTCAGATTGTTGGGGGCAATATGCTGACTGTGCTGTTTCAGATAGTGAATTATAGTGAATTAGTTACCTTAAGAATTAAGAACTGTCTCCTTAAGAGATTGCATTGTGGGAGATGTAGAGAGAGATTGCATTATGGGAAATGTAGTCCATGACTTGTGACTATATCTGTGTGTCTGATTGGCCACTGAGGCTCTCTGCCTGGGTGCAGAACAAAGACCCGGCCATTTTGAACTACCACAGAAGAGAGAAACATGCTTTCTGAACAGGGGGACAGAACTACCATCATTTTACACTAGGAAATGGGTAAATTATGAAATACTTGGATGAACCTCACCTTGACTCACCATGATAGTAAATCTATGGTTTCTGAAGGATATCCAAATAAATATAATCTGCATGAAAACCTGTTTGCTAGAGTTTATCTGTCTGTTCCCAGTGGAGCCAGATACCTGGAGAAAAGAACACTGACTTGTGTTATTGCTATTTATTTATGTATCAAATTTTAAAACTGCCCATCTCCCTCACAGAGGAATTCTGAGAAGGGTACAAGTAAAGTATTAAGACATAAAAACTGTATTAAAATGTTTACATGAGGCAAAAATAGCTAAACTCCAACATTATGATGAATTAAAAGGCAGGGGTAGGGCTTTTATGGGACAAATCAACCCCACAGTTGTGTGCTCTTTGTGAGTCCCAAGCAAGACAGCAGAGCCAAATCTTTAGACAATAAGATCTTGTGCTATAATTGAATAATAATTGTTCTCCATGGCGTTTTGCCTTAAAAATGTATTTAATGTTAAATTGTTAACATTATGCAAAATGCAGATTCTAGGATTTGCTAATAATATTCACAAATAATAACAAATAATCCTATAAAAAGTAATAAATTGTTCACTCATCCACCGGCTCAGTTGTCCAATTACAAAGAAATACATGAACATGAATTTTGGACATGATAACTCTGCTTTCTTGAAATGTTCAAGAAAATGCTTATTGTTATCTAAATTCTAAAAGACTTCTGTAGGCATAGAGAGAATGCATACTATTTCCTTCTTCATTTATATGAATTTGAAATTTGATTTCCAAACCTCTGTGGAGAGTATTGACAAACTCTATCTAAAAAAGATGGTACCCTGACTGAAATAACTTCGGGTAATATAACACTTTTCTATGGGTATTACATAAATAATGCCATGGTTGAATAAGATGGCTGGTGCAAGCCACAAATCTGTCAGCTATTTTCAGTGGTATAAATGAAATATGAAATAGAAAGCCCGGTAGTTGTATTAAAATGAATTTTCAAACATAGCATACATCTTCTTTTAATGAACTGTGACTTCCAAGCAGTTTTGTGCTTATAGGAAGAGTATTAATTTTACTCAATTTTAGCTGAGCCAGATGTCTAAATAATATAAAAATATTTCAGTTTCATAACTAACAGGAACATATTATGAAAGCAGAATACGGTTGTATGCCAAATAAAATTTAATGCATATCAGCAGCTCGGTGTGAGGCAATGGTAATATGAATAATGATCTCTTCTGTATTATTTATCATATCTTCTTACCTATGAATGTTAAACTATCCATTACCCCAAATGGTGACTGTTTAGATAAAATTATGAGATGGGAAAGTTTCTGTATTTCATGAAAGCACCAATAATTTAATCAGAAGTTATTACTCTACAAGTTAAAGACATTTGCTATTTCTGTTTGTTTCCTAACTTTAATAATAGGCTCTTCGTTGTATGAAATTATTTGCTGACTTGACACAGTAAACAGAAATAAATGTCTAATTGTTGTCTAATATATTTCAAGTAATCAGTGATGGCTATAGTATTCAAATCATAAGCAATTATAAAATATGCTTCTGGAAGATAGCCACAAAACAAATATAGAATTACAGAGAGTTAATTGTTTTGGATTTATTAATTCACAAGGTACACAGAAGATGAATGCTAGAAGAAAAATAAAAGGATTGAAATATTTGTATAGACCCAATTAGCCACATGCATTAGAATAAAGTGTAAAAGTATTTATGCACTGTAAGTCATTAGAGCCATTTTGGATTGTGAGATACAGCACTGTGAGATTCTATATGGAATTGATATGCTGTATAAATGTATATATGGTATTCTCAGGTTTGTTCCAGTGTTGTCTAAAATGTTCCTGTGTTTTACATAGGGCAAAATGCAGCAGCAAAGAAAACAAGCACAGCATGTTTAGTACTCAGTACTGTGTACTGTACTATGCAGTAACAAATTGGAGTGGAACTATTCTAGCTATTCCAGATAAATAGAGCTGGACTGGAAACGTTTCAATATTTTATCATTTTAAAAATATTAATTATACTCATGTCGCTGATCAGTGGGATCTTGTAGACTGAAATAATCAGTCTCAATTTTTTTGACACCATCATACAGGGCTCTTCTCCAAATATCTAGTGTATGATATGACAAGGAAGAGATTTTTCTTTCTGATGATGCCTTGATTATTAAAATATGTTTCGTGAGTTTACCTTCTTTTATATTTTATTTATTACCCAAAGCATTTTAGAGTGGTTCAGCTGGATATTATGATTTATGAATATGCTTTATCTATCTATTATCTATATAGATAGATAATAGTTTTTGTATACATTCTACTCAACAATTCTATTATTTTAATTTTTTGTTACCAATATTCATTTATTGTGTTCAACATCATATTCAAATTTGTATTATATTTTTTCCCACTGTCTCTTTACTGTAAAATGAAGATTATTAAACAAATAAATGTAAAGGAATAAACAACTACTACACAAGGTGTTGGTAGAAAAATTGTCTTCAACGACCATAAATAAGCTGAAATTAAATTCCTATAAAACAATTCCATAGTTATTCATTAGCAAAAAAAGAATCTGTTTAATACAATACAAACTTCTTTGGGAAGGTATTCTTTTCCATTGAAAGAGCTGATTCATAGTTTGGATCCTTTCTATTTTAGCATTGCTTTTGGAACTGGTGGTGGAAGTGAGCAATACATCTGTACAATTACACTTGATGTGCTAGTTGCGGCCATATGAGCCATAGTAGCGCAGTGGTTAGAGTGCAGTACTGCAGGCTACTTCTGCTAACTGCCGGCTGCCTGCAATTTGGCAGATCCAATCTCACCAGCCTCTCAGGTGGAAAAATTAGGATCCAGATTGCTGGGGGCAATATGCTGACTCTGTAAACTGCTTAGAGAGGTCTGAAAAGCACTATAAAGTGGTATAGAAGTCTAAGTGCTAAGTGCTGCTATTCTTAACCATATGTTGGTTTACTTTATACACCAACACATTCTTTGCATTCTGTCTCTGGAAGAGTGCATAGAAGCTTAAACTGGTGCAAAAATCTAGACAAGATGGACAGCACACAAATCTAATGAACAAACAAATGCAGCAAAGCTACTAACTTATCAAAGCCATCCTGCTTCCATCACTCTTACACAGTACTGTTTAAGTTATTTGCTTTCAAAGCACAATTTACATTCTTAGTTTCATACACAAGATCCTGCATGTTTAAACAATGATTACCTTGTATCAAGTATCCCAATATTTAGGATCTGCTATAGGTTGAGGTTCTTCTATAGGTGCCCAAATCTGCATCCTTCAGTCCTCTATTTCACTTCTACATTGAGGCTTGCACACTTTTTTGAGTTATTTGGCATTTACAAGGTACTCTCCTTCAGAAGGAGCATTGAAGTGCATCTTTCACGTTTCATCTTTTAAATTTTTAGCACTTTTATTTATTTTATGAATGTGTATCCCACCTTTATTATCGTTTACAAATAACTCAAGACAGAAAACATATCCAGCAACTTAACTATTAGACTAAACTGACATTCTTTTCCCAGACAATGAAATAATGGTAAAGCAATTCTGAGAAATAAAACAAGATTTGCTGTTTTTAAAAGGCTTAACCACAATGTCTTTGCAGGAGGTCTCTTTGTTTAGGTGGATTAAATCTGAGTAACAAGTGTTCCACCTGCCATGTTCTTTAATTACAGTTTTCCAAATTGGCCATTCACCCATCTACAATTTGGGTAATTTCAGATTCTTAATGAAATAAAAGTGAGTGTCCCAGAGCTCCAAAGCTATCTTTCTCAACTGCTAAGCTTTCCAGAGAGATGGTAAGCTTAAGAGAAAGAACGAGAGAAAAAGAGAGCAATTTAGTGCAAATGTTAGTGGCCCTTGCTAGAGAGATTCCTATATATCAGGCAGAAATCTCCCTACTTTTATGGGTGGAACCATAGCCCCCTCCAGCTCCAAAACCAAAGTGAGGAACCATGGCAATTCTGCATTGGTCAGAAGGCCAAGACATTTTTTTGGTCCATACAAAATAAAAAAAATGAAGTTTGTTTCAAAGAAAGTGCCAATCCATAACCTGTACTCGGATTCAAACCCAAGTTCGAATCCGAGTAAGGGTATGGCTAGCTGATGAGAGCTAAATAGCTTGAAATAGATCTATACTAGTCTCCCTTTATTTCTTTATCAGCAAATATAAATTGGTATAAAATGGTTTGTCGTGAATAAGACTGCTTGAGGGCTCCTGGATTGGAGCTGAAATGGAAGCAGTATGCTCCCTCCCATATTGGGGTACACACACACACACACACACACACACACACACACACACACACACGTACGTAGTATATACATACGTACGTACATACATACATACATACATATATATGTATTTATGTATGTATAAAGTGTGTGTGTGTGTGTGTTTGTTTTCTGAGGTTTTTGTGGGTGTTTGTATGTAGGTCTTTGGTTATTCGGGTTTTCTCCTGCGTAAAATTGGAGGTTTCTTGGCAACGTTTCGACGAAGTCTCATTCATCATCTTCAGGCTGGTGTTCTCGGCTTCGTGCTTCTAGGAGCAATGTGTGTGATCGCAGCTGTTTCTTCCTTTTAACTGCCAGTGGGGGTGTGAACTGATTGGGTGGGAGCTTGGCTGTGTTCTGATTGGGCAGAGGTGTGTTCTGATTGGTTGGGAGTTTGGCTGTGCTCTGATTGGATGGGGGGTTGGCTGTGCTTTGATTGGCTGGGTGTGTGCTCTGTTTAGGTGGGGGCTTGGTTGTGCTCGGGTCAGTCTGAGTAGCAGGGGGATTTGAGCTGGTGAGCTGTGTTGCTGTTGTTTGGCTTCACGTTCGTGGCCGTGCTATCTCTTCATGGTGGGTGTCAGTCTGCTTCATGTATGGATTGGAGGGGTTTAAGGTGGCTAATGATGCAGCTGTGGTCTGGCTTCTGGTCCGGGGTCGTGCCTCATTATCAGTGTGGGTTCGAGTCTGCTTTCTGCGTGGATGTGTGGTGGCTACATCCTGTGTGGCTCTCGTGAGTGTGGGTCTGGTGTCATTCTTTGTGTTAGAGACTCGTTTGTCAATAAGGGCGGGTTTCCAAATGGCTGGTAGGTGGGAGGTATCATCTCGTTTATTCATGCTGTGTGGACGTTTTTCTATCTCGATGGCTTCTCTGATTATTCTGTTGTTAAAGTGTTCAGTTTTGGCGATAGTTCTGGTCTTTTTAAAATCAATATCATGTCCTGTGGCTTTGAGATGTTGGACCAGGGAAGAAGTTGGTTCCTCTTTTCTAACTGAGTTCTTGTGTTCTTCAATGCGTGCACTTATTCTTCTGTTGGTTTGTCCGATGTATGTGGTGGGGCAGGCGGTGCATGGGATTTCATATACTCCTTGATTTTCTAACTCAATTTTGTCTTTGGGGTTCCTTAGGATGGTGGATATTTTTCGGTTTGTGCAGAATGCTGTCTTGACGTTATGTTTGTGGAGGATTTTGCTTATTCTGTCTGTGGTGCCTTTTATGTATGGGAGGAGGGCTTTGCCGTTTTCTTGTTCTCTGTCTTGGATTTTAGTGGGGGTTTCTTTTTGGATTAGGTTGGTGATCTTATTTCTTTGGAATCCATTTGGAAACCCGCCCTTATTGACAAACGAGTCCCTAACACGACGAATGACACCAGACCCACACTCACGAGAGCCACACAGGATGTCACCACCACACATCCACGCAGAAAGCAGACTCAAACCCACACTGATAATGAGCCACAACCAAGGACCAGAAGCCAGACCGCAGCTGCATCATTAGCCACTTTAAACCCCTCCAATCCATACATGAAGCAGACTGACACTCACCATGAAGAGCTCGCACGGCCACAAACACGAAGCCAAACAACAACAACGCAGCTCACCAGCTCAAATCCCCCTGCAACTCAGACTAAGCTGAGCACAACCAAGCCCCCACCCAAACAGAACACACCCCCAGCCAATCAGAGCACAACCAACCCCCCATCCAATCAGAGCACAGCCAAGCCCCTAACCATCAGAACACACCCCCACTAGCAGTTAAAAGGAAGAGACAGCTGCGATCTCACATTGCTCCTGGAAGCACGAAGCCGAGAACACCAGCCTGAAGATGACGAATGAGACTTCGTCGAAACGTCGCCAAGACACTTCCAATTTTACGTGGGAGAAGACCCGAATAACCAATATATATATAGTGTGTATGTGTGTGTGTATAATATAATATAAAAGAATTTTATGAAGTTAACAGTCCCAAAACATTTAGCCTCTCGAAAGCCAATACCATAACATTAAAAAGTAGGAAATATATGCAATCAACAAAAATGAATTAAAATTAAGTTGTCACATTCCAATCTTCAATGGTTCAGCAGAAATAGATTTGGATGTAAAATAATAATAAAAGATAGTCCAAGATAGAAAGCAAATCTGTGATTCTGTGTAGCAGACATGCTATCCAGAAGACAAACTGTCTTTGTCACACTGGTTATTTATATATCCAGTGTTTAAGAAATAGTACATCTGCTGTTTCCAGAGAAGCCGCAACTCTGTCACTGTAAGTTGAATATCTCTAGACTGAGTTCTCAAGAATGTGTGATTAATAGCATTTCCTTTTTATTTGGATGGAATTGCAGTTCGGTCATACACACCCACATATCAAATAATCTCCACCACCAGTTTATAACTTTAGTGGCCCTTTTGATGTAAATATTTGCTTATTTCAATTTTTAAACTAAATGAAATTTAGTTTGGTCTTTTCTCCTAATTTCTCTGGGAACTTTTTTTAAGTATTAGAACCTTCCTAGAAATGTATTTGTCATTTTTCTTGTGTCCTCCATTACATTGTTAAAGTATTTCCAGTAAAAGAAAAACAAATGGACAAAAGAGCAATAAGGAGAAGAAGCAAAACATTTTTGAACGAGGGCAAAACAAAAGCAAAAACACAACAGCCAACACAATTCATTTTTCTTCCTATAATAAAGAGGCACCACATTTCTATTTTATCTTTATTTGGACTCCTCAGAAATGAGTAGGTGGTTATTATTCCATGACATTCAAATCCACCAACAGGTTATATATTAGGTTTTGTAGAATGTCCACCAATTTTCTTAGCAGAGAAATTTTCATCACCCCCATTTCCAATGAGAAGAGTGGATGTCATGTAAAACCCCATACATCAGGGATTAGCCTCCAGATGTTACAGATTGCTTGCCCCCACTGAGGAAGATCAAGGAAGCAAAAGTTGCAAAGACTGTAGTGAGGTGTTTTTAATGCTGATGTTTGGAGGTAAATACAGAAAAGGGAATTCCCAACCCTCATTGATAGTGAGTTTATTAAAATAGTATCTCTTTCAATGATTGGAAATATTTCTTCTCAGGTTTCTTTCCATTTGGCTTATCATTTATGTAACATCTGACTTCTGTTCTATGACTGTTTCTGTTAAATCTCCCTTCTATTATTTTTCCATCATCCCTACAATCTGTCATACAGTTGTGGAGAATAGCATATCTATTATACACTGTTCCAAATAGAAGGCTTAAGTTAACCAGAGCAATTGTAAAAGAAATGGTCAGAGGAACATTCAAATGTTCAAATGTAGATCCTGCTAAAGTCAACAGGAAATGCTTTTCCACTCATGAGGTGAATGAATGTGATAGTAGAATGAAATGTAGTAGTAGGGATATAGGAAACACAATCACTACTGTGCATACCTTGCTCCTCAAAGGCCAATCCCTAGCCCAGAGACCACAAGTGTAAATGCTACTTGCAAAGACAAAATCAAACTGCCCTGGTTAAACTACCTTTTCACTGGAAAGGCTAGAAAGGAGTATGGCCATTTGTGATAATGGAGTATCTTCTCTATGCTATACTGTTTGAATAAGATTTAGAAGAGCACATATGGGAGAGAAGAAGAATCAAGATGGAGTTCTGAATTTTAACTACAATGGGATCAACCAAAGCTAGGAAACTAGGAACACACTTCCAGAAAAAGCAGTTGAAGTCTCAGCAATGAGTAAATCAGCAGCAGATCACCAAGAATCTCAGTGGCATAAGCATTCTGGAGCCAATCAAACATCTCAAGGGAAAGAGTGTCTCTGAACCAAAATGATACGCTTTATCACAGCACATTTAACTTTTTTTAAGGTATCATAAAAAAAGTCCTGTTACAGAAATATACCAATTTATACTGGTTTGTTTTTGTACCCTGTGAATAATATTTAAAAAGCTGCTGCACTATTTGAACCATAGGCATGAAATAGTTTAAAATAAAGCAAATGAAAAGGTAACCATTTAAAAAAGTGATTCTATAAAGTACATACTATTTAAAATAATTGTGAATTAACCATAATTTCTTAAACTCCAGTAGTTATCTTAATGCATACCTCTACACAGGGGATTCCTAATCTTTCCAAGTTTAAGATGCATGGATTTCAGTTCCCAGAATTCCCCAACTTCTGGTCTACACTGTTTTAATCCCCCAATTTCTTAGCAAACTAAGAAAATTATAGCTTCTACTGGTTTTATAAATCATCTAATTGCCAGACTGGACCCTCAATGACCTCAGTTTGAGATGATCAAGTGTCTGTTCCTAGGTAACTTACCTATTGTTGGTTTTACATTCTCACATTTCATTTTTCAATAAATGTTACAAGAAACATGTACTAGCTAAACCATCTAGCTGTAATATCTCTTTGAATTTATATCCATGGCCGTTAAGAAACTGAAGTAAAGTACACTTTTGTCTTTTTAGTGCTTCATCACTTTTAAATATTCTGGCAATCATTTTGTTGTTGTTAGTTGCAAAGTCATGCCCGACCCATCACGATCCCATGGACAACATTCCTCCAGGCCTTCCTGTCCTCTATCATCCTCTGGAATCCATTTAAACTCACGCCTACTGCTTCAGTGACTCCATCCAGCCACCTCATTCTGTCGTCACCTTCTTCTTTTGCCCTCAATCATTCCCAACATTAGGCTCTTCTCCAATGAGCCTTTCCTTCTCATTTGGTGGCCAAAGTATTTGAGTTTCATTTTCAGGACCTGGCCTTCTAAAGAGCAGTCAGGGTTGATCTCTTGGACTGACCGATTTGATCGCCTTGCAGTCCAAGAGACTTGCAGGCATCTTCTCCAGCACCATAGTTCAAAGGCCTCAATTCTTTGGCGCTCAGCCTTTCTTATGGTCCAACTTTCACAGCCATACATTGCAACTGAGAAAACCATAGCCATGACTATGCACACTTTTGTTGGCAGGGTGATGTCTCTGCTTTTTAGAATGCTGTCTAGATTTTTCATAGCTTTCCTCCCCAGGAGCAAGCATCTTTTAATTTCTTGGCTGCAGTCCCCATCTGCAGTGATCTTGGATCCCAGGAAAATAAAATCTGTCATTACCTTCATTTCTTCCCATCTATTTGTCAGGAATTGAGAGGGCCGGATGCCATGATCTTAGTTTTCTTAATATTGAGTTTCAAACCAACTTTTGCATTCTCCTTCTTCACCTGCATCAAGAGGCTCTTTAGTTCCTCTTCGCTTTCTGCCATTAGAATGGTATCATTTGCATATCTAAGGTTGTTGATATTTCTCCCAGCATTCTTAATTCCAACTTTTGATTCATCTAGCCCCGCCTTTCTCATGATATAAGTTAAATAGGCAGGGTAACAGTATACAGCCTTGCCGGACTCCTTTCCCAATTTTGAACCAATCAGTGGTTCCATGTCCAGTTCTCACTGTTGCTTCTCGACTTACATATAGGTTTCTCAAGACACAGATAAGATGGCCTGGTACTCCCATCTCTTTAAGAACTTCCACAATTTGTTGTGATCCACACAATCAAAGGCTTTAGCATAGTCAATGAAGCAGAAGTAAATGTTTTTCTGGAATTCCCTAGCTTTCTCCATGATCCAGCGTATGTTGGCAATTTGATTTCTAGTTCCTCTGCCTCTTCGAAATCCTGCCTGTACTTCTGGTAGTTCTCGATCCACATACTGCTGGAGCCTAGCTTGTAGGATTTTAAGCATAACTTACTAGCATGTGAAATGAGTGCAATGGTGCAATAGTTTGAACATTCTTTGGCATTGCCTTTCTTTGGAATTGGAATGTAAACTCACCTTTTCCAATCCTGTGGCCACTGTTGAGTTTTCCAAATTTGCTGGCAAATTGAGTGTAGCATTTTTACTGCATTGTCTTTTAAGATTTTGAATAGCTCAGCTGGAGTACTGTCACATCCACTAGCTTTGTTGTTGCTCAGATTTCCTAAGGCCCATTTGACTTCACATTCTAGGATGTGTGGCTCGAGGTCAGTGACCACCCCATCGTGGTTATCAAGGATGTTAAGCTTGTTCTGTGTAATTTTGCCACCTCTTCTTAATCTCTTCTGCCTCTGTTAGGTTCCTGCCATTTTGGTCCTTTATCATGCCCATCTTTGCATGAAACATTCCTTTCATATCTCCAATTTTTTTGAAGAGATCTCTGGTCCTCCCTATTCTATTGTTTTCTTCTATTTTCTTTGCACTGTTCATTTAAGAAGGCATTCTTATCTCTTCTAGCTATTCTCTGGAATTCTGCATTCAATTGGGTGTATCTTTCTCTTTCTCCCTTGCCTTTCACTTCCCTTCTTTCCTCAGTTATTTGCAAAGCTTCTTCAGACAGCCATTTTGCTTTCTTGCCTTTCTTTTTCTTTGGGATGGTTTTAGTTACTACCTCTAGTACAATGTTGCGAACCTTTGTCCATAGTTCTTCAGGACTCTGTGTATCAGATCTAATTCCTTAAATCTATTTGTCACCTCTACTGTATATTCATCAGGGATACGATTTAGTTCATACCTGAGTGGGCTAGTGCTATTCCCTATTTTCTTCAATTTAAGCCTAAATTTTGCAACGAGAAGCTCATGATCTGAGCCACAATCAGCTCCTGGTCTTGTTTTTACTGACTGTATAGAGCTTGTCCATCTTTGGGTGCAAAGCACATAGTCAATCTGATTTCTGTGTTGCCCATCTGGTGATGTCTATGTGTAGAATCATCTCTTGGGTTGTTGGAAAAGAGTGTTTGCTATGACCATCATATTTTCTTGGCAGAATTCTATCAGCCTGTGCCCTGCTTCATTTTGTACTCCAAGGCCAAACTTGCCTGTTATTCCGGTTATCTTTTGGCTTCCTACTTTAGCATTCCAATCCCGCATGATAATAAGGACATCATTTTTTGGTGTTAATTCTATAAGGTGCTGTAGGGCTTCATAGAACTGGTCAATTTTATCCTCTTCAGCACCAGTGGTTGGGGCATAGACTTGGATTACTGTGATACTGAATGCTTTGCCTTGGTTTCGAACTGAGATCATTCCCGCCATTTTGGGGATTGTATCCCAGTATTGCTTTTCCTACACTTTTATTGATTATGAAGGCTACTCCATTTCTTCTGAGGGATTCTTGCCCGCAGTAGTATACCTGATGGTCATCTGAATTAAATTCACCCATTCCTGTCCATTTTAGTTCGCTGATTCCTAAAATGTCAATGTTCAGTCTTGTCATCTCTTCTTTGACCAGGCCCAGCATGCCTTGATTCATGAACATTCCAGGTCCTATGGAGAAAAAATCTTTACAGCATCGGACTTTCCTTTCACCACCAGATGCATCCACAGCTGAGCGTCTTTTCGGCTTTGGCCCAGTCGCTTCACTCTTTCTGGCGCTACTAATACTAGCTCTCTGCTCTTCCCCAGTAGCATATTGGACACCTTCCGACTTGAGGGACTCATCTTCCAGCATCATATCTTTTTGGCTTTTGGTACTGTCCATGGGATTTTCATGGCAAAGATACTGGAGTGGGTTGCCATTTCCTTCTCCAGTGGATCATGTTTTGTCAGAACTCTCTGCTGTGACCTGTCCATCTTGGGTGGCCCTGCATGGCATAGCTCATAGCTTCATTGAGCTACACAAGCCCCTTCACCACGACAAGGCAGAAATCCATGAAGGGGTGGCAATCATTTGTGGTTGATTAATATTGAACATATCAATTAATTGTTATATTATTGAAAGATATTTTTTGCAAGACAAATTTGCATCAACAACTACTTAGAATAATTAATACAGTCACTGTGTTAAAAATTTCAATATTTATGTGGGGATTGTACTGCTTTTAAAATTGCTTTCCCTTCTCACATAGTCGCTGTTTCAAAGAACCAAAACAAAATATGCCATTGGTATCTTCCCTCTCTCTCAGTGGACTCAGAGAGTGCATATAATACAGACACGTTTTAGGACTGTGATAAAGCATTATGCAGGGTCTTGGGTAAGGTGACAATGTTTTTATGAATTACATCACATACTTCCGGTCTCTTACCCCCAAAAAAGTCCTTTGAAAATGTTTTTAACTCTGGCATCTTAAATCTGATAACGGATTTGACAGTTGATCAGCGATAACTCTTAGCATCCTAAGGAGTCTGTGACTTTGGTAGCATGTTAACACTATGCAGCAAAAGTGAATGCCAAACAACAGAAGGTACTTTAGCATTAATCAATATAATGAGTATAGAAATCAAGGTTTTCCCTTTGCAGCTGGCAAATCTAGAAAGTTTATTAAATATGAATAACTGTAATCTGTTATTTCCATTAATATTAGAAAAAATATTAAAAATGCAACTCTTAATTTATCTACCCCTTATCATGTATTATTTCCACATGATGACCTTTTTGTGCAGCATGTGCAAAAAAACCCAACCCTATGCTTGGTGAAATTCATTAAAATAAGATAAAATAAAGCATTTTTTCCTTCATCTCAACTGAGCTGAGAGATTGCCCACCTGTTTTCAATCTACTTCTCATGGATTGATAAATATAATGGGCAGAATGGAAGATAACATAGTAAATGCTGAATCTGAGAGTAACCATGAAGGCAAGCCTTTGTTCAACAGAGATTTGTTGATATCTATTTTCTATCATTGTTGTGGGCACAGTTTGCAATTTTAGGATTATAAATGCTTGCTGAGCTTTGTAGGAAATTATATTGACTAAAATTTAGTTATTTTTATGATCTATTGTACCAAGGGGAGAACTTAATTGTTAGTGTGAGGTTCTTACTCCTCCTAGTGTCCACATTATAAATCAAGTCTCACAGCATCTTAAATTCCAGATGAATAGTTGATATTGAGTGAACAGTTACAAATGATCCAGATTTTCAAGTGCTTTGCTAGATTAACAGAACCAAATATTTACAGTTGCCTGGGCTATACACTCTGTAAATTTTATCAATCCAGGAAGTCAGGGATTAAAAGTAAATGCCTAACTATTTAAACTTTATTCTGTTCTTCTGAGAAACCATTAATTTTGGATTTACACTGGTAAAATCTCTTTGTGAAAAGAACACAATTTTGGTTCATTTTCAATCTTTTTGAATGTCGGGATTCAGCTAATGAGACTGTGAGAAAAACCAAAGACAGTTAGAGAGAGAGAACTAACAGTGTTGTAGTGTAAAGAAGCAAGGAGAAGAGGGAGAATGAAATTCACAATTAGGAGCTTGCATAATTCCTTAACATTAAGGTTGAATACAAGGGCAGTGAGGATACTTGCCTGTGTAGGAGCTGAAGCAGCAAGAGAGCTACTGGCATCACATCAACTTGCACTGAGATGTCTTCATGAAACATTGTAATTAGCTGCAATAACCAGTAGTATTTAGAACAGAAGCTCATTTACATTATAACCATTCACTCACTTGATCACTGCTCTTGCTTCCAAATTACTACACAATAGGTGCTTCTGTTTTTATGCACACAAAGGCTCTTACTTTGTATTTAATTTCCAGACCCTAAATTAGATGAACAGAAAAGGTTTTATTAACCAAAGACATGATAGTGTTCAAGTTTTTGGGATATCCGAGTAATAAAAGTTTAAAATAGTTATTTAAAGGAACACTTCATTTTTCCAAAGAATAAGGTATATTATGCATTCAATAAATGATTTGTCCTCTACAATATTCTTTATTCCTGCTTTTGATCTATTGCTTCAAAAGGCACAAGAAATGAGTTTTATTTTATGAAAAGCAAGTATTGCCTATAGCAGAATAAACATGCAATAATTCATTGTCTATAAAATATTAAAAAGTTGAAAACCAGACTATAGGTACAATCAAGAATCTTCATATGATTAGCATGTCCCTCCTTATGAACAATAGATATCCATTCATGCTCTCAGATAATGAAAGCCAAGATAAACTTGCAAGACATTCTAACTGCAGATACACTGAAGAAAAATATAGAAAAGTTGTGCATTGATGGACTGAACAAAAATAATATTCCACTGAGCTAATGCTGAATTTTTGGTAATTTAAACAATGCATCACAAAAACAGGTTGCGGTATACTTAGGTAATTACTCTTGGCTCTTGATTGCAGTAAAAACAGAAAATGAAATTGAGTGGGTGGAACAGAAAAATACTTCTATAGGATCACTGGTCCACAAAATGATGGGTGCTTTGAAGTTAGTGCTTCTCTCTTAACATTGGAAGGGATGTATTTATATCCCTCAAACTTTAAAATGTACGGTTTCACTGCAAACTTATTAGATGTTGTTAGAGTGAAATATTCTTCTATTCTACCAGCAATTGTGAAAATGGTTTGTTACCTTTCCTGTCCTGTGGACAGTTTGCACTAGATTCATCAATAAACCAGGGGGATAAGCACATTTTTGGTTTAATCTATAGCAAGATGTTTCTGGGCAATTTATACGTAACTCATAAATCAACAATAATCCATAGTTTATAAATTTTGAATTGCTGATAGAATCAGTTCTGGATTGGTTCAATGCCATGGCTAGATGTAGTGTCTGAACAATCCTGCAAATATCAAATTATATCATGGTTTAAATTTATGTGACTATGTGGCCAGGATTTGGTAATGTTTATGTAGTTTCCTGCTAGGCTTCCTTAAACAGAAAATGCAGGTGTGTAAGCCTGGGGCTGCTGAGGCAGGAACCAACAGTTCTCTGTCTAGAGACTGACATGTTATAAACATGTTTCAGTCACTTAGGCCACTAAATAACTGTCAACTAACTAGCAGTTAGTTTGGAAAGACTGGAAGAAGAAACACAGAATTTACCCTTAAGAATACAGAAAATCTCTGAGGTCTCTGCTTTGTGGTTAGCAATCATCTGTTATCTCTAAGGTTTAATTCTAATTTAGCTGAACTGGGTCTGAGAGTTTTCTGTCAAGGTAAGAACTGAACTAAGGATTTAGTGTCTGGATACTGATATTTTTTTGCCAAGCTTGAACATAAAGAGGTTCAGGTGATGTCTCTAACTACACAATGGAGGATTTCAGATTCCTCCCTAAACTGAGCTTTTCAGACATTGCCGTGATTTGCCTGCATTTCAGCGCCATTCTTCAAAACTTGTTATTGCAGATTTTTATTTCCTTCAATATATTTGAGCAGCTGAGCTGCTCCATATAAATTGATGAGACCTCAGCATACTGCAGGAAGTTAGCACCCAACCCTCTCCTAGGAAAATGAAATATTCTAGGAAATATTAAAAAGGCATAATATTATATTTTCCCTAAAGGAGAAACATGTTTCTAAACTCAGAGCCTCAGCTCCCTGCCTCCCCCCCCCAGCAGATATTTTGGTGCCAACCAATCTACAAGAAAAAGCCTGAGGCAGTTTATCTACAAAACAAAAGACATTGCCCTCAGGACATGATAGCATTAGCCCTCACTCAAGATCCAAACCAGGACAAACCATTAAGCCATAATAGGAATTGCCCAAAGCCCCTTCATTACATCATCATCCAGCAAGATTCAACCATGCCTGGGACTCAAGACAACCTACAAAGTTACCCCTGCATGACCCCATGGGAGTCTGACAACCAATCAGAGTACATTTCTTGCACAGGAACAGGAAGCTCCAAGACGGGCCCAAGAGAGAGTATAAATCTGTCTCCCTCTCTCACCCATGTGCTCTTTTTGCCCAGGACCTCAAACCATGAAGTGATGTCCGCCATTAAGACCATCTTTCCAAGCAGTCTCCATGTTTCCAGTGTCTTTCTTCTCACTTGGAACTGAACCCAGATGGACATTTCTTCTAACAATATAAAAAAGGACTTTCTAAACCAATGGATACACTGGGCAATGAAATGTAAATTCATTCAAGAAAACCTGGCAGACAGTTTTAGATTGTATTTATATGTTAGTTCATGGAAGAGACATTATTTTCTGCCTGATTCAAGAATTGCCCTGTAGACTTTCTGGTAATTTTCACAGAGATGTAACAGAAGATGTTTTTGTGCTCTATATTTTTCTAAATGCAAGGAATCTAGATTGTTATGAGTTACCCCTTGTGAACAAAAATTCAGGTCAATGTAGAACTGATAACAAAGTGATAAATTATCACCCAATAACACAGCCATGAACATTAATCTCTCTATACCACTTATTACAAGAGAACGGTGAACTGTAGAATGGAGCAAAAAATATGCTCTCCTAAGCAATAACTAAAAGATCTTTACTTTGGGACATATTTTTTTCATAGGAAAAATTATATCCCAAAGTAAAGGAATCAGATGCCAGGTGCTGTTGAGATTCAGAGATAAATTAATCATAAAAAACTACTTGCAAGAGCCCATATAAAAGAGCTATGACGCATGACATGGAAGAGTACAAACACTGTTTCTATTTTATGTAATGTAAAAACAGCTGAACTACTCCTACATTATCCAAATTTTTGGTTTAGGACCATATACATGTACCATATATCAATAACACTAAAAGCATGAGGCCAGATTCTACCAACAGCACTCCCTCATCCACTCCAAATAAAGTGTTCATGGTAAACCTTGTTAATGTTCTACTTATGAAATTAAGTACTATTTTAAATGATAAAGACTTTCAAGAAACGTATCTGAGAAAAAATATTGTATGCATGAATCACGAGATGTTAAGAGAAAATCAGGGAGAATTGAAATATAGGCAATGTGGAGATGGCAGCAAATGTAGAGAACTTTAATAAAAGTTGACTGGATGAAATAAGTGATAATATATCAGACAAGACAAAAGCATTATTTCTTATGTTGTTACAAATTTGATTCAAACAGTCTTGTGCTGATCATTATATGTCTTCAGTGCTAGAAAGGAGTAGGATTTGCACTGAACATGTTAGCATTGATGACTTTTACCTGATTAAGTAACAAAACACCTGCAAGCAAACAGCCAAGTGCAGAGACCACCAAGACTCTACAGGTTTTCTCTTAAATTAGTATTCATTTCTGCCAATTTGCCACAATGTAGATATTCTGTATGATTGGTAGGTGGCAGTCATTTATCCCCTAAATTAAAATAATCTTTACTCAGCCTGAGACTACTGTCTGTTGCACTGCAGTACAATTTCTCAAGAAAGTAGCTGATAAAAAATGATTTTTCTCATAACCAGAATATTTTGCTTTAGTAAGATCCCTTCTTTTTAGCCTGTTGCTAAGAAAGTCCCAAATTGCTCAGATTTAGAATAAGTCTTGTAGTATTAAAACCCTCTTTTGAATAGTTACTATTTAATTCTTCCCCTCAACACCATGGAATGAGTTCCCTTACCCAAGGTTTAAATAGGGAAAAACAAGAAGAAAGAGAAAGATGATTCTGTTCCCTTTCCAAACTTATCAACTGCCCAAAATTTATCAACTATTTTTTTTTTTTTTTTGCTTTAATTTATATGCCACCCTTCTCCGGAGACTCAAGGCGATTTACAATGCGTTAAGCAATAGCCTTCATACTTTTGTATATTTATACAAAGTCAGCTTATTGTCCCCACAATCTGGGTCCTCATTTTACCTATCTTTGAAAGGATGGAAGGCTGAGTCAACCTTGAGCCTGGTGGGATTTGAACTTACAGTAATTGCAAGCAGCAGATGTTAATAACACTGCATTAATCCACTGTGCTACCAAGGCTAAAAGTGTTCCACACAAGAGCATCAGGGATGAAATGCTCCCGGTTCGGACCGGCTCAGGCGAGTAGGTAGCGATAGTGGCAGGCAGTTCGGAGAACCGGTAGCAAAAATCCCTGCCCCCCCCATGCCCAGCTGAGCCATGCGATCATCAGAGGCTTTTTTTCCTTTTAAATGGCTCTGACGATCCAAGCTCTGACGATCCAAGCTCTGATGATCCCAGCTGAGTTGCCTGCCGATCAGGCAACTCAGCTGGGATCATCAGAGCCATTTAAAAGAAAAAAAGTTTTTTTCTTTTAAATGGCTTTGACGATCCAAGCTCTGACGATCCCAGCTGAGTTGCCTGATCGGCAGAGGGTTTTTTAAAAACCCTCTGACGATCAGGCAACTCAACTGGGATCGTCAGAGCCTTTTGAAAGCATTTTTTTACATGGTTTTACATGTAAAAAATGGTTTTAAAAGAAAAAAAAATTGGCCATGCCCACCCAGTAACATTACCCCCCACCAAGCCACGCCCACAGAACCGGTAGTAACAAATTTTAGATTTCACCACTGAAGAGCATGTAATATTAACTTAGGTCAGTATCTCACAAAGTAAAACGAACATATTGTGCAATATATGGCATTTAAAAAACACACACATTTAAACGAATAATCCTTTTTTGTATGCTTTTGTTTTATGGGACAGAATACTGCATTATGTTTGATTATAAACTGTAAACCATAATTTTAAAGTACAGCAAATGGTAAATCCCTCCTTCATGCATGTCCTACCAGTGGTGAAATCCAGATTTTTTTACTACCGGTTCTGTGGGTGTGGCTTGGTGGGTGTGGTGTGGCTTGGTAGGCATGGCTTGGTGGGCATGGCAGGGGAAGGATACTGCAAAATCCCCATTCCCTCCCCTCTCCTGGGGGAAGGAGATTGCAAAATCTCCATTCCCACCCCACTCTGGGGCCAGCCAGAGGTGGTATTTGCCGGTTCTCCGAACTAATCAAAATTTCTGCTACTGGTTCTCTAGAACCTGTCAGAACCTGCTGGATTTCACCCCTGTGTTCTACCATGGCTGCAATATGAGAGTCTCTCCTATGTTCTGATGGTTCCACTTACAAGCTGAATTCTGTTCAAACCTAGGAAAAGGATGCATTTTGCTGACACTGATTTACTTAACTATTCTGCTTTCATTGCTCTGCTATTTTATTCCTAAAGAAATAGAAATGGTTACACCAACTTTTATCTTAATCTTTAAGGTGAAGATTAAGAATTAATTAAAGATACAATTATTTGTCTCGAAGATGGTTGGTGATACAAAGATTAGTCCTTTGGTTATATTCCCTATTTTATAGAATATGTGGTCAGCTAAGCTTTGATAAATATCTCATTATAGCTCTTTAAGAAACCTCTGAAGATTTCTTTTCACCATTTTTTCCTTATATCTCATATGTAACTATTTACAATGCTAGATATTCAACATTACCTGTTATTGGCATTGTTACTGGCATTTATTTATTTTTAGATATTCAGGTTTTATGATTATAAAACCCATATTGAGAAGGCTGTTCTGTTAAATGTCTATGGAGATTCTCAGATACCCACATCATGGTTGTCCCAAAGGTGGTTTTTTTTAAAAAAAGGTAGCTGGACTTTATTTGCTTTTTCTTGAAGTTGTTTCACTTCTCATCCAAGAAGCTTCTTCAGTTTTGACTGAATGATGGAGGATGGAAGGATTTACATTCCTTGTAGTCATCTGCAGTCATTAGCACTCTTTCTGAGAATCATTGAGGCCTGTACTGTTAAAGATGGCCTAAAATATTTTTGAGTACAGAAATTCTAAATTAGGAACACAACAATACAGCTCCAGCACAAAGCCTGAATCCAGTAGCAAGAAAATTAGATGAGGACTGTATTCTGTAATGTTTTGTTCAGGGATAGATGATTCACCATGCATTTTTCACCTTACTGAGGAACAGTTCCACAACACAGTTCACGTACTTATGTAGCAGTTATTTTTCATACAACATTTATGATTTTAAACTCCATTTAATTTTAAGTTACCTTTGCTTGTTGGATTTAATTTGTTCCTGTTCTATTGTTTATAGAAAAGCTTCAGTAAATCATTAATGCAGCAAACAGCGAACATAATTTGAGCAGAGGGAGGTAAGAAAATAAGAGGAATAGGTGAGAGAAGAAATGGTGTCATATTCAAGAACAATTATTATGAAAGTTGTATGTGAAAAAATGAAGAAAAAAATGAAGCAGTGTTTAATATACTGCAGTGAAAAGCTCAACAGAGATTTCCCCAACCACTTACATACAAAATATATTAATCTCACATTTACTACATGTCAGCAATTAATTTTTAAATAAAAATGAAACAATAGCAATCATCATTATCTGTATTAAAATAATAAGCTCATGTGGACACCAGCAAATATTGTTAGTATTACTACAGCTATCACCCATCATCATTATCGCCACCAGCAAATCCTTCTATTTTGGCACGTATTCAGGGCAGTTTAAAAAAAAACAACACCCTAGAATATAAAAAATCATCCATGTATTGTAGTAATACAGAGGACTAGTAAGTAAGGAAATAAATAAATAAAGCTTAAATTAAAATGGAAGTAAAATACTAAAAACAAGGAACAAAAGGCATTATAAAAGAGTAAATTTCTCCTGGGCAATGTAGAGGAGGGCACAGGGAATGGCTCTGAAGGACAGAATAAAGGGCTTCACTAAGACAGTGGTCAAGTAAGCAGGTGGTAATCTCTCCATACATCCTGTCTTCACCTTAAAGACCTGTATGCCAAAAAGTCCAGTCTAATAGGAAAAATGGTTATTATGAATGTCTATGAAGATTCTCAGTCATCCAGGTCACTGTTGTCCCAAAGGTGCTTTTCAAGAGACAACTGGACTTTCTGTTTTTTTCTTTGAAGATGTTTTGCTTGTCATCCAAGAAGCTTCTTCAGTTTTGACTGGTGGGGAATGGAAGGATTTATACTCCTTGCAGACAGCTGGTCATTTGCATTCTTTTAGCGAGGCATTAAGGTCATCTAGAGGTTTATCTCTGTTAACAGAGTCATCTGAGTGGTGCAAATGGGGGTGGAACCTTCTTGGAACTGTTGAAAGGACTGGGTTGTAGATTGGAGATAGAAGATGTCATATCACATACACACACACCCTCTGTTGAAAGAGGACTGTTCAGTTTTGACATAGATGGCCTCTTTGACCCTTCTTTTAAACTTTCAAAGTTATTATGAACTTTTCTCTGTTAGTATCTATCATTGGATCTTGCAAGCTTCATCCATAAAAAAGATGCAAATTATTCCTAGTATACACAACACTAAAGCAACTCTAAAGTCTCCTGCCTTGGGCTGGACTAGAAGACTTCTAACGTGCGTTTCAGCTCTGAGTCTATGATTCTAGGTGAGCTAAACAATTGCAAATTAATAAGGATTCTTTAGTGCCTGCACTGCCATAGATTAAGAATTAAAATACATTCTGGATAATCTTCACTGTCAATTCAATCTGACCTATCCTAAAAATTCCTCCACTTGGATTTTATTTATTTGATTGATTTATATGGCCACCTATCTCATAAAAGTGATAATTGAAAACAATAATTTATAATAGCCATAACTTAAGGTGACAAACATTACACAACTCGTTAAATTAATTATTAATTTAAACTAATTATTTGACCAAAATATCTTGGGGAACAGCAAGGGCTTTCCTTACAAAAGGCCAACAGGAACAGGATATTCTGGATCTCTACAAGAATATGAGCTAAAGCTGACTTCAGTTTCTTTTATCACTCTCAACTCTCTGATACACAACTGGATGATTTTGCTCTAAGAACTGGCAGAGATTATATCAATTATGAAACCCACCTCTATATTCCACATATCAACCAGAGTGCTCACAATATTCCCAACAGGCAACATGGAAAACTATCCACAGGCATTCAGAACACCCTCCAGATCCATCAAAGTAAGAATGAAAATTTTCATTAGTGCTTCATTACAAAAACCTAGTATCTTTTCAACATTAAACTCCTTTCTGAGAAATGTTCACATGCTCAGATATTTTAAGAAATACAAAAAATGACAGACAACTTTCCCTTATTTATGTTACAGAACAAGAACAGAATAGAGCTGAATGGGACCTCGGAGGTCTATCTAGTCCAGTCCCCTTTTCAAGCAGGAGACTCTATACCATTTCAGACAAGTAGATGTCCAGTCTCTTCTTAAAAACCTCCAGTGATGGAGTACCCACAACTTCTGGAGGCAAGCTGTTTCACTGGTTAAATGTTATCACTGTTAGGAAGCTTCTCCTTAATTCCAAGTTGCTTTTCTTCTTGATTAGTTTCCATACATTGTTTCTTGTCCTGCCCTCTAGTGCTTTGGAAAATAAGTTGACCCCCCTTTTCTTTGTGGCAGACCCTCAAATACTAGAATACTGCTATTATGTTACCCCTAGTCCTTCTTTTCTCTAGACTAGCCAAACCCAAATCCTACAACCGTTCTTCATATATTTTAGTCTCCAGGCCTTTAATCATCTTAGTTGTTCTTCTCTGCATTTTTTCCAAAGTCTCAACATCTTTTTTTGTAGTGTGATGACCAAAACTGGCTGCAGTATTCCAGGTGTAGTCTTACTAAGGCAGTGATGGTTAACCTTTTTGGTGCCGAGTGCCCGAAGTCTGCACGTGAATGCACGTGTGTGTGCCTGAACCCCCAAAATGCAATGCAAGTGTCCCCCATCCTGAGCCCCACATCCCCTGTACCCCATTTTGGGCCTAGAAAGCCTCCTGCACCAAACTGCACTCCTGCGCATGTGCCCCACCCCCTGCACATGCACATGCACCCCCAGCATACACCTCACCCACCCGCGCATGTGCAGCAGAGACCCAAAGATCAGCTGGCTGGCGGGAGGCATGCATGCATGCACGGTGGAGCTGGGCTGGGACAACGGCTGGCATGCCTACAGAGAGGCTCTGCATGCCACCTGTGGCATGAATGCCATAGGTTCGCCATCACAGTGATTTTGATTCTATGCTTCTGTCTATACCACCAAGGATTGATTTTAAATTTATTTTTAAACAAACAACAAATATTTTGATCTGACAATTATATAACAATGTCTAAAGTATGGAATTCATATACAATCCCATGAGACGTAATAAAAATGGAAACAATAAATATGCAATAAATCAGCACATATTTTTTTTTTATTCTTTAATTCTGTAAATGAAATGTTCTCTTGAGCTTGCCCTTGTACAGATGCAAGAAATAATTTATCACTTTGGGTGATAACAGGAAAGTGTTAACACTCCCTTTAGCTAAAAAAACCAATATAACAATTTAAGCTGATGCTGAGATTGCAATACGCTTGCCTTTAGGTATTAAGTATGTGTAATTTTCTTCACCACAGGATATCATTCATCAGATTGGTACTCAGAAGGTTAAAAAAAAAACTGCTGACACTCTAGAATTGGTTTGGTGGTATTACTCTAATGAAGAGATTTAAGAGTATAAAATCTTTTAAAAGATCTGATTTTAAAAACAAACGACTCCGAAAATCTAAATGGTGAAGAATAATGGTTTTCAAAAACAAAGAATTTGTTCCATTTTTGAAAGATCAAAGTATTGCAAACTCTATGTCACTCTGTAAAATACCTGTGAAAAAGGAATTATTTTTCTGCTTACTTTGCAAGACTTGTGAATTTTTTAAAAAGTTCTTGAAACTCAAGATTGCCAGATTTTACTTACTGTTAAAAGGTGATGAAGTTATGTCCATTTTGTTTAGTTTATATCCCATGTAACAATCTGCAAATCCTTGTAGATTACCAGCTGCTGGAGGTGCTGGAAAGCTGGCAGATCAATGTTTGGAAAATTATAGATCCCTTTTATGTGGTTTTCAAAGTTCCCTCAAAATCATCTTGGTAAAATGTGTTAGCAAGCCACCAATTAACAACCCAACTTTTTACTTTTACAGTAAGTAAAATATAACTATGTTATATGTCTGAGCAATTATATTCTCTTTAAAAAAACAAAATCATTTCTCTACGAAACAAATAAAAATTCTATGCTTGTATTTTATCTTCATATTTTTGTGGCTCTTAGCATGGAGGATGCACACAGATAATCTTTCAGATAATTTCCAAGTTTTCTATTCATACACAGGTATAATCCAGAGTTTAAGTATCATTTTTGGGCCTAAATAATTTGAATAAGTTCACCACATGAACATAATGAACACTACATGAACATAATGAACAATGCATAAAAGGTAGAGGAAACTACAGGACAGATTATCAAATAAGCATACCCTCTCTAAGAACTCCATTTCCAACAGTGATGGAAGCTTTGTAAAAACTCTTTAATTCCACTCCTCATAAAATCTTTTTTTTAAACTTTTTTGTCATTTTAATTTACAAGCTAAGTAATTTTAATGCTGCTTTGAACACACTAAAGATAGTGTTCAAATTACGATGGTAATTGGGACCAGAATTTCCATCAATACACCATGCAGCTATAAAGGACAATATCACATGACTGCATTGCTTAGTGCTGGCAATCCTGGCAGTTTTTGTTGCCTGAAGCTCCACCCACAACAAGTCAACCCAGTGCCACAGCCAAAGTCCCTGCCACCCTGCACTCCACAGGCCTGCTGTATCTAGGTGACTTTTATTATCTTCCTCCTACTGCTGACGAAGCATGCCTGGTCTGGTCCTATGTAAGGCAGCTGCTCGCGGTGCCAGGCCTTATTCTCAATTGTTCTCAATTCTCAATTTGTACCATTCTCCAAATAATATGTATCATTCTCATGATGCTTCAGAAGGCTTCTGAGTTATCTGAAACCTGGTGAGAAAACAGCACCCACCATACTCCAAATCATCCATGCCATTCTCACGATGCTTTGGAAGGCCCTGGAAGCTTTCTTGAAGGCTTTTGAAGCAATATAAGAATGGTGCATGAGATCTGGAGAATGGTGGACACAGTTTACTCACAATATTTTAGAAGGCATCAGATACTTCAGGTGCAACACTTCCACCACAGAGAAGTTCCATTGTACACGATGGCCAAAAGGGCAAAGATGGGAGGGAGGGATAAATGGGATTGGGGGAATTGAAGCAACCCTTCAGTAATAATCTGGTTGAATTTTGATTACCTGACTGCAGGGGCTGCTGCAACAACCATAAATTGGGGATTGGCCATACGTACCATTCAATTTCAAATAATGGTGGAATGAATGGTCATTAAGTAAGGACTATCTGTTTAAACCTTTATAGTATTATTACTTTTTATTTATTTTTATGTATTTATTTTATTTATTTATTTACCAGATTCAGAAACAACCCACTTCCTCATACTTTACTATAACTAATTTAATGGTACAGTGCTACAAAGGAACAGTGTCTACATTTTCCATATGAATAGTTAAATAGATATATTTTAAAAAAACATATATATTTTAAAAAATGGCATATTTTTTTAATTCTGGCAATGCTAAGCCATTTTACCATAATGAATAATCCATAAAAAGTTAGAGAAAGAACAACAAATTTGTCATGTCAGACTTTGAACTTAATGAAACCATCTCAGTATAATTCTTATATTCTGTCCCTTTTGGATGGAGGGAAGTGGATCCGTTATGTGCTCTTAGCTCAAACATTTTCTTTTCATTACTATATCTTCAACCCCCCACCATTAAATGGATTCTTCATAAGACAATTGTTCATTGTAGAGAACAATTTGAACAATTTGAAGAACATTTGTTCTTCAGACACATTACATAGGTTTGAAGGCATATTTATAGACGTAAATAACAATAGCACTTAGACTTAAATACCGCTTCATAGTGCTTTACAGCCCTCTCTAAGCTGTTTACAGAGTCAGTATATTGCCCCCGACAATCTGGGTCCTTATTTTACTGACCTCAGAAAGATGGAAAGCTGAGTCAACCTTGAGCCAGTCAGAATTGAACTGCTGGCAGTTGACAAAATTAGCTGCATTCTAACTACTGTGCCACCATGGCTCACTGGACAATTTTTAAGACGATACAATTTTAATGTCTTTTTAACTGGGCCTTTTAGAAATCTTAGTTGAGCATTCATTGATGTCCTAATCAAATCCATCCACCTTGCTGAAAACTGTTCTCTGCCTTTACACCTACAGCTGATTTAAGCAGTGCAGTAAGCACTGCCTGAAACAACAACACCACTCATGTAACATCCTCTCTTTATAATTATCATTAATATCTCACTAGGCCAAACATTTTTTTAAAGAATTCACTAGGTACAGTATTCTTTTTAATTAACATAGTTAATTTGTCAGCATTATCCTGTGGATTTTAAATGACTAATGCTTGAATTACATTCCAGTCTCAATCCATAAAAACAACTCTGCTATCTATCTATCTATCTATCTATCTATCTATCTATCTATCTATCTATCTATCTATTTATTTGATTTATATGCCGCCCTTCTCCAGAGACTCAGGGCGGCTTACAATGCGTTAAGCAATAGCCTTCATACTTTTGTATATACTTGCTTAGTAGGGCTTTCGCCCTCCCCCCAAAGCGGTGTTCTTTTTTATATATACAAAATCAGCGTATTGCTCCCACAATCCGGGTCATTTTACCTCAAAAGGATGGAAGACTGAGTCAACTTTGAGCCTGGTGAGATTTGAACTTGCAGTAATTGCAGACAGCTGGTGCTACTTAACAGCATTATTGTCTGCTGCACCACCAAGGCTCGTTCCCTAGCTCTTAAAAATATTTTACACAGTTAATACAGTTATTTCTGGTTAATGGCCCTCTCATCCAAATCATTCTTCAAACAAAATTTTAGGGTAACCTTTCACTGGACAAGTTATCACTATCCTGTGTAAAAAAAAAACTAATGACATCAACTAATGAGCAATGGTTATCAGCAGCTGATTACTTTTTCTTACTGATAAATAATTAGTTTGCTGTTTCCTGATCAATTTGCCTAGTGCTATGCATACTTCACTGGATCTAGCACAATGGTTTGTAAAAGTGAAAGAATAAAAATGCCAACAGTTTTACAGTCTGTTACATATCCTTTTGTGAGTAATTGCACCATGATTTGTTTCTTCCATATTGTAATTACCGGCTTTATTTTTGTCTCTGTAGTGGTGACAGATGTAACACATCCAATGTGTTTTAGCTGCTGCAGTTAGGCATTTCTTGGTAGGAGACGAACCAATCTGTCAGACTATCTGATGAAATATTCATCAGATAAAATAATATATTTGTGATTTTTTAAAAACTTTCTAAAGCAGTAATTTCAAATACAAAGCCATTTTCAACTAAGAATGGGTCAAAGGAAGGGGACAATTTTGTAAATATTTTCACTGACATCAAAACAAATCCTCCCTTTTCAATAGGTTTAGCTCATAGCGTCATGTCTAGGAATGATGTGGTGTCCAGGAGTGTGACCTTCTTGTGGCATTGTCTGGATAATGGATTTTGGAGTACCCACATATTTTAAGCAATAGCTAAGTTATGGCTGCTCTTCCTGTAAAACTAGATTGAATTATAAAATGCTTTTATGATGATGGTAAATGATTTTAACATCAATATTCCATTGTCTTTTAGAACAGTTGTTTCTACAACTGATCATTATATTCAATTGTTTTATTGGACTTTTTGTTGTTATTTTCTATGTTGCTATATGCTCCTACATGGGGAAAATGGTATACAAATAGAATTAATAATATATTAAGATTTAATATATTTAAATTTTAAAATTTAATAGCTGGAGCAGTGAAGGATTAAACAATGAGTAAGAACACACACTTAGCTAATTGGTTAAAGAGAGCTGGCCACTACATGAGGCAACCTGAACTGTGATTGGTTGCTGTGAGTGAAAAGGGGGAATTTCCTTGTTTCCTGCCTTTTTCCTCTGTGTACTCTCTGTAATTTACCTCATGATGTTCCTGCTGTGTTGATTTACCTGACGACGCTCCTGTTTGCCTATCGTATTCTCTGTAAATATATTTATTTATATAAAAGTGCAAGTTCATGTCAGAGTCTCTGACTCCATTTGGATACCGGCTGCGCAATTCCCTGACATATATTATATATTATCAATCAATAAATCTAAAGTAGATAATATAAAGTATTAAGAAATATGGGGGGAAATTACCACAAGCATTCAGATTTATTTTACTGCTTTATCTAAAAAAATTAAGTAAGGAGTTCTTCCCAAAACAAGATAAATCAATTAAAAAATTCATTGTTGAAGCCTTGTAACCTTTCTTTTTGTCTCTACTACTACTCTCCCTTTCATTTTCACAGGAAGAAAAACATCTGCAGAGAACAAATTGCTTGCTAAATTTCACAAATAAACGACTAAGGAAGAGTCTTACAGCCAAAACTCTAAAAATACAAAACGGTTATAAGAAATAAGGAAGACATAGGACGATCCACTGAATAGATTATTTTTGCAGAGCAATAACATCCTACCCAAGTAGAAGATGTCACCATAGCCATGCTCCAGTTTGATAAAATGTTGTTTTAATAAACTTCCTACCCTGCTTAAATTCTCCCATTAGGCTTTTATAAAAATCTTTAGGATAGCTTGCAAGCTAGTTGGGAGCAGCTCTGTAGCGGACAAAAAAGCTGTACAGAGAATCATTAAAATTGCCCAGAATATTATCGGACTCCAGCTACCAACCCTGGACAACATCTTCGAATCTCGCTGTTTGAGGAAGTTGCATCTTTTGGACTGTTGCCTTCTGGCAGAAGATACAGAACAATTAAAACTCAGACCACACGTTTTCTGAATAGTTTTTATCCCAGAGCTATAATTGCACTCAACAATGAACTAAAGGGCCACCATCAGTGAGCTGTTGGACAGTATTACTTGGTCTGTTGTGTGGATGTTTGGGTGGTTTAGTGGTGGGAAATTGTGGTGGGTGGGAGTGTGTTTGGGGATTATGTGTATGGGACCTGGTCTTCGGGTGTTAAATAAATTTCGTTGTATGGGTATACTGTGTATACACACACAATGACAATAAATATTGTTGTTGTTGTTGTTGTTGTTGTTGTTGTTGTTGTTGTTGTTGTTATTATTATTATTATTATTATTATTATTATTATTATTACCTTCCTTCCTTCCTTCCTTCCTTCCTTCCTTCCTCCTACATCCTACAATAGATCAACTGGAATTGGAATAACTGTAGCAAAGAAAAGTTTAACTCTACATCCTTTTTTTGCCCATATTTCACTACCAGTAAATGGCAGGAAACTGTGAAAGAAATCCAAGAAACTATTCTGCTGGAACTACCACTGTGAATGACATGCTGAGTCTAAAAATCATTCAGTGATGCATGTAATATAAATGGTATTTATCTAATAAGCTATGGAATCATTTCATGTATAAAAGAAGAAATAAAAATTGCTTCTTTTTTTGAATTTTTAAAGACTTGATAGAGATTATACACCATTAATTATTGTCTATGTAACCTCTATCTAATCTCAAAGAATTGAATATATTTTATTATTCTACATACTATTTACACAAAAGGCATGAGGACTGGGTTGCTAGATAAATTGCAAAAATAAAATAAATGAATAAAAGCATATTGATAATCAGGCATGCATAAAGTCTTGTTACTTATTAATGTTGAAAGCTACAATACAATACAATATAATACAATACAATACAGTACAATCACATTTCATTTTTTTCCAAATATAATAAAATGAAAAAAATGGAATTTGCTAGCATTGTTTCTAAATTATAGAATCTTAGCAGATACATTAACAGGTACTTTAACATGTAATTAAATTTTAGAGCACTAGTAATGCAATCATAAAGCCTTTGTAAGTCATTTTGTACATTAAGAAAAAATAAAGTCAAGCAACAGCTATACTATAATACATCTTATTCACAATTGCTTTAATTTCCTCTGCTATTTGTGTTTATTACTACAATAAATATTATTTATAATTTAATAACATATTCTAATATTTCTTCCTTTGCACTTTTCTAAATATAGATTGTTAAGATTAAAATTACTACATTAATTTTTATTTCCTTATTTAATTAATTACTGACCTTTGGAACACTATCTGGTATATTTATTCAACTTGAAATATAAGCAGTAAAATCACAAAATCATTAGAAACTTGTATATATGTATTTTTGTATAACACATTTAAGGATGCACAGGAACAATTGTAAATAAAATATGCTACTTTTCTCTAAAGGGAATTAAATTCAGAAACTTTATTGTAGCAGCAGCCAACACTAATGTGCCACCAGAGACCCAATTCAATGCCTTCCCTAAAATAATGGATGAATGGACGGATGGCTGGACAGACAGATAGACATAGATAGATAGATAGATAGATAGATAGATAGATAGATAGATAGATAGATAGACGGACGGATGATAGGTAGAAGGTAGACAGATAGACAGACAGATAATTTTTAAAATTTTATACTTAATGTAATATAAATGTAATTATTCCTTTATATTTGCAAAGGTTCTTAAATATCTTTAGAAAAATAACTTGAGAATTCTAATGTCTAATATAACCTTTTCTCTACATAATATTTTGATATGTGCATTTAATCCCATTTAGCCTATGTGTTTTAACCAATGATTATTGCAAAAACTATGTGGTTTATACTCTCACTGCAGAGATATCAAATTAATATGCTTGGTATTTCAAAAGTTACATTTGATTAATATGCATATCAAAGTATCCTTTTTTTGTTGGTTCATTGTCATTGTTAAAGAAGCAATTAAATAAGCTTTAATAAAAAGCTTAATACCTAGAAATCGGAATAATGGAAGATCATGAAAATCTCACAATCTGTTCAATTCTGGAAAAAGGGTATAGTGTATGTAACTGCTACACAGGTACTTAAAATGAATTCCTATTATATCCATCTCCATAGATCGAATCATTTAGACATTATAGAAAAAGAGGATTTTTTTTCACATCTCAACCCCAAGATATGCAGTGTTTGAAACACTGCAATATTGAGCTGTTCAATGATTAATTATTATCCTTAATAATTCTGTATCTTGATAATAATTAATTATCATTATTATCATTAAGGATCTTGACAGACTTGAACATTGGGCGCTATCTAACAAAATGAAATTTAACAGTGAAAAAAGCAAGGTTCTAAATTTAGAGAAGAAAAACGAAATGCACAGGTACCGTATATGTGGTACCATGCTCAATAGTAGTAACTGTGAGAGGGATCTTGGAGTCCTAGCGGACAACCATTTAGATATGAGCCAGCAGTGTGCAGCAGCTGCCAAAAAAGCCAACCCAGTTCTGGGCTGCATAAACAGAGGGATAGAATCAAGATCATGTGAAGTGTTAATACCACTTTATAATGCCTTGGTAAGGCCACACTTGGAATATTGCATTCAGTTTTGGTCACCACGATGTAAAAAAGGTATGGAGACTCTAGAAAGAGTGCAGAGAAGAGCAACAAAGATGATTAGGGGACTGGAGGCTAAAACATATGAAGAACAGTTGCAGGATCTGGGTATGTCTAGTTTGATGAAGAGAAGGACCAGGGGAGACATGATAGCAGTGTTCCAATATCTCAGGGGTTGCCACAAAGAAGAGGGAGTCAAACTATTCTTCAAAGCACCTGAGGGTAGAACAAGAAGCAATGGGTGAAAACTAATCAAGGAGAGAAACAATTTAGAACTAAGGAGAAATTTCCTGACAGTTAGAACAATTAATAAGTGGAACAACTTGCCTGCAGACGTTGTGAATGCCCCAAAACTAGAAATTTTTAAGAAGATGTTGGATAACCATTTATCTGAAGTGGTGTAGGGTTTCCTGCCTGGGCAGGGGGTTGGACTAGACGACCTCCAAGGTCCCTTCCAACTCTGTTATTCTATTCTATTCTATTCTATTCTATTCTATTCTATTCTATTCTATTCTATTCATTTTAAATTCTAATTTTTAACAATGATAGAGCAATATATCAGAGTCATAATAAGCTTAGAATCCATCTATATTTAGCATCACAATTCCCCACCACTTCTTAAAAATCAATGTATTGGAAAAGTATTTGCAACACTGTGTGTTAATCTGGTTTTAAACAGGTTTTAAAGTATAGACATTACAAATGTAAATAAAAAAGTTGTGCCACCTATTCCACATTTGTAACTGATGCCAAATTTAGCCTACATTTTACAATGCTAAAATCTTTGTATATGATGAGTTAGAGAAATGCTAAAGTATGCTTGATATTTATATACTGGTTCTTAAAACATTTTAAATAGTCATGAAGCACTATTTTAATAAGTGTTGTTTTGCTATTATTGGCAGAGTCCTAAACATGTTTTATTTTTACATCTTGTACCCAGATCACATAGGCAACAAGGCAAGAAGGGTGACAGTGAGGGCACAGGCATCTATAATCTATGATGATCTGTCCCAACCCCCTAACCCCTATAAAATTTCCAATGTTACAGTATTTTTAAACTGTTATAGCTACAGTATATACTCACATATTTCTTTTCTTAAACTATGTTTTCAAACTTCCTGAATGAAAAGAAAATCCATCAATTTATACTATATTGTTGATTATTATATATAGCATGCTATAGATCATGGTTTTTGGTCCTTGTTTTTTTTTAAAAAAGCTCAAAGGCATTTCAAATTTCAAAGACTACATAAAACTTGAATGTCCAGCCTAGAAAACAAATGCCATAGAAACTTTAAATGTCCAATTCCCTGTTTTTCAAATTGATCATCTTATAGAAATCAAACATTTAAAAAAAAATGCATATAAGCAACAATAAACAACATACATCCGAAGTCTTCCTCTATTTTAAGGAAACAAACATTGGTTTTGAACATTGTCAATTTGCTTAAAAGTTTGGAAGACTTCAGCTGCACATGTTTTTCCCCCTAACGTTTTAAGTACCCATGTTTCCCTGAAAATAAACTGGGTCTTATTTTCTTTTGGGCCTGAAAATAAGCACTAGGGCTTATTTTGGGAGTCTCTTATTTTTTTCCCCATGTATGGGAAGCCCACTTCTTTTGCTTGCTCGTGATGGGGCAGGAGGTCAGTTGGCACTAGGCAGAGGGTACAGTTGCCCCATATATCCCACACCAGCTTACCTCAGGGCCTCCTCAGCCAGGCCACCATGCCCTGACACCTGTCTCTTCTCGTAGTGGTGGCTTTACTAGCCCCATCCATCAGGACCCCGTGTGGCCGCTGGCTCATGTGGCTGCTGGCTTGCTCATGGCTGCAACAGAGCAAGAGGCCAAACAACCGCACCGGTGTGGCAGCCAATGAGGTGAACCAGGGTTGGAGCTGCCCCGCATGCCCTCCACCAGCTTATCTCAGGGCCCCCACAGCCAGGTTATCCACCCCGAAACCTGCCTCGCATCGTGGCTGCAGCATCACCACGCTGCTCAGCCCCCTGCTCTGTTGTGGCTGCGAGCAAGCAGAAGAAGTGGGCCGGCAGCCACATGGGCTCCTGCTGCACATGGCTGATGGTGTTGCCGCCATGATGCAGGTGTTGGGGCATGGATGGCCTGGCAGCTTTGATAAGCTGGTGCAGGGCTCACAGGACAGCTCCACCACTTTCCCTCCTCACCTCATGACGACGGCACTACGAGCAACCATTCGGCTGCACAGACTCTTAAGTAGGGCTTATTTGGGGGGGTAGGGCTTATGTTAGGTGTACACATAAAACATGCTAAGCCTTATTTTTGAGATAGTTCTTATTTTTGGGGAAGCAGGGTATCATCTAACTTACATAAAAGAATATCTTGAACTGAATACATTTTATATGCAGGAGGCCGATACATATGTCATTGAACAAATGCATTTATAATCAGCATATTTTCTTTTTGTTGGTTCAGTAAAATATGTTGAGGGAAAATGCATTCATAATACTTTAGAGAGACAATAAATAAAATATTTATATAACAAAACTCCAGTCATTTCAACTGGTAACATAGCAACCTACCTTATGTAATGGTTTGGATCACCACAATGAGTTAGAAAACATATATTATTTGAAAATTTCCTTAATCTTTCCTAATATTCTTAATACTGAAACTAACTTTCAAAAAAAAATATAAATGAATTAAAGTGATTTCTTTTTTTTGTCCACCTTTGTCTTTTTTAATTAAATTATCATAGCAAAGAAGTAACTCAGTCTAAAAAAAGATAAAATATATTTAAGAAGGAAGCCTCATTGCTGCATTATTATTTGCTATATAATATATTTGGGATTCTGAGTTAAGTTCTGAATCTTTATTAAATACAGACAGGAATCAAGTCAATACATTATAAAGTTAGTTTAGCGTAGTACAATTAAATCATTAATGCATTTTACTATTGGGCCAAATGAAGTGTTTAAGAAAACTATTAAGTATAATATTAAATATATTTATCCCTGTATATATTCCTGAAGTAGACTTATATGGATACAGTATTTATTTTTGCAATGTCTTCTTTAAGACATTCTTTAAGAACTTTTATGTCAGTTTCTGGAGAACAGCCTGCCTAAAATTAAGTTACAGTCTGTGATGCCTCGTTATATGGTCATTCCTCATTCTGAATCTGCTAAGGCAATTTTACCAGATACCAATGCCAGAATTAGCAAAATGAATTATTTTCTATAATTTTTATCACTCTTTTACCCCAATAATTTTATTCATTATTTTAAATACCATGTTTCCCCGAAAATAAGACCCTGTCTTATATTTTTTTAAATGCCGAAATAAGTGCTTGGCCTTATTTTTGGGGAGGTCTTATTATTTTGGGGCACGTGGAGGAAGATGGGGCTCTTTTTGCCATCTTACCTGATTTTCAGCTCTGCATTTAAATATTTTTGGGAGGGCTTATTTTCAGGGGGAACCTTATTTAGCGCATGCACTCAAAAGCCCGATTGGGCTTATTATCAGGGGATGTCTTATTTTCAATGAAACATGATAGTTAAAAATAGGATCAACAGGGAAAGAAAATTACTTAAATATAACTATGGAATTACTTGCTTGCAAACGTTTAAATTGCTATGCCATTAAAATATCCCAAATTTAATCAGTTTATTGCTCTGCAAAAGCTTAATCCAAGATTTTTTTCCCAAAATCAAGAATAATTTTAGCCCTACCTACCAGAAATGTAATGTATGTTTGTAAATCATTGCTGACAGTAATAAATAAAAGCATGTTGCAGAAATGCCACATTATCAACCATTTATAAAGAGATGAAGCAATCGGAAGGCTTCACATTCCCAAAATAAACAGTTTCCTCCCAAAGACATGATGTTCTTTACATATCGTTTCTCAAAACAGTCTTATGCTTTCAGCTGTTTTGACACACCATCCATGAAAATTGTGTTTCCCAGAGCAAGAACACTGAAAATATATAACGGGATCTGCTTAAAAAGCATGGCAATCAAGCAAACCAACACTTTCAGACCTAATCTAGATGAACCTAGCTCCATAAAATGGATTTAAAACTGCATGTCTATGAGCACACTAAATCATATTAGGTGCTTAATATTTTTATCAGTGGTGAAATCAAAAATTTTTTACTACCGGTTCTGTGGGCATGGTGTGGTGTGGTGTGGCTTGGTGGGCATGGCTTGGTGGGCGTGTCAGGGGAAGGATACTGCAAAATCCCCATTCCCTCCCCACTCCTGGGGGAAGGATATTGCAAAATCTCCATTCCCACCCCACTCTGGGGCCAGTCAGAGATGATATTTGCTGGTTCTCCAAACTACTCAAAATTTCCGCTACAGGTTCTCCAAACTGGTCAAAATTTCTGCTACTGGTTCTCCAGAACCTGTCAGAACCTGCTGGATTTCACTCTGATTTTCATGCATCTTTCATCTGATTACTTTAGTTACCTCCAAATGAAGGTTTTTTGCCTCTTCTCTGACAGCTAAATTTATCACCTTGATTCCTGGTGACTAAACGGGCATAACAATGTTTTTCTTTTGCAATATGGAAGTAATTTGCCACTGTTTTCTTCCAGGATGTTAGTTGTTTGGGTTTTTTCCAGTTTTCCAGTATAGTAAAAGACTTGGGATTTTGTAATGTTCTTTCACTAAGTACTACCTGGATCTGGTGTTACAGATAGTCCTTGACATACGACCACAATTGAGCCCAAAAATTTCTGTTACTAAGCGAGACAGTGAATTTTGCCCCATTTTATGACCTTTCTTGCCATAGTTCTTAAGTGAATCACTTTTCTTGTTAGGTTAGTAACGTGATTGTTGAGTGAATCTGACTTCCCCATTGACTTCGTCAGAAGGCTGCAAAAGGTGATCACATGAACCTGGAGCATTGCAACCATCATAAATATGAATTCAGTTGCCATGTGTCTGAATTTTGATCATGTGAGAGTCAGGATGCTGCAACAGTTGTAAGCGTGAAAATAGTCATGTTACTTTTTTCAATGTTATTGTACTTTCAAAGAGTCATTATATGAACTGCTATACGTCAAGGACTACCTGTACTTACCTTTTCCAAGATCAGCTATATGTTGCCATTTATTTAACAGTTACATATTTAAGTAAAAGAAATGTTCATAGGTGGATGAAAACTTCATTTTTCCCCATAACAAGTAATGTAATTTGAACAAATAGGTAAAAGATTCAAGAGCCTTTTCAGGTTCAGCCATAGAAGAGCTGTTATCCTCATACTGAAAAAAAACAGCAGATGCACATCTGATTACAATTTTTTAAAAGTAAGCTATATTCTTTTCATTTGGCTTGACAGTTTTATATACTCTCTTACATTAATTCTTTCTATTCAGTGACTGATCTCTTTTCCATCTCCTATCCAGTTCTAGGACATCTAAATTACAGGATCAACTGCAAAGCCTTGTTCACTAAAATAATAAGATGTAATACTAAAAAACGTTGAACATTTTTATAAGCTTTTTGACAGACATTTACCTGATTTTAATATTCTCTTCCATGTCTCGTTATAACGAATGAAATTATCTAAAAAGTGGAGAAACAGAACGCTAAACAGTGTAGTCACGATTAATCTAAAATCTATGGGATCCTTCTCTGGAACTTGCATTTACAAATGCCAGGCACACACCTTTACAGTACATACCGTGTTTCCCCGAATTTTTTTGAACCCTGAAATAAGGGTGCCAATAAGCACTTGGCACTATTGCCATGCGCTCAAAAGCTCAATTGGGCTTATTATCAGGGGATGTCTTATTTTGGGGAAAACAGGGTACCAGCACAAGGAAAGCAAAGTAGGAAGGCCCTATTTCTACAGCTCATAGTAAAGAAATGTTTTGCTTCCCATGAATAAGGTTTATGGAAACAATTCCAGATGATTAATTGGTAGAACATAATTTAATGATGGTATCATCCAAACCGCAATCTCTTTTATGGCTGTTGTAAGTATTCCAAACATCCCACAATTGTCTTTTATAATGTTTTAATTCTTCCAAGCTGTACAAAATTCGGAGAACATACTGGTTATTAAAACAGCACCCATCAAATTACTAAATCTTTGCCACCATTGGCTCAGGCTAATTGTAAAAAGGAGAAGGAGCCTGAGGAAGTCAATTAAGACTAACTACTGCCTACCTGGTAAGCAAATTTATGGCCGCTTTTAAAGTCTTTATTAGACAGAAGTTAATATCCACAAGTTATAATGTAATATTGGTATCCCCAGTTTGTCATCTCTTTTTTTAAGAAAAACTGGAAAGCTGTCAGATCCAACAGACACCTGTTCAGATTGCTAAATGCAAATACTATGATGGCTTGTCTTTTGGTTTGCTGAACTCTGCAGATTGCAAAAGCTGCCTAAGGCATTAAAATGAAGCTGTGTTTTTGCAAAAACATGGGTGCTTTTGGGGGGTGGGATAATGGAGGTTGCCCTCTTTATTTGCTGGGTTACATTTTTGGGATTTTGTTCAAAGAGCTTCAAAATGTTCACAGCTGTTTTATTAAATACATTTTAGCTGTCCTGACTAATTTTTCTCGAAGGTAAGCAGTCATTAGCTTTCAATATCCCCACCAAATTCTCTGGCTCTGCAAAATGGGTTACTCCTACCTTATTGGAAATATTCTAATCTTTTTCAAAACATTCTAGATATACTTTAAGTTCAGAATACTTCAAGAACAAGAGAATACAGTCAGAACAGTGTTGGAATACTTATGGTTAAGATTAGAGCAGCTGTTTCATTTTTTTAAAAAAAAATATGCATAGCATCTATGTGTGAATGATTGACAATTAATATATGAAAGAAATTGTGTATGTATTCATATTTACTCCCTCAACACCCAAATTGGTAAAAGAGGAAGTAAAGAAGAAGATTCATATTTACAATATTATAAAATCCATTGACCACAACACTTTCCTATCTCCATCACATTTAACAATAGATGTTTGATATTTTATATAAAGATGAAAAGATTTAATATAAATTCTATTTTAAATTGCTTTTTAATATAGTCAGACTTCCCACGAAGCAACAGAATCTCATTTTCATTTTATTGTTCTAAGGCTATATATGAAACAAGAATTTTAGTAGATACTTATATTTCATTCTGTCTTTTGCTATGGTATTTCAGTTGAGACCAAGATTTTTTTCATAATCCATCTCTCCATGTAGAATTTAGTAGAATTGTGGTCTTCTTTCTTTCCTATCAAATACTGGGCATCCAACTGTGTACAATTAACCATATGTGTACAAGTTACTGGATCTCATACTGGGTATATCATTTCCAATATACTGCTAGAAAGATTACTTTCTTTTAATCTATGAATGAGTGACACAGGTTGAAAATGCAACATCTTAAGGCTGACTTCTAGAGCTTTTCCCATCAGGCCTGTATTTTTTGAAGAATATTAATATAAAATATCTATATGAGGCTTTAAAGAAAAGAAAAAATCTAAAGGGAAAGAAAGTCTAATATAATGGCATGCTCAGAACACCCGATGATATTAGGTTTTAAACAAATAAAATAGTGCATATTGATAACATTATAAAGTTGTCTAGATTTGTCTACGTTTGTTTGTAGGATGCTCAATCATCCATCCCTCATCCAGTGACTTTGATTTGGCTTCAAATGCATAAATCAGAGTATATTGGACAATATTATAAAAATGTCTATATGGGTATTTATTTTGTGTGTGTGGGCATGTCCTTCGGGAGAGGGGGCGGTATAAAAATCTAATAAATAAATAAATAAATAAAATGTGCATGCATGTTCATTCATATGTGAGTATGTATACATGGACTGGCTGTATCCTACTATATATTGTCTTCCTTTAATATTGCTGCAGGGAAAGGATGAAATGGTATATGTTTTATTAGCTTATGGTTCATTCATTCGATTTGTATAGTTGCCCACCTCAATAGGAAACTCTGGGCAGCAAACAAAATTAAACTAAAGTAAAAAAAATGCAATAATAAAAAAATAAAATAAAACTCAGGCAAGAAAATATTGTGTCCTTTATGTAGAGTCCACACTATGAGGGAGATTGGTGGGCTCTAAATATGATAAATAAATAACCTATAATCACTAATACAATTAAGAAACAGGTCCCTTCACATACTCAAGGCCCCTGGTCTCGGCACACAGCCAGGTATTTAAAGCCTTACGAAAGAGGATCTGGACCTGATATCCAGAGGGAGGATGTTCCATAAGAGGGCTGGTATGGCAGCAAAGGCATATCTTCTAGGCCCTACCAACTGGCATTCCTTAGCTGACAGCACCCAAAGCATGCTAATAATTACCTTATTGTAATTTCAAAAACTGACCCTGCTAAGAAACCTTGTATGCTTAGATTTGAAAGTTGTCTATGGGTCATCCAGATCATGGTTGTCCCAAAGGCGTTTTTTCAAGAGGCAACCAGACTTTCTGGTTTATATTTGAAGACGTTTCGCTTCTCATCCAAGAAGCTTCTTCAGCTCTGACTGGATGGTGAGAAATGGAAGGATTTATACTCCTTGAAGACAGCTGATCATTTGCATTCTTTTAGATTTGAAAGCTTTCACCAAACAAAAATAAATGTTGGAGCATTAAGTCAGGGACAGCACTGTGTGGGACTTAATTGCTCCGTAGTATCTGTCATGAGATGCCATCTGAAGATAAAGATTACAACTGATAGAAAAGGAAAGAGATGCTAAATAAGCTTTGTAAGAGATAGATGTAAATAAATATTCTTGGTGGTTGGTCGATTTGTCCTTGGTAATTTACAAAGAAAATAACTTTATTTATAATTTATAAATTTATAAAGACAATAAAAGAAAATATAATGATACATCATGTAAATAAGAGTAAGGTAATAACATTGCGCTCCTCTTTAGTTGCTACTTCAGTATCCAGATGATCAGTCAATTCAATCAAATCTATTGTATTGTTCTTCCTCAATAAAATACAAAATTGTTATATTTGTTGAATTTATAGCATTATTTTTGTTATAAAAATACTGGCATCCATTTACATTTACCCACAATACAGCATGACATACCATAATCTAGTATATGTGTTAAAAACATTCATAAACTCCATCAAAACCACTTTTCTTAAAAGAAAAAGTAATATAAATAAGTGTTTCCATTATTCCTTTCAGAAAAAGAAAATGCAGTACCAAAGATTCCACACTGTTAAAATATATACTGTGAATTAGATTGCTTAAATGTAATTAGAACTGCAGAATGTAGTGTAGTCATATATACAAATTGAGAAATTCTCCCACTGGGAGAATTTTACTCTCCTCTGAGTAGAACAATGTAGACCGTCTACAAGGTAAGACAGTCAAATTAAGTCAGATAGTTTTCATCCTGACATGGTCGTTCATATTGACAAAGGGATACAGGTAGTCCTCAGTTTATGACTGGTCATTTAGCAACCACTTGAAGTTATGACAGATATGACAGAAAAACCTACTTACAATCTATCCTCAGAGTTATGACTGTACATGTGACCATGATTTGCAATGTCTTTTGCCAGGTTTTGGCAAAAAAAAAATCCCATTCAGAATAATGTATTTGCTTAATGAACATGTGATACACGTTACAGCCATAGTGACTCATATTGCAACTATCATACAAAAATCAAGTTTGGTGACATGGTGCATCAAGATAGGACTGGAATGATTATGATAAAAATTCTAGGCTCCATTATATTGTAAGTTAAGGACTGTTTAACATTCAACACTAGGTAAAAACATTTGTGGCATAAAATGTGATGAGGTAAAGAACATCTGACAACAGTTTGTATGATTAAATGATGACTGTGCTATTCCTAGTGGTTAGCTGTAATACTGCTGCTGAACGGTAAAGAGAGAAAAAAAACTATTCTGGTGCTATTTAGGAAAACTATTTTCCCCTACCAACAATATTTGATAGTGGCCTTTTGGGCATGTCCTCTAAAGATTTGTTTTCTTAGGCAGGAATCATTACTTCCATGGGAAAAGAGGAATGGAGGCAAGGGGTGGGGAGGAGAGAAGGGAGGAGAGAGGAGAAGAGGGAAGAGGAGAGGAACAAGTTGTAATGGGACATTTTAATTATGTCAACATCTGTTGTGAGGCAAATTTGACAAAGCATATTGATATCTAAAAATATTCACTTGTTTATTGGCAATAATTTTCTTCCAGGATCAGGGAAGGCAACCAATTGTTGGTTAAGTGTGATTTGAAACAACTCAGTAGGGAAGACTGAGAAAGTGGAAACAGCAGGGACACTGAGAAAAGTGGCCATCTAATAATGCATCTTTTTAAGAGAAACAAACACTAAGTGTAGTAATCAACCACGATAGCTAATATTAATAAATGCGGAACAAATAAAACTAAGTTGTCATGGTAGTAGAAGCCAATGGGAAAAAGAGCTAAAGATGTATGTGGTTATTAAAAATGGAGTTACCAAAAGCGCTATTGCAAACAAGCCTAACATGGGGAAAAATGCAGATCAGAAAGAAACACTTGCTAAAAAATTTACTGAACATTTGAAAACGGAAAAGGACATGAGATGGAAAGAGATATAGGTCATCAAGGAAAAAAATCTTGTCTAAAGTTGTGTGTATTGGATTAAAAAATTAAATTCATAATACTCTGGTAAAGCAGAGATCCCCAACCTGTGGGCCATGGCCCACTAGTGGGCTGTGAGGAGTTTTCAACTGGACCGTGGAAACAGCTGGTGAGCACATGGGTGCATATGCACATCCTCACTTGCATAAGCAGTAGGCGAATGCATGCGTGCATGCTCCATTTGTGTGAGTGACAGGCGCACGGGCATGCCGCTCATGCAAATGGAGCTGTGCACGCACATGCACTTGCCGGCCACTTTTGAGAACCATCCCCTTCTCGCCCCCTGCTGATCTGCAAAGCCAGAAACACTGAGGAACTCCATGATAAAGGATAAGTGTAACAAAAATGCTTTTCCTGTGTGTGCCTTCAAGTAAGTGCTGACTTCTGGCAACTTCCTACACCAGGGGTCTGCAAATACTCAAAGAGCCATTTGGATCTGTTTCCCACAGAAAAGAAAACACTGGGAGCCACAAAACCTGGGTGGGTGTGGCCAACTCGATGTCACTCACTCCCACCCAGTCACATGACACCCCCAGCCATGCCTACCCAGGTTTTGTGGCTCCCAGTGTTTTCTGTGGGAAACCGGTATCTCTCTCTATGTCTCATTCTCTGTCTCTGTCTCTGACTTTTTTTCTCTCTCTCATCTCTCATCTCTCTCAAGCCAGGCGAGAAGTGACTGGAAGGGGAGAGTGAGGGGTGGGGCCAGCCAGTGATGGGTTCAGCTGATAGGGAGCCACAGCAGGGGGATAAAAGAGCCGCATGCGATTCCAGAGCCGCAGGTTGCAGACACCCGTCCTAGACACATCTTTAGAGATTTCTTGGTAAGAGTTCAGAAGTGGTTTGCCAGTGCCTCCTTCCTAGGGCTGAGCTCTAGCTCAAGGACACCCAGCTGCCTTAGGACCTAGTTTGGCTGCCAGCTTCTAGTCTGTCTCAGTTTCTAGCAGGGAACTAGCTTATTAAAAGAAAGATAGAATAATCAGTATGGCAGCTACTCAGGAGAAATGCCACAGGGTAAACGGGTAACAAAGAAAAAGCAGTCTAGACATTGAGTCATGGCACTTCTTTTCCTATTGATATGTTTTGTTGCTTATCTAAAACAGAAAAATAAATTCAGTTGCCATGACTCAATTTCCAGACAACTCTACCTGGATGACTGAGAATCTTTATCAACATAAAGAAAAAGCAGGTTTATATTCCCAATAAAAAAAGGATTTGACCAGACAATTGTGACGAGCAAAACAAAAGAACAAGCTTCAGACCAAGACAATATAGTCAAGGAATACTTTGAATGAGCTAGAGTTTATCAAGTAACTTATTGAAAGTTAGACTTCTATGGATTATTCTTGAGAATTCCTGGAAAGCAAGTGAAGTATTAGGTGAAAGCACTTTTCACGTAACCACATCAATTCCTGAGAATGCTTTAGCTCCCTAAAAAGCAGATTTGAAACAAATATCAGCATGGATTTTTTAATAGTAAGTTTTCTAAAACTAACATAATCTTGTTTTTCGGATTATGTAAAATAGTCATTATATTTAGTTACAAATATTGTCCATTGCATCCCAAATCTAACACATGGGAATCCATTAAATTAAAGTATCATTATATTCTAAATAAGACTGGCAGTGTATCTGCGAAGTCTTGCGATCTTAACATTGGACAGCAACATAATGCAATAAAAGAAGAAACAGCAATTAAGGACGCCAAACAGCACAGTGAGAGGCTGCTTCATGACCTAACAATTCCTACTGCCTCTGGAGAAGTTAACTACTTCCCAATTATGATATCGGAAATATTGTAAACGGACTAGAAAAGGATCAAAGACAGAGGCAGAAAGTGAGAGGTAGGTAGATTCTGTGTTTAGGTGTGGTCCTAAACACAGAATCACTACCACAATAAAGAAAACATGGAAATCTCAATGAAGTTTGCAGGGTATAAATTTGTATAAGCATGAGAAAGACATAAATATTGCAAACCACTCTTAATGATAAATAAAGCAGGAAACTGCAAATTTTGAAGAAAACAAAACAGCAAGCCACCTCAAGAGTTAATTTCAAAGGAACTATTGTCAATTATTTAAAAACCAAAAATGATTCCAGCAAGCAGAGAGGCATTTACAGTACAACTCATAAAATTCAAGATAAACAACATCCTGCTGTACTCTATAACAGATTGTAGTAAATACTGGGAAATAGCCTCTTTGTTGTAAATCATAACAGCCAACTGCACAACCAAAGTATTTTGAGCAAAAAATGGATTCAAGATTATCAACAAAGTACTTAGACTTAGAATAGCATCTCAAATGAGTCTCCAGATAAACCTCCAATATCCCTCCAATATTAATCAAACTGTTCAAGAAGTAAAGGAAAATTGTTCTGGTGAACAGAACAGCCAGTAATAAATTAGGATGAGTGAACACTAAGAGTGTAAAATGAAGTCAGTGTTCATGTAGGAAAGCTATTAAAAAGTTAGAAAAGTGTAGGAATATGAAATTAATACAGATTACTTCATGTGCGAATGATGAGACTGCAAAATGGTTTCTTCACATACAATATTTTCCTTTGCATAAATTCTGAAGAAATAAGGAAAATATTTTATTCAGGAACCAGGAGCACTACTCAGGTGACCTGAGGACACAGATAAAACTCCAAGTGCTTCAACGGCCCTCTAAAAGGATGCAAATTATCAGCTGTCTGCATGGAATATAAATCCTTCCATTCCCCACTATCCTGTCAGAACTGAAGAAGTTTCTTGGATGAGAAGCAAAACGTCTTTGAAAGAAAAAACAAGAATGTCCGGTTGCTTCCTGAAAAAAAAGCACCTTTGGGACAGTTTGTCAGCCAGTTACAAATCCATCTGGTGGTGATGCTGTCTATCCCACATTTTTCTAGTTTACCAAGGTTTTTGGTCTACTTTGCTGCATGCCTTGCATGCAGGCATGAAATACATTAAATTAATTAATTAAAATAATTATTTTAATTTTATAATTATTTTTCTTTAAGACTAACTACCTTCTGAGGTAGATGGACTGGATAATATATATCGATACCTTGATTACATTTCATCTTGACAGTGCAACTGTACATGGAAGTAGCACTGAATAATGCCCCAAGGATGCACATGTTGCAAAATGCAACCAGTAGACTATTACAACTATTACAAGGTAATAGTTACATTAGAGGATGGATGGATGTGGGTCATTCCTTCTAGGTAGATCACATTGTCCTATCTTGAGACAATGCTTTTCTGGAGCACCGGGGATCAATGCAAAGTGGAGTGCATGGAGCAGTTACCATTTTAGAAATAAATATGACTTCTGTGTCTATACTTGGCAATGAAGAATAAAAGTGGAGAAGAAAGATATAGCAATAAGGAACTGTTTTAATTCTGAAGAGTTGTCTCTTCTCTGTCAATGCTTTGCATCATTCATCTGCCCGACGTTTCTTTTATTAAATAAGTCTTCTTCGATTTTGATTTTCCATCTATTAGATGTTTATTCATTCATTGATTGTATGAACTTTTGAGGCTGCTTGGTTCACGAGTACTGTGGCTCAAATTTCATATGTCAAGAACAATAGAACAGAATAAATGATCATGTCCATCCAGAAGAAACAGAGATAATAGTTTTTGTCTCTGCCCACCCACCCACCCACCCACACCCCCACCACAACTGACAGGAACTCAACAGCCAGCCTTCCCTCTGACCTAGGAGCAAAGCCAAGTTTTCAAAAACTTATAAAACATTATCTGGAGAGAACACACTGTGGCAGAGAAGGCACATTTAAAGGTCCTTACAGATGGCATTGTCTATGGAGGCTCTCAATCATCTAGATCCATGATGGTGAACCTATGGCACATGTTCCGGAAGTGGCATGCAAAGCCATCTCTTTGGGCATGTCTTAACTTCTTAATTTTCCTTATAAAAGTCAATACATCTGTTTAAAAGTCCTGAAATAACGCGGTGGTAACTATTTTTAAAACAATTATTTTTATAATTCCATGTGCAAGTTATGTTGTTCCAACTTTAGATCTCAGTCAGTGAAACTACCGCAGTAAAAATTCTCAAACATACTTCAAAAAGTTTGAAGCTACATTCTCCATAAAGTGATATGTATTGAGATTATGTCTATTAAATAGAAATTGACACTGACACTTTGAAGAATACACAGATGTCACGATGTATAATAAACCTATCATGCACCCACTCTGAATATGATAATGTAATCAAAGATACACTTCTGAAATAGCTCATCAAAAGAAAAATATTTACCAAAATCTAAACTACAGCAAATCAGAGAATAGTTGAAATTTCAAGAAATGGCTATTTACCTCATGACAGAACAAATCAGCTTGCAATTTATAACAGATCATCCACTTTTACATAATTTACAATATATTTAATGGGATAAAAATAACAAACTGTTTTTAGAGGATTAGAGACCAAAGCTGTCATGAATGACATAATGAATTTAGCACAAATTTCTATTTAATTGTATTATACAGGAAGAGTGAATACGTCTCAATCATGTAGGATAATTGAGTACAATTAAAATTGTTTTATTTTTTATTTTGCAACAAACATGCTAAGTCATTGACAGGTAAACATGGCTTAGTTTTCTGTTCTGCTAGAAGAATTTGAGACCTTTTATACTTTCTCTGAATGCTTAGAGTGCTCACCACAAAATGTATTTATCATACCTATTCAATTTTATTTGTCCTAGGGCAGCTTCTATACAAGCATATTGCTTCCAGATAATAAAATATCAAATTGCTAAATATATTTACTGTAATGCTTCCTTGCAGCTATTATTTCATAAGAATGGGATGATTTTTTAAATATTTGTTAGAGTTATATTCTTTCTTTCCTTCAAGAGCTCAAATACAACAGTTCCTCAGACTATTTTACCCCACAAGATCTACCCTTTGAAATAAGTTGGACTGACAGAGAATGACTTATCCCAAATCTTCCATGCATGTCCTTGGCTGAGGACAGACTAGAACCTCCATCTTTCCACTCACAGGACAACACATTAACTGTTTATATTGAATTGGCCAAGTGTTGCACCTTGATGTTTAGATGTTGCATTTGTGGGATAGCTTGTAAGTATTGTATTGTATTGTATTGTATTGTATTGTATTGTATTGTATTGTATTGTATTGTATTGTATTGTATTGTATTGTATTGTATTGTATTGTATTGTATTGTATTGTATTGTATTATGTTGTATTATTTATTTTATTTTATTTTATTATTATTTTATTTTATTTTATTATTTATTTATTTATTTTTGTCGAGTACGTATTAGATAATATATATAAGCATGAATTGAATACATAAAATGAATACAATTAAAGGGAACATTAGGACAGGGGCGGTAGGCACACTGGTGCTCTTATGCACGCCCCTTACAGACCTCTTAGGAAAGGGGTGAGGTCAACAGTAGCCAGTCTAAAGATAAAATTTTGGGGGTTTGGGGATGAAACCACAGAGTCAGGTACTGCATTCTAGGCATTGACCACTCTGTTGCTGAAGTCATATTTTCTGCAATTGAGTTCGGAGTGGTTCACTTTAAGTTTGTATTTATTGTGTGCTCATGTATTGTTGTGGTTGAAGCTGAAGTAGTCACTGACAGGTAGGACATTGTAGCAGATGATTTTATAAGCTATGCTTAGGTCATACCAAAGGCGGCGTAGTTCTAAATTTTCTAAGCCCAAAATTTCAAGCCTGGTGGCATAAGGTATTTTGTTGCGAGCAGAGGAGTGAAGGACTCTTCTTGTGAAATATTTCTGGACACGTTCAATTGCATTAATATCTGATATGCAGTGCGGGTTCCAGATAGATGAGCTGTATTCAAGAATTGGTCTAGCAAATGTTTTGTATGTTTTGGTTAGTAGTGTAATATTACCAGAGAAGAAACTTCGCAAGATTAGGTTTACAACCCTTAATGACTTTTTGGCAATGTTGTTACAGTGGGCTTTGGCACTTAGATCATTTGATATGAGTACTCCAAGGTCCTTGACAGAGTGAGGGTCATCTACAAGGTTGTGTCCATTCAGCTTGTATTTTATGTTCTGATTCTTTAAGTCTTCTGGCTTAATTTCTTACAGGCCAAAAATATATCCCAAATGACATTTGCCTACATTGATGCTTGAACTTGTAGCTTTAAGCCTAGAAATGACCTCCTTTAGTTGCTAGAAATGTCCTTCTCAGGTACTGTTGTGACATCATCCAGGTGTGTGTGTGTGTGTGTGTGTGTGTGTGTGTATCTGTATGTGTGTGTATATATATACACATACACACATACACACATACACGCACACACACATATATATGTATATGTGTTTATCTATCTATCTATCGATCTATCGATCAATCGATCTCAGTATACAACCACAATTGAGCCCAAAATTTCTGTTGCTAAGTGAGGCAGTTGTTAACTGAGTTTTACTCTATTTTACAACCTTTCTTGCCACAATTTTTAAGTGAATCACAACAGTTTTAAAGTTAGTAATACAGTTGTTAAGTGAATCTGGCTTCCCCATTGACTTTGCTTGTCACAAGTTTGCAAAAGGTCATCTCATGACCCCGGGACACTGCAACCATCATAAATATGAGTCAGTTGCCAGTTTTAATTTTGATCATGTGACCATGGGAATGCTGCAACAGTTATACGTATGAAAACTTTTGCCATCCTCTCCAAAGGACCGTTATGAAACTGTGATGAAGCCAAAGGAAGTGGGAAGGAAGATCTCAAGCTCCAGAGCAATACCTTTCTTGCCTGATTGATGGGACCAGCATCCTGTTAGGCAACATATTTGGCAGGAAATACAGTTCTTGCAACTTTCTTCTTGTTTAGCAACCGAAACTTGTTTCACCTCTGTCTTTTGACAGAGCCAGGAACACTGTGAAACATGTTGAACTTTTGTGATTATTCATCTTGATAAGAATTTGTTTGAAATTCCATTATTGTTTACAGGTTGTAAGTCACTCAGAGTCAGACATCACTGGAGTCACATATACACCTAAGTAAATGAATAAATCAAACAACAACTGTCTACATAATACATCACAATTGGGTGATGCCTTGTACTTGAGAAAGGTAAGACCTGGTGGAAGAGGTTCTATATTGCTATCCATGCTGCTGTTGCTTTCAAACTGTTTTAGATACTGCATCTTCAGGCAGGAGACAAAGGAATTCTCACTGCTTTACAAAATAGAAGAGATTAACATCTATGTCTAAAGAAAACATATGACAAATATGATTATAATAAAGATGAACACAAAGCATCATCAATATTTCTCATTTAAAACAAAAATACCCTTCTACATATTTATTTACTGCTCCTCTCACCCTTAGCAGTCATACGCCAATCCATCAAGTGAGGAGTGAATCCAGTGAAGGTAATTGGGATTGTGATTCCTTTCCCAACAATGTAGATTTTAGGCAGGAAAATACTGAATTTCAGTTTATAGAACATTCTGAACTTTTTCAGAAGAGCAGTTTTCTAAGTGTACTTTATTACAATTAACACTACCGCTTTTACAATCTTTATTAAACGTAGTCACATAACAATTTTTTCAAAGATTTTCCATTAGCAGGTCACGTTATTTTTCTCCTCCAAATGGAAATTATATGCCATATATCCCCACTACATCTTATTTTATACAATGTTTTCTAATATTTAATTCATAAATCAATTCCCATTTGGTTTAATAATAAATGCTTGAAGGCAGCAGACAGGAATACCAGAAAAGTATAGTGCTTGCGAGTTATTGGGAGGCCTCATTAAAAAGGCATCAAGAGAAAGAACAATAAAAGCAACCCTATGAACTTTTGTAATTGGACTCAAGGGAAATGTAACTTTGAGAACGTCATTGTAATCTTGGTGCAAGATTTAAAAAGGAAGCACAACCTTCTGTGGGCTTTGATATCAGCTTTGCAAAATCAGTAGTAGTAATAGTAACACCATAAGCATCGAGAAGTCAGTGTGAATTTTTAGATTAAAGTTCTACCTCTTTTGCAGTGGAATAAAATATAATCATTTCTCCTTTGTAAATGTTAAGTCAACTTTTTTCAAAGCTGAATAATTTGAGGAGAGACAGAGAGAAAAAGAGAGGGAAGGAGGGAGGGAGGGAGCTGTATTGTCTCAACATTTCATGTCCATATTCTGCACTCTTCAATTTTTTGGCAAAGCAGAGTTCCCTCGTATTCAGCCTCATGTTACCTATTACATGAGCACATTTGTCTGCGCTTCCTTCCATTTTGAAAGGAAATTTCTGAACAGAGAGATTGCCATGCATATGTTGATTCAATGTAGAATACAGGTAGTCCTTCACTTGGAACCATTCATTTAGTGATTGTTCAGAGTTACAATGGCACTGAAAAAAATGACTTATGACTGGTTCTCATGGCTATGACAATTACAGCATCCCCATGGTCAGTAGTGGGATTCAAATAATTTAACAACTGGTTCTCTGCCCTAATGATCAGCTGGGTGGGCGTGGCCATGGTGGGGGGCACGCACTCAGCCTCCTGCACTCCCCTGGGAGCAAAAACAGGCCACAGGGGGATCACCACTCCCCCTGCACTCTGTTTTGGGCCTAGTAGGCCTCCCTGCAGCCCCTTGGGAGCAAAAATGGGCCGCAGGGGTCTGTGCCACATTTTGAGCCTAGTAGGCCTCCCTGCACTTACCTGGAGCCAAAATGGGGTACATGGAGACTTCGGGAAGGGGCGGGGTAGGGCCAGCCAGCAATTTAACAACCAGTTCGGCTGAAGTGGTGTGAACCAGTTGAATCCCACCACTGCCCATGGTCAGGAATCAAAATTCAGGCACTTGGCAACTGGCACATATTTGCAATAATTGCAGAATCCCAGGATAATATAATCGCTATTTATGACCTTCCCAGCTGGCTTCACACAAGCAAAGTCAATGAGGAAAACTGGATTCATTTAATGATTGTATGTTTCACTTAACAACTGCAGTGATTTGTGCAGTGATTTGTTTAACAAGAGTATCACAACAGTGGTAAAATTAGGCATGACTCACTTAAAAACTGCCTTGCTTAACAACAGAAATTATGTTCTCAATTATGATCATAAGTTGAGGACTACCTGTAATTAAGCTTCTGAGTCATATTGGGAGAATACATTTATTTCTCTGACACTTGGAAGATGTCCAACAGACATGATGAAGCTAAAGGATGAGACCTTTCAGTCTTCCTCATATAATAGTCAATTTCACCCTATCTTGAACATTATTGAAATACAACTTCAATTTCATCCATTTTTTAATGGAAGGATTAGGATCAAACTACTAATATTGTTAACGCTACAGTTTTTCAAGGAATTGATACCTGATTTAACAGTACTTTTAATTAATCCACTAGGTACATGTTTCTAACATGACATGTAAACTACTGCCATCCATTCTTAGCCTAAAGGATTTTGCAATTGGGATGGCAAGTCCAAGTTGTATCTCCATGTATGGCCCATGCAAAGGGTACACTGATTGGTGTACCCTTTGTGTACAACTGCTGCAAAAAAACTTATACTCAACCCAATAAAATGTGAACCAGCTGGTCTGCAACAATCAATCAAAGAAACAAAAATTGGAAGAATATGATACATGATGTCCATGGACCCATAGCACTTACAGCAGTACACTGCTTATGTAATACAAGCTAAGGATATCCAGTTCAAACCTAGAATAAAAATTTTCTTTGCTCTACCAAAAATAAGATATAGAAAAAGAAACTTTTAAGAGTCTTCTTCAAACTTCCCTACTTTGATACTCTTCAGATGTGAGGACTAAAATTTCCAGAATTTTTACTCATGATTCTTGGCCTTCCTTACTATTTCATGACAGATCTTACCTCTGTAATTTGAGAAAACTTTTTTGTAATTGGATAATCTCTGCTAATTAAAAAAAAATATTAAAAAATGACATGCTCGCCTTCACTTTTTTCAGTCAAAAGTAAGCATCTTAAGGGCTTATTTTTTTAAATACTACCATTTTCCTAGTTGTAAAAACTGCATTTCATTTTCAAGTTTCGTTTTGCATTTTAGTCTACTTTGCTTTGCCTTTATATGCTTTGCTCTGTAAAATGGAAAACAAATATTGATTTTATTATATTCTTCACTTGAAGAAGTGAGCACTCGTACAAAGTTCTCAGTTGCCTCAAATTTGCATTTATTTTCCACTTTCTGGACAAGCACAAAACAATACTTGATGCATTTTTACATTTTAATTTTATGTATATCTATGTTGAACAGATTTTTAAAAACAACAAAAACATAATTTTAAATGTATAATGGACTTAGTAATGTGGACAACCAGCATGGTGATACAGGGAGATACAGGTTCTAATCGTCCTTTAGGAAAAGAGGCCAGCTGGATGACTCTGGGCCAATCACACTCTCTCAGCCCTAATCAATGTCAGTCTCTGCAAAAAGCCAAATAAAACATAACATTTCTCCTTGTACTACACTTTGTTATATGAACCATGAGTTCAGTGCCTCACAGTACAACTGCTAAAAGTGACACTGGATTTATAATATGAGTTATGACTGGGGAAATAAAGGACTTTTAAAGGTCCCCGCCCCACACATTTTTAATAGCTCAGGGATTTGAGCTTCTAAGTATTTTTACCTTTAAATATTACATTACAGTCTTATTGTACATTATAATATGGCTAGAGGAATCTCTAACATAAATATGAAGGTCATTTGTTATTTGTCCTGAAATTCTATAAAAGGATTTTATAGAACAGAGTTAGCAGATAAATATGAATTTATTCTTGAGAAACTAAGCCTGAAAATATTTTCACAGCAAAACCCTAAACTTTATTCATATGACCTCAATGAAAATTACTAGGCTCAGTCTTGTGCAGGAAGAAACAACTCGACTACTGCATTGTGGAGGGTTGCCAATGCTTGGGATAAAGATCCCAAAACCTTTATGTGTTTTCTTATGACATGATCACAATCATCAAAAAGCTTGTGGCATGGCTTCTTAATATTTTCAGTTTTTAAATGCAAAAATGGGGAGGAGAAGGAGAAGGCGAAGGAGAAGGAGAAGGAGAAGGAGAAGGAGAAGGAGAAGGAGAAGGAGAAGGAGAAGGAGGAAACCCAGAAGCAAGCAAGCAAGCAATAAACAAATATTGCCCTCCCAAAAGAAAATCCTGGCTCTATTCATCCTTCTTGTGTTCTTGCCTTGCCTATTACAGTTTCTCTCCCCCATGATCTGCCTCACTATACTTTGTAAAATAAAATGTAATTATCTAGGTTATCACCTAATCTCTGTTTTAGATAGAGGTTAGAAACTACAATGGCTGGCTAGCTAATCAAACTAAGGATTTTCTGGTTAAATTAAACTCTACAGGTGAAGTAACCCTAATATTTTATTTTCATACCAGACTGTGACCAGAGTTCCATGAACTATTAAACAAATTGTATCATAACTTTTCCCAAAACTATGTAAACATTAGATGAAAAAAATAGGGAAGTTTACTTCTTGGACTTTTACTGCTACACAATGATAGAATAGTGCCATTGTCTCTAAGGGTCTACAATTGTAATTGTCAGATTCTCCTACCTGTAAAATTTCTGTTTTTGCACCAAAATGTTTAGAATCACTTAATCTAATTTACTCAATTTTTCCTACAGAAAAGCTACAGAAAATTAATTATGCATACAGTAGATTGTTATTGTTTGTGAACTGTATTTCCTGAGCAAAAGAAACTACTGAAGGAAAAATAATGGGGTTAATAGAATAAGAAATATATGCAGTACTATTTCCAGCAGCAAACATGTTGTTTTAAAATATACCAATATTCTACCTTGTCCCAAAGGTGCTCTTTCAAGAGGCAAACTGGATTTTCTTGGTTTTTTTTTTCCTTTGAAGACATTTCACTTCTCATCCAAGAAGCTTCTTCAGCTCTGACTGGATGGTGGGGAATGGAAGGATCCATCCAGTCAGAGCTAAAGAAGTTTCTTGGATGAGAAACAAAATGTCTTCAAAGAAAAAAACAAGAAAGTCCAATTGCCTCTTGAAAAAAGCACCTTTGGGACAACCATTGACCTGAATGACTGAGAATCTCCATAGACAGTATTCCATCTTCTACTTTCTGGACCACAGAAAGGAAAAAAAAACAAAGCAACATTATACTACTACAGACATATAGTAGTATAATTGACCATTCATTTAGAGATTGTTCAAAGTTACAACGGCACTGAAAAAAGTGACTTATGACTGTTTTTCATACTTACAAACTATTGCAGAATCCCCTTGGTCATGTGATCAAAATTTGGATGCTTGGCAACTGGCTTATATTTATGATGGTTACAACATCCCGGGGCCACGTGATAACAATTTGCGATCTTCTGACAAACAAAGTCAATGGGGAAGCCAGATTCCCTTAACAACCATATTACTAATCACTACAGTGATTCATTTAACAATCGTGGCAAAAAAAAGTTGTAAAATGGAGCAAAACTCATGTAACAACTCTCTCATTTAGAAACAGAAATTTTGGGCTCAATTGTGGTTGTAAGTCAAGGAATAACTGTAATTGCTGTTCTACTGTAAGTCCTGAACTATGGCACAGGTGTCAAACTCGCCACATCACGTTGCTGTCACCTAATGTTTTGTGATGTTTTTCCCATTTGCGGAGCTGGAGTGGGCCTGGCCTGCATGTGACGCATCCAGCCCATGGGCCGCCAGTTTGACACCCCTGGTCTATGACCTCCTATTTAATTTTGATAGACAACTTCTCAAACTAAAGGGTTGATTATCTTATTCTAGGTTAACCTAGAATTCTTAATTCCAGTGATTTAATCCCTTAGGTTTTCTTTTTTCTACAACTATAGCTTGTCTTGAATTCAGTATAACTTTCAGCATTCAGAATTGTAAGCCCTGCTGCAATTCTCTTAATAGTGTTATTTATTTAGATGATTTATTTGGACATCCATTTCACAAACAGTGATATAGGGCTGATGACATATGGTTAAAAACATAAAAACAAAAGAGTGAACAATAATAAAAAAACAGCACAATACAATACAAACAATGTCAAAACTGCAAACATACTCCAATTTCAAAATAATTACCAGATGGGTTTATTCAATACTGTGGAGAAAAAAAAATAGCTTTTCAAGTTCTTACAAAAGGCCCATATATTTGGGGCTATCTGAATCTTGAGGAATATGTTGTCTCAAAGGTTATGTACTACCACAGACAAGGCAGACTACCATAGTTCTATTAGATGACATATATTCAGACCCAAAGTATACCCATTGTCATGATTTTCATGGACAAGCAGAGATAGACATATCTACAAATAACCCAGCCCTAGGTCAAAAAGGGCTTTACAGGTTGTACCAAGGTTAACACTTGTATGTTTATACGACAGTGCATTTTTCTAAGGAATCATGTTACATAGTAGTAATATGGTGTGGTGAACGTATAACTATCCATGTTTCTGCAATCTAGATCAACTGCAACTGTGGATTATTTTTAAGAACAACCCACTCTAGAAAACACTGAAATAATTCAAACAAGGAGTGACCAAGATGTGAATGACCATGAAGAGATTCCCACTCCTATCTCCACAAATGTGAGGGATTTCTGAAAAAGCTTTCTATCTTTCCAATAAGAGCTGAGTTCAAGAGATCTCCAAAGTTATGCACCATTTACTGTATATCTGGGAGAATGGCACCCCAGAATTAGAGATGGAACGTCCCTAAAATAAGAGAACTCCAAATCCCAAGTCACTTAGTCTTGATTGGTTAAAACTAAAGCTTGTTCTTCCCCATCAATATCCCACACCTCCAAACACTGGGAAAAATATTAATAGTATCATTAGTCATCCTGGAACAGACATACATAACTATGTGTCATGTGCATTTTGATACTTATCCACATGTTGATGGCTGACCTTGCCCCAGTAGCTTCACATATAGGTTATACAAGAGTGGGGAGACAGTAGATCTCTGAATAAATATGCTTGACATATTTTTGGAAAATAATTAAGAGACGTGGTGGCACATTGGTTAGAATGCAGTATTACAGGCTAATCCTGCTGACCGCCAACTGCCAGCAGTTCGATTCTCACCTGCTCAAGGTTGACTCAGCCTTCCATCATTCCAAGATCAGTAAAATGAGGACCCAGTATGGGGCCAGTATGCTGTTGGGGCCAGTATGCTGACTCTGTAAACTGCTTAGAGAGGGCTGTAAAGGACTATGAAGTGGTATATAAGTCTAAGTGCTATTGCTAAGAAAGGATTATAATACTATAATAATAATATTATAATCCAGAAATGAGCAAGTTATGACCCTTCAGCTTCTACAATTTCAGAAAAGATCAAGCATGGCCAATCATGAGAGGTATTAAGAGTTAAAATTCTGCAATATCTGAAAGACAACAGATTTCTCATTCTTTCTCTGTCCATTAATTTGTTTTCTGCTTCCATTTTTCAGTTTTGTAGCTTTCAAGATTTCAAACCTGTTGTGTCTCTGTCTCCATACTAAAATAGCAATCTGCAGTCATAGCGACTCATTGTTTCATTAACTTTCTGGGTTTTTTTTCTCCTTTCTGGAATATATTCATGTTTATTTATTTTAATTTCAAAACATGGGAGATGTCAGCTCTCTGAGGTAGGTCACCCTAGACCACGAAAGCCATGAATCTTAATACCGTGCGACAGGACAAAGAAACCAAATTAAATCCTGCAACAATATTTGAAGGAACTATATATTAAGATTGTTAGAAGTAAAAGAATTTGATCAAACTTATTTGATCAAGGTTAAAATAAGATATCTGTTTGCAAAGAGGAGGAGGAAGACAAAGTCTCGCACTGGAACTCTGTTTGACCATCTAAACTGGAAAAATTTCCCACTTAGATCGCCAAAATTCAACCTTCTGCAATCCTCTGGCAGGGCCAATTATATACATGCACAGATAATACTTTCATTGAGATAAGGAACAAACGGGAATGTTGCATCTGTGAAACAACTGGAAAAGCTATGCAAACAGCCATATGAAGTTTTTTGGAAGCTCCAACTGTTTCGAGGAGGGATGCGTCACTCATGCCAATGAGCTTTGCAAAATAGCCCTTCCGAATGCTGTTAATTAATTTTCAATACAGTGCCATTGATTAAAGTTAAAAAAAAAGTTTTACCATTCCAGATTTCATTCCCAAAATGCACACCACTCCAAAGTAAAGTACCTTCATACAAAATCAACTAAGATACATGGTCTGTAAGGTTATCCTAATATAAGTAACATCGTAGGAATAAACGATAGCACTTTCTTCTTTCTGTTTTGCAGCTGGGCCTCCTACCTTCGCTTTTAATTCCCAAAACAATTTGTTACTCTGAGAAAATGCTTTCTCCTAGTGCCAAACCAGATGTTATATTATCACAGAGAGAGAGAAATCTGTAGGCTTGATACAATTATTATAGTCAAGCAGATGCTCTTTGCTCTCAGTGAAGTTCTAATACTTTACATCTAGAGCTTAATTTCTTTTACAGAACAAAAGGAAAGGAAAAGAAGAAGAAAAGACTATTGATATTTCCTAGGATTATAACTTTTCAGTTAGGCTTCCAGGACTGTACTCAGTATCTGTAGCTAAGATGTAGGAACAATCCAGGAAATGTATATTACATCAAAGCTGAAAAAAGTGAAAGAAAATTATGAAAATTAATATTGGTAATAGAAACAGTTCCTGTAAATGTCAAAAGACCTCTAGGAATTTCAAGGAAGTATATAGTAAGTGTATGTATGTATGAATGTGTATATGTACTGTATATGTTTATGTACTGTAGATGTATATGATGTATATGTATATCAGTGGTGGGATTCAAAAATGTTTACTACCGGTTCTGTAGGCGTGGCTTGGTGGGTGTGGCTTGGTGGGCATGGCAGGGGAAGGATAGTGTAAAATCTCCATTCCCACCCCACTCCAGGAGAAGGATACTGTAAAATCTCCATTCCCTTCTCACTCCAGGGGAAGGTTACTGCAAAATCCCCATTTCTTCCCAATCAGCTGGGACTTGGGAGGCAGAGAATAGATGAGGGCAGGGCCAGTCAGAGGTGGTATTTACCAGTTCTCTGAACTACTCAAAATTTCTGCTACCGGTTCTCCAGAACTGGTCAGAACCTGCTGAAACCCACCTCTGATGTATATGTATGCATATACATTTAAAAGCCAGCTTGGTCTAGTGGTTAAGACTTCAAGCTAGAAAGTGGGAGACAGTGAGTTCTAGTCCTGCCTTAGGCATGAAAGCTGGCTGGGTGATTTTGGGCCAACCACTCTCTCTCAGCTCAACGCACCTCACATATGTTGTGGAGAAAATAGGAGGAGGAAGGAATATTAGCTACATTCAATGCCTTGAGTTGTTCATAAAATAATAAAGGTGGGATATGAATCAAATGAAAAAATAACATACGCTGAGTGCCAGTTTAGTTTGGCTGTGTGTAGTGGTATAGTGGTTAAGGCACCAAGCTAGAAACATTCTGAATTCTAACCTTGGTTGAGTCACTCTCTCTCAACTCTAGTAAGAAAGAGGCAAGAACAAGCTACATTTTGCAATTACTGCCAAGAAAACTGCAGAGTCTTGTTCAGGCAATTGGCAGGTATCAACAGTGACTCGAAGACACACACAAAAAGTATATATTATTTAAAAAAACACAAAGAAAATCTACAAGCTATTTCATACGTGCAACTGTTTTTTTTAAATTTGTTGGAAGGTGGTCATAAAAAATAAAATGTAAACTTGTATATTATATTGTATATTATAATATAAAATATTATAAATATTAAAATGTAAATTTCTGTTGAATATTTTAATGAAATAACAACTTTGAAGATGAGCTTTCAAAGATTGCGTTTTTTATCATTTTCTAACCTTTAAAACTTTTCAAGTTTCTTTCTGACCGTAACAAAATCATACTGTGTAAATTGCAAATATGATATAGTTAAACCTCAATAAGGATCACACAAGATGTTTAGCATTCAAAAGATGCATAGCACATTAAATAAAAGAAACTAAAGGGTGTGATCTTTTTCATTTGCAAATTAATAATTTAAAAAATCTGGAAATATTGTACACACAGAGACATGAACAAATTTTATCATACAAAGAAATTAGAAAGCAAAAGGGCAACTTAAAGTTTCACTATTGAAAATTACTATCAAGATGGCTCTATGCACTTGCATATTAATATTCTTGAAATAGCAGAATTGTCTGAAAGAGGACCCAAAGTAAAAATTGATTTATTTATACAATTTCTATAGCTGCCCATCTCACTCAATGACTTTGGGTGGCTTACAATTCCAAAAGTATAAAAACAAAACAATACAAAGTATTTTGAAAACATACAATAAAAGATGCCTTTAATATGTCACTATCTGCTCCCTGACAATCCTGTATGACAATATCTAAAACTATTTTTCTTTCAAAAATTGCTATATATTTATTTCAAGCATGAAATAATTTGAGAGAAGAAACTTAGTAACCACAGAAACAATTTTCTTTCACAGAACATGATGCATTATAATATTTAGAGTCTGTCAGAAGCGACAGACACTAATAAGAACAAGTGTTATGTGCTTGATCAGTTTTAAATGTATTTTGTAGAACATTTCAAGGACTTTCAGTCTAATTTTGGAAACCTGACAGTGAAATGGAAAGCCACTTATCAATGAAGTCATGTTTTTGAGTAGACTAAATGAAATCACGGAGACATATTTGTCAGTCTTGTTTTGAATAGTCCTAGTGAAGTCAAAGGGATTAATTCCTTTTGACTAATTTACTGTATGCTCCATTATTTTTACTACATTTATTTATGCAGAAATTGATAAAATGCAACTGGAAGATGATATATCTTGGATATTGCCAGCAAGGAAAATATTTAGTAAAGGTGGTTCTGCAGGTACATAAGCTATTCTAATATATCAAAAGTATAGGTTTGTTATAGAGCAAATTATATTAGTAGGTCCCAGAGTAATTTAATCAAATATTCTAGGAATATTTTTTCTCTGATTATAACTCCAACTGGATTACAGCAGAAAGGAATAAAAACCCTTTGGTTCCATGCATGTTCCATCAAGTATTCTACAGAGGATTGCATATCCTTTGAAGGAATTGGTAAACAATATGGAGTTATTCTGGATTTACCGTTTCCCCCAAAATAAGACATCCCCTGATAATAAACCCAATCCGGCTTTTGAGCACATGGCAATAAGGCCAAGCGCTTATTTCAGGGTTCAAAAAAATATAAGACAGGGTCTTATTTTTGGGGAAACACGGTATATTTATATTTACAACAAATATTCTCTACTCATGTTGTAAATTTAGAAATAATGATAATTAATTGGTTAATTGAGGTTTGTTTCATTATAATTATCATCTCATTACACTCCCCATGAAGGGCAATAACTTGAACTATGTAGCCTGTATCTAAATATGAGTGTTTTCTGAAGTCAAAGAACATTAATTCCAGAATTTTGTATGCTGTGATCTATCATATATGCTTCACATTATGGCAGTTTTTTGTAATTTGTATGCAGCAGTTTACTAAATCTAAACAATATTCTGTAAAAAGCTTCCTTAAAAGTGACTAATGCAGTCAATGTTTTAAGGGAGTTCAAATTGCTGCTGAATGATATCGTACAAAACAAAGCTGATATATAACTTTTGTTATTTGCTGTTCTATGACCAAATAAAAATTGATTAATTGATTGTGGTTTTCTTTTCTTTTTGTGCTTATAATTTCTTTAGCTAAAAGTACTGTTCTTTAGCCTAAAAAATACTATATACCCTGAGGTAGGAAGTATATAGGGAACTGGAAAAAATGAAATGTAATTTCAATTACAATGGTCTTGTCATTCTCTCAAAATGTATTAAAAATAATCCTAATACCTAATTTAATTTTTAAACATTGTTAGTTATCTTCAGAAGAAAAAATGGTCATTTCAACAACACACACACACACACACACACACACACAAAAGTCAAAAATGTACAAAAAAGATGTTTTTCCCCCTTATACTGACTGAATACCTGTTTGCATTGTTTTTAAGCTAAATATTATGACTGAAAAATCATGGTAACAAGAATCAAATAATAAGAGAGGTTCTACAAATCCTGTGGCTTTTTTTAAATAGAAAATGACATTTTATACATAATAAAGAAGAGAAAGCAGTAGGCTGCTGTGTGTTTCAAAGTTTCATTGAGTAGAAAAATGCAAAATAATGTGGAGTACTTGAAAGGTTCTTATTCCAAAAAGAAACTCATAATGCTTTGGGGAAAATACAGAAGAACAATGTATTAAAAATAATGGTTTCTTTTCCAATGGAATGAAAATTTCCAAAAACAGAAAGCAGTTCCAAATTTAAAAAATGATAATAAAACTAAGCATTATTTTAAAATCTTGTAATGAGGAGGGCCATACATTATAAAATCAGAGGAAGAAGTGAATAGTAATGTTCATATGCTCAACTAACTAAATGAGCCCATATATTCCAACTTTAAGCAAACTGCATAATTTTCTCAATTTGCCACATTTCTAAATAGAGCTTTTAAATGAAAATTCAAAAATCTGATATTTTTTCATTTGGTGTACTGGCATTTTCATTCATCAGAAATTCTTAAAGCTGTTATAGAAATAGTATTTTAAGATCTCAAAAATTAAAAAGAAAATTGGTTTATTAGGGGAGTTCTCAGAGCATTTTACTATGCTTGGTTAAATTTTATATGGTTCTTATGTGGACATTTTCATAAGTATTTACAACTGCTTTATTGTAAACCTAGTAAAATTTGTTGGATTGTTCTTTCATAAAAACAAATTATGTTTGAATAACAGAAAGTGAACGCTGTTAACATTTTACCCAATATTATCATATCACACTTCGACATAAAGTAAAAAAGTGTGATAGTATGAAAAACTAAATGTTTTTTTTATATTTTACAAGAAAACAAACATGCTGATTACTTGCAAAACAATCTTACAGTTCCAGTGAAATTAATGGGACTTGCTTAATGGTATTTGGGTAAATGTAATTTCAATTCTTTATTTTCATAACAAGGTAATGAAATGCCTGCAAAATTTAAAATTAAGTTTAAAGTAACTTTTTAAAAATAAGCTTTTTTAAAACTCAATATTTACACAAACTGGAAATATGATGAGTAACAAACTGTATCAGTTTTTAGGCATTTACTATTATATCTTGTTACGAACTACTACGTAAGAAATTGAAATGCATTGAGGAATTATATATATATATATATATCTCAAACCTGTTTGAAAGTGTAATTTCACTATTTAAATAAATTGACTAAAATTTTGATTCTGCTAAACTTCATTAATAAGAGGAAGGTAGAAATGATGTTTCCATTTTGATTAGCTACAGAAAATATCAAGAAATCTAAGCAAAATTTACCTTACAAGCGACTTAAAAACCAAAGCTAAAAGAACATTTGCAAATTACTTACAATAGCATTGATTTTTTTTCTACGGTCAGTATCCTTATTGTTTAGTATGTCTGAAGTCCTTGGTTGTATCTCTTTTTTTCTTCATAAATAGGGTGGTAAGGATGCTGCAAAGCACTTGGTTCTTTCAGAGAAACAGCATCTCATGTAAGTCTACTCATTTCTCAAGTCTATCTTTCACTGCAAATCTCCACCTTTTAATACCTAGCGAAACCCACACAAATTGGTCTTTTTTACAACATTTCTGCAGATGAGAGGGAAAAACACTTCCTTACTTTGTGTTACATTTCAGAGTTTAGCGAACAAATATCCTATTCCTTTTCATCATGCCACAAAGTGCTAAATGGTAAGAATTGCATTACTGCTGCTTCTTAGATTATGACTGATAAGGTGAGTTTTTTACATTTATATTGAGTTCTGAAGAGCTGATGTTATACTAGTCAAATAATTAATAATTCATTGACCCAAATTGCAGGCTGGGAGAATGCAGCCCCTATACTAGATTTCTTCTCCCCCCACCACCCCTCTACCTCCTTTGCATTAATTTATACGTGACAATGTAGAAGAGTTGGAGCAAAGAAAATATAAACTACACCTAAGGCTTAAAGTAAACTTTTTAAAATAAGGCATTCTGTATGATATGAAGTATCTCTTTTTCCTAAATTACAAAAATGCAAATATATTCTTATATAACAGTTTCTTCATGATATTTCTTTTCAAGGTAATATAATGAAAAGGCATAAGAAACATAAAGCCCAAAACAAACAAGGACAAAGGGCATGATATAAGAAAAAGAAAAGGAAATATTGCTAGATCCAATTAGCACCAACATCATACAGGATATTCCTCCATAGTCTTAGCATTCTCTTTATCATTTCAAATCATGCTTGTTTCTGTCATGTTCATATAGCAGTTCTTGGTGCTTTTTGTTCTTTAAATTTCTCACCATTTTTGAAGTATTTAATCAATTCCATCCAAACACAAGTTTCTTAAACTTCCTCAAGATTATAGATTCAAGACTGCATAATTAAAAAAAAAAAAGAAAGAAAAGAAAACCACTTCCAAATATTCTACTGAATCAGCCCAAAATAAATATCCAATTTTAGATTTTGGATCAAGCTGGATGGGTATAAACTCTTGGAAAAAGTTGGTCCCTCAGGTAATGAGATGTCAAGCTATGTAGGTCTTTAAAGGTGATAACCAGCACCATGAATTGCAATAGAAAATATATTGGCTGCTAGTGCAGCTCATGGAATAGTGGTGTTAAATGTGCCATGTAGCTGGCACTATTTATTACCCATGAAGCTACATTTTGTATCAGTTGAATGCTCTTCAAGGGCAGCCCCATGTGGAGTGTGTTACAGTAATCTAAACAGGCAGTTACAAGGGCGTGGGTGATAGTGAGTGGGGTCTCTCAGTCCAGGAATGGGCCTAAGTAGCACACTACCAAAGGTAGTGGGTGTGCAAAGTCTCTCCCAGTCACAGGTGCCACCAACTTTTCAAGCAGGACCTGTGAGTGTAGATGGACTCAGATTGCACACAGGTCTGCCTAGGGGTAGTGCTACCCTATGCAGAACTAGAGGTGAAAGAACCTTGTCTCCGGAAGTTTCAAATAGCATCCAGTTCATTTTCCTAGGATTGATTTGGAGTCTGTTTCATCCCATTGCACCATCCAGACTAGAATACCTCCAGAACAGAAATAGGATCTCCACGCCATCACTCAAAGGGCCTGGAGTAGAGATATAAAACTGGGTGTCATCTACATATTGATGAGATCTCATCCCAATCTGGCAGATCACTTTATCCAAATAGGAGAAGAGAGAGAAGTCATGAGGAGAAAAAGGGAGTCTTGACCAGTTCATATTCAATGGTATCTTCAAAACTTTTGAAAAATTACAAAAGGAATTTAATGTACCCAAACAGTAGAATAGAAATTTATTCAGTTAAAGCATCGTTTTCTTCCTTATTATTAGAAGCTTTTGAAACTAGCTTAGTTTCAAAAGTAGTTTCAAAAGTCTTCTAGTATACCTAGAAGACTCAGGTATACCAGATAGGTCTTAACAATTGCATTGTTTAAATGCAATTCAGAATTAGCATTCAAATACACAAAGACACATACTTGAATAACCTGGAAGAACTCTGAAACATAATACCGAAGTATCTTTTATTGCAAAATCAAAAGTTCTTAATATTTCTTTTAAAAAATGTACTGTAAAATATATTTTGTATGATTTGAAAAGTTCAATTAAACAAAAACATATTTTGGGGGTCTATTGGACTCTTTAATATTTTTTAAGTTGCTTGTCATTCTTCTTAGTTGAAAACACAACTACAATTACAAGACAGAATACGAGCATCCATTGGTTCCTTCCTGATTAGGAATTATTACTATGGTGCACCAGATTCTTACACTGAAATTATAATTTAAGGATATGAATGTGCTGTTAATTATATTCCAATATTTTGGAATTCTTTCAAATCATTTATTCTTATATAACAATAATATACATGTATATTACCTCTAAGTATCTCCATGCATTTTTGCACTTTTGTATTCAGTGTCCATTTGATTTTGATCCAATCTCTGCCAGCTCAATTCAGTTTTCCTTATCTTGTACTTATTAAATAGAACGAAGATTTTCTCTAGGGAGAGAATGAGAAATTTTCCCTACAGCAGTTTACATGTATGCTTAAATATGCTTGTTCTTTTGGAAAATCAAACAGAAAGTCAATGTGAGGAAAACAAGGCCACACTTCATTTTGACTTTTCTCAGCCATTCCTTATTGGGGGGGCGGGGCGCAATCTCTAGATGCCTGTATGTAACCATAGAGCCATCACAAACTCTGAGTATGGGTCTGACCGAAAGACTAAAAAGAAAATTAAAAAGAAAAAGCAGACATATACAATCACATAAGCATCACGGAACAGCCTATTAATGCTTGCTACATTAATGCACAACTATGTAATTCCATTAAGGAAGCTTAGAGAACTATCTGCTCCATTTAGAACCTATCAGATAACAAAGCTGGGGGGGGGGATTTTTATCTGATGCATGTTAAAACTACTGGAACTGATCATTACAGCAGTTCCTTTTCCCATTTTAGTAACAGTAGTAACGTTACATCATTTCTACCTCTTTCCCTGGAAAGGATGGACAGCTGAAGTATAACAGTGAGAAGCAATACAAAGTCAGCAAGGCAGCTGAAAGAAACTTATTGTCAGATTCAGAACATGCTGACAGAACCACTGGGTTGAACAGCCAGTATGATAAATTATATAAAGGTATCAAGAAGCAAAGTTCCAATGTCGAGAGGGACTCTAATCCTATTACACTGCCAGAACATCCTTAAATTAAATTATAATAGATTCTTCCATCATTTCCCCAGACTGAGAGCTAAATACTTTTTTTTTTTGCCACAAAGGATATTCCTGCTTTTATTTAGCTTCTTTTCATGGCAGCCATATTTTCTTCAATGATCGGGAAAGGATACCACATAATGGTGTTTTGAGTAATTTGTCAGAACACTTCTGTATTTGCCACTGTGGCAAAATTACCATGAAAGAATGGACTTCATACACCACTTCTTCAAAGAAGCTTAGACCCTGAACCATTACAAATTTTCACTGTACAGTTTCATACAATAATTTCAGGGTATTTGGGTGTGTACTAGAGAGAGGTGATTGATTACTTTCATAACTAGAAACAGGGAATAAAAATCATCCAATATGATTACATCCCATGTACTATCTTCAGTTTTAGTCAATTTCCTCCCAAGAAATCACATCATGTCTGAGAAATACATTACTGTATTTAATTGTTAACATTGTATCCCATCTTATTTAAAAGAGACTTCAGGCAGGAATAGGAACTTTGTTAAGGTTGGAACAAAGCAATAAGGCTTATGGGAAAGGCTTGACCTTAGGTAGTTAAAATTGGGGGACTTCTCCATATTATAAAGTCCACGTTCCGAATAAAGCTGAACCAAAGCTGAACACATCTTTTCTATTAGGAAACAGGATGGGAATAGAATGAGAAAATATATAAAAAGTAATTGTGCCAAGAATTTAGAATTGTTACTCTCTTGCAATCCCTTCCTCTCCAATCCTTTATCCTGTGGGAAGAAAGAAACAAGCAATGGATAGATTGCAATTGCTTTGTTTCCTCCCCACTCACCCCTTCTGTATATTTATTTATTTATTAGTTCAATTTATATGCCGCCTTTCTCCGGAGACTCAGGGCGGCAGAGAGTATAGCAGAGAGATTGTTTGTGTAGCATGTCCATGGCTCTCAGCCTTGTCTGTTGGCATTGCTTTTGATATATTGAAGAGCAATCAGCTTACACTCTTGCAATTTTTTCCTCTCTAAATTCTCTGCTTGGCAAGGAAAGAATAAATAAATAAAAAAAGACCCCACAGGTCAGAATAACACATACACATACTGACTGTAATGCTGATCACATGACTGAGGAACACTGTGAAGCACTGTGAAGTGTGGCCACTGTGAACTGACTCTAAACTTAATTTTGTCAGCACTGTCCTGATTTTGAACAGTCACTGAATGAGTGATCAATAAATGAAGATTACCTGTATACTATTTTGACAGTATCTGCTATTAATAACAAAACACAAGAATCAATGTTAAAAGACAAAAATAAGCTTTTCATTCTAAATGTACTTAGAACATACTGAAATCTTTACCAACTAAGCCAACATATTTGCATGCTCAACAGCATTCAAAGCATGTACATACAAATCCAACAAGCCCACCGGTACTGGATAAGCATTCTTTCAATGTATAACCACATTACCAACAGCTTTGTTTGAAGCATAGCTGTGCACACACATGCATCTTTGCATTTTACTTGCATACATTATATCTTCTTTTGTATAAGTACATTGGGTTTGATTCAGCTAGGTTTCTGACTGAAACCCCAGCATCGCAATCATTGGCTGTGTATGAAAGTGGGCAAAGTATGGGACAGGAATTAAAGAAAGATAGGCAACTATAGAAGGGAGATATCTGATTCTCACTAAAATTGAAATGTTGCAGAAATTAGTAGAATGTCATGCTCATGAATCACAAGGACTTTCCTATGTTGTGTGAGAATTACTCAGGAGCTGCTCAAGAATGGAGGGTCATCCAGGTGAGTTTCACAAAGTTTCCTTTTACTAAATCACTACACAGGGACAGATGATCCACTTAGAAAGTCACAGAGTTAATGTCATCAATCAACTCAGTACTGAGATACTGTATGAGTTATAGGATTTCATCATCTCTGCATCAGGTAGCTATTACTTACTCAGGCATATGGCCCAGGAAGAGAGCCCCATGGCTACTCAGACTGGATGAGTCCAATAATTTTTTTTCAGGGGGCATTTTGAAATAGCCCCCTTTAACAAGCTAAAAGAATTCACCAAAGAGGTAGTTGGCAAACTATTCCAAACACTTTGTTTACATTCTTAGACCTGAACAACTTAAAGTAACCCGAGAAAATCAGGGATGTCAAACTCAAGGCCCAGGGCCCAGATCCTGCCTGCAGGGTGCTTAGATCTGGCCCGCGGGGCTGCCCAGGAAACAGCAAAGGACCAGCCCGTGGTACCTCTGCCAGTGAAAACAGAGCTCAGGAGGGCCGCGGGTGGCCCTCCCGAGCTCCATTTTTGCTGGCAGAGGATTGCAGGAAGCAGTCGTAGCCGAAAACGGAGCTCGGGTGCTCATTTTTGCTGGCAGAGTGCTCAGGCCACCACAGGCACCCCCAACAAGAGTGACGTTGAGCTGGCCATGCCCACCCCGACCCCCCACGGTCAAACACAATCCTGATGCAGCCCTCAATGAAATTGAGTTTGACACCTCTGACCTAGATTCTTCTACAAACTAAACAGCCCACCTGCAAAAATGCCTCACAAAGGATCATGGAGAGCTTGACGGAATTCTATATAATCTCAGGTCCTAGAAAGTCTCAAATTACTGTGAAGGATTGAAAAGATGCAATGGAAAAACTTCTTTCCATACTAATATTTGACCAAATTTAAATTTTCCTTCTTTAGTTCTAGCAATTTTAATATTTTAAATTGCCTTGGAAATTTAGATTTATAGTAGGACTGAAATACAATGCAGATGAAGGCAATATTTACTGCCAGCAGTTATCTTGTTACTCTTTCCAAGGAAATTATAGAGAATTTACTTTGCTTTGCTTTGAAATCTTGCTACAAAGAAAACATTTCTTAAACAACCCTTTTGCTTCTGCTCTTTTTGAATTCCTGAATTAAGTGAACAAAGCACACCACAAGAAACAGTCTTGTAAACAAGCATTTTTCTATTTAAAACAATCTGATTGCCACGTATCTTCCAAAATACATTGGCCCCTCATTTGCTAGACAAGTCAATGAATACCCAGAATTACAATAGGAAATTCTTATAGCTGATGGGCTAAATTCAATAAGTGCATGGAGTTAAAAAGGAATTATAATTACAGAGTAGCTACAATAGACAAAAATGCTACAGGAAAACAACCCAGAATTAAACAATTGTGGAATCTTATTGGGCTTGATAGGAAAAAACTAATTTTAAGATTTAACAGTTATTTACAGTTGACCCTTTGCCATGGTTCTTTCATCCAAAAACCTGACAGCACATGAAGTTTTTTTTCACTTTTTATAGCCAGCAGTGTAAATATTGCCTTTGGTATTCAGGCTGCTGTATCAACTGTGGTCATGAAAATACATGTAGATAGGAAGATTCATTTCCCACCGAAAAGCACTAAAATATTTTGGCTCATTTCTATATGCCAGAAAAATAGGTTAATAGTAAAAAGACTTCTGAGGAATAGTCTGACTGTGCAGACCAGCTGCTCCTTTGCAGTCGACATATCTAGGTCAGACATAATTAGAACTGGATGAGCATGTGCACCAACAGAAGCAATGTAATATTTCCAGGAAACAAAGATCAGCCTGTAAATGGAATATTTACAGTGTCTAAAATATTTACAACACAAAAGCTATGCAGGTTCACATTAGCAAAGCTGTTGTAAAACATTTTAAATCAGCGGCTGTCAAATTCACTTGGAAGTACCATGTTAATCTTGTCCCATCCACAGATGCTGAATACCGAATCCCACTGTGTTATTCCATTTTTTCCCCCAATAATGGTAACAAAGGTAGGTGGTGGTGTTTTTTTTATAAAGGACTTTTATTTTCAATGTGTTAGAAGAGTTGGTATAGGTTGCAGAGGTTTTGTTGTTGGATTGGAAAGCTTCCAATTTGACTGGCGTCAGAGATTGGTGCAACTCTGGTGGAGTGCAAAGCATTGCAACAGCGCTCTGGAAGAACAGGAAGATGGCGCTCACTGAAAGCCTATAAGTGAATGGGACCAGTTAGAATTGTGCAGCTGAAGATTCTGACCACCGAAGCAGCAACCAATTAGAGTTTACACGAGCCTCTTGGTGCAGATGACTGTCTCTGAATCATCATTGCTCAGCTATGGCAGATTCTTCAGTAACACAGAGGACTTTTTTGTGCAGCTACAAAAATTATAATGGGGTGCTGTTTTGGACTGGTCCTTCGGCTGGGAAGTTATGATGCTGGTCATCAGACGTGGACTGATTTGGATTTTGGCAGCCTATGGATGTCTGTGAGCCAACATAGAGTGACAGCGGGAGCTTTCAGGAGGAGTGGGTCTTCTTCTATGACTGCCTTGAGATTGGTTATGAAGAGCAATGGTCATTTTGTCCAGTTCATCTTTTTATGGCTCCTGTTTATATGTTCCACTGAGTGAATGTTCTGTAGGAATTTTGTGCCTGGGCTAATCCCACCATTCAAGTGAGGGAGGGGAAAGTGTGATAGTTGGGGAAAGTAGTAGATTATTGGAAGAATGTGCGCTGGGGATCTATACCACGGGAATATGGAGTGTAAGGCAGAACTGCTCCAGAAGTCATTTGGTTGAGAGAAGTATGGTTTCTTGTGGTATGATGGGGCCTTCTGACTTGACAGAGTTAACCAGGATCAGAGAGGATGATGTGGTGATGAGAGGGAAGAGGAACCAGAATTGTGATTTTTTTTGGTGGACGGAAGGCAGAGACATAGCAGGAGACAAGAGAAGTTTGCTTTTGGGATATCAGCCTTAGTGTTCATACTGATATTGTGTTCCTGATCCTTGTGCTGTGCCCCAGTGTTTGAGCATCGGAGCTTCAGTGGCCCCAGTTTCCCTATATTGCTACTAAATGCACATTTAGCTTATAATGAAGTTACCCTCATTGATTATTTAATTGTGGATGGAGACCCGATCTTCTACACATTACCAAACCTGGCCAGGTGTTATGTTAGCCTTCCTCAAAGTACTGGGGCCGGGATGTCAGGTGAGCCAAGGAAGTTTCTGTATTGTTTGCCTATCTAGTATTGATTTACAAATAGAGTGGCAAAACTTAGGAATTTATAAATTCATTTTTTTCATAAAAGGCTTTAGAAGGTATCAGACAGTTCCTGTCAAACATCAAGTGCACATTAGTAGTAGGAATTGTAGCATCTTGATTTTGTTTATATATTTATTTGAACCTTTCATTTTATTTATTGTTACCAGTAATTTTGGTTCAGAGATCTTTTTTTTTTTTTCTTTTTCTTGGTCCTCTCCATCCTAAATTGCCATCCTTGGTCCCCTCCACCCCACAATAATAATAATAATGTGCACTGCATATATAATTAGAAGCCATTATGTTGCCAATAAACACATAAATGTAAACTTGCAAATTGACCTGTTGAAAACACTGACAAGACAAACTACCCAACCATAAAGACTTATCCAGATCAGCAAAATGCATGGAATGTAAAAGCCACAATAGTATCTTTTCACTCCTTTGCTTATATTCTTTGTTAAAAGAGATACAATGTAACTCCATGTTTCTTTCACTGGTCAGCGCGGAACCATTTATCTGTTTAAAAATTAATACTTGCAAAGTAATTCTTCCCTATGGTATGTGAATGCATGTAGAGCTAATTATATTTGCAATCATTTGTGAGTACAAGTTTCAGTTAATTCTTTCCGATTTAATGCCTCAAAAATAGTTCCCAAAGTTTGTTACCAGCCATTTTGCAGTTACCAGTTCCCTTAGACAATTAATAGGAATATTAATAAACATGAATATATAAAAGGTTTGGTGCCTTCCAAAAACAGGTGCAAAAGCAAGACAGCTGAACAACTTTTAGTTTATGGAGGCATCTAGGAGGCAAGTGTGAGAACCAGGATGATTTATAGCATATAGAATCTGTAGGATCTTAGATACTGTAGATTATCTTACAACATTTTTATTCTGGCTAAGGCTCTGCTAAAAAGGTAGGGCATGGTGCTCATCTCCGTTTCTTGGCCAAGGGAGCCAGCATTGTCCAAAGACATTTCCACGGCCAGGTGGCCAACATGGCTATATGCCAAAGTTGCATGGAATGCTGTTACCTTCCCAGTGAAAGTACCTAATAGTCTACTGGCATTTGCATGCCTTCAAAATGCTAGGTGAGCAGAACTCTGCTAAATGTATATTATTCCTTGTTTGCTTCTTCCCTTTTCAAAACCACGTCCATTATTACTTAATTATTGTTCTCTAATTTGTGTCTGAGAGACTTTTTCCAAATAATATCTGTAGTCTTTGCTAAGATTTAAGAGACAACTAGACATTTTTTCAAATTAGGTTTTTCAAAATATAAATGGTAAGTAGAATGTCACTTAACTGCACTGCAATGAATTTCCAATAATAGCATCTATTTTCTCATGGTCAAAATTGGTCTTAATTAGGTTGACCTTTAAAGAGTTTTTATCTTCAAATCCTTTCAGATTCCATTAGGTCACATTTCTTTTGGCACCAATAGAAGGATGAAAGCTTTACTGCATATGTAAGTCCATGAAGGATGCTTGAAGGAATGACAAATAATCTTACTTTGTGTGTAATACTTCACATATACACGTAATAGTTAAATTACATAAGTATCTGTCAATGACTATAGGATAAATGGGAGACAGGGAACCTTGCTCCTTCTTCTGCACTATAAATCTGTGATCTAAACATCACATCTGCTGCCACAGAAAATGACACATAAGAAAAATCTCAATGTTCACAGGACAGAGTACCCAGAAGAAAAACAAAATAAAAACAAAACAAAACAAAGACAAAACAAGAACAAGAACAAGAAAAAAAAACAGGTGATTCTACTTACTGAATACAGTCTCTGTCATCCTAGTTCCTCAAAGCTATGTAGTTCATGAAGAAAAATAGTTTGGATCAATCTACTTTTCTTTCTTTCCTTAGCAGGATGAACCTGAAATTGTTAATAAATCTTTCTGATTGAGGATGCAATCGGTCCCCAACCAGGAAAGAGCCGGAAAAGTAGCCCACAGAATTCAAGAAAATCCAAGGATCACATAAAGAAAACTGAACCAAAATAGAATAGCTTATACTGAGAAAGAGAAATCAGACCTGACCAGGGTGGATTTGATTTAAATCGAGTCGATTTAAATCATGATTTAAATCACTAGTAAAAAGACTTGATTTAAATCAACTCAATTTAAATCATAATTTTTAAAGAGCAACTGTCATCTCTGCTACTCCTTTGACCCGCTGTTGACTCACCGATAGTCTCAGTGTTGCAGAATATACAGCCTTGTGCTACATAACTAAGCTCCATTTCATGCTGAATAAACTAAAATATTTATGTATCTTAAATAGAAAACTATCTTACGATAGATTTTTACCCCAAAAGTTTTTTATTAAAATAAATTCAATAAAAATCAAAAAAATCTGATTTAAATAAAAAAAATCCGATTCAAATAAAAAAAATTCGATTTTTTTTATTTTTTTAAAAAAAATCATTGATTTTTATCCACCCTGGACATGACATCAAAGTCCAACTGATCCTACAGAAATGAATATATAATGAAAGTAATACAATTCTTAATTGATGCTTTGCAAAAACCTGCCCTGCTCTCTATGCAATGCCCATTTTATTACTGACATTATTTCCTCTCTTATCCAGAATAAGAAATACTGAATTCTTTGAAAAAAGCACTTTACAATTTCATAGAATTTGAAGGACAGCATGGCCAACTCATAGATCACTGTTGTAATCCAATCCCAAATATCCAAGAAATAGCTAATTTACTTGAACACACTTAATGTGTATGAAGACTTTCATCTCCCTAAGTAACCACTGCTGAATACCTATTTCTGATAGAAAACTTTCCCTAACATTCTATTAGAATCAGTGTTGTGCAGCTTAAGAGTATTATTCCATTCTGCATTCTGGCATGGCAAAAATAAATAAATAAAATAAATGGTCATGGTGACAGTTCTTTAGAGATTTGAAAAGTGTTACTCCTCTGTCTTTTCTAATCAAGAGTTAGCTTTCAATCACCAGTCTTTGACCATCTTTGTCTCTATGTAAATCATTCTTCTTATAGCAGGCTTTTTCACAAGGTATTAGTATCATGTATTTGTCTGTGAACGGAAAAAGAAAATACAGGACATAAAAGAAAACTTATTTGAGAGCTGTTCTGTGTAGAAACTGGCAGAGAATTCATGACTGGCAGAGACATTGTAACAAACTCAGCCAATGAACAGGCATACTGTAGTCAGCCAATGGGGACTGTTTGGAAACTGAAGCAGTATTTTGCTGTGTGAGCAACAAGACAACAAGAAGCCTGAGCGTGGTTTAGGCTTAGCTTAACTGCCCTGTATAGAGGAGATTCTCTTTGTCTGTATTAAGTTCTGAGTGCTGTGCTGAGAACTGAAATTAGAGAACTAAAATTAGTCTGCTGAATTGAAACAAAAACTGTTGTCTCCTCTGCTTGTGTTTGCGTGTAACTACTACCACGTTAGAGAATCTGCCATTAGTATTCATGTGTTATTATATATAAAGAAAAGTTAATGAATCCTGCTGAATCAGTTACCTGTGTGTGCTTTCTGGATTTGATTTCTGCAACAAACTCTAACAGAAACGAGTTGATTTATCTCATTCGTGCATTATCCTTCTTGACTTAGATTTATAAAAGTGTCACTGAGCAACTCAGTAATATATCTTAATGAATGTTCATAAAAGTTTTGAAGCATCTCTTTTAAAACATTATTTTTACATCTATGTAAATGTTATTAAATCCTTGTTTTCAATTTCTAGCATAAAATTTCAATTTTGGCTTTATTAAATTATTAGTGAGGTTTTTTGGGGGGGAGGAAAAGAAAGTAGCTTAAAGTAATTAAATACATGGATATGTAACCAGAAGCTGTCAGACTTCATAAAAATAATGAATCAATCAGGTATTATCATATAAAGAAGATACCTTAACATTTTCTATCTGAGGAAATTCATCTACCATGACTTCTGGAGAAGGAATGGTGAACAGAAGCAAAGCTAATGGCTGTGGCAGAATGAAGAGATGGAGAGTAGACTGGCTCTTTGTAATTTTTCTCTGACAAGGAGAGGACTTGACATTACTCACAAGTACTCAAAATAGATAGTTACTCCTTTTGGAGAGATTGCAAGACAGTGATCCAGATTGTTGGGGAAATATGCTGACTCTGTAAAGTGTTTAGAAAGTGCTGTAAAGCACTGTGAAGCGGTATATACATCTAAGTGCTATTGCCATTATGTGAAGTGATTGAAGATCAAGAGTGTTAAAAGTAAAAAGAAGGAATATGATGTTGGTTTATTTAATCAAGCTTAAAGTATATATGTTGTTATGTTTGGTAACTCTTAAAGACTTTTGGTAATCAGGACTGAACAGCAGCTTATAGATCAGAGATGGGATATGTGAAGATGTGATCTTTGTTGTATTTTAAGACAATGTGATAAGTTACTAAAATTGTTTTACTTGTGATGAAAGGATAAGTCCTTTCTTTATTTTTTCTTTTTCTTATATTCTTAATTTTTATTTATTTCTATTTTTAACTTTTGTTCATTTATTTTTGTAGTTCGTAGTAGTTTTTTTATCTTTTTAATTGAAATGTTTAATAAAACTACTGTGAAAATATTTTTTTCATATTTTTGTATTACTAAAAAGTAAAATATCCTATGAAAAAAGCAGAAATCAGTTATCATATAATCAGCATTCAATACATCAGTCTAGATGGGAAACCTGAGAAGATGAGGTTGTGGTAAAGAGTGAGAGAGGAAAGAATGGTAATAAAAATGAGTCAAATCAATTTTAATCATGTAGCAAATACTGATCCAATATTATTTGACTTGTAGAAGTGCAGGATCCTAATTTCTTCCCTAAGTGGTCTGTGAAACCCAAATCAATGTCCCCACGAGGCAAATTTCATTTTCTGCTTCTGTTCCTCTAGTCTGTTTGAGAGACAATGAAATTACCTATATAAAAGGAAATACTTTGGATTCAGGAAAGGGTAAAACCCATAAAATATACTCACACAAACAATCTCCCAAGATCTCTAATAAATGTGAGTTATTGAAGCATTCTTAGAATAATGCTACCTAAGATTAAAACATATCAATCTTTATCAACTTTATATATATATAAACAAGGTACAGTTTTAGCATGTTAATGCAGACGATAATTGGTGGACTATATCCAACCACATTTAAGAAATCTACACTACAAAATCAAGTACTGATTTTGGTTTTATTGGCTCTATTGAAGTTCTTCATAGCTTTAAGCCCAAAACTATCTCTACCTCTATTTACCACACTAATATACCTAAATGTTAAGAACTTATATCAAGATCTATCAAATTCCAACAAAGCCAGAAATCAACCAAGAGCTAAGAAAAAACATAATTTTTAGATTAGTGGGACACTTTTCCATGCTTATACATCAGATTTAGAAAGTTTTATTTTATCTGCTGGGTGAATTGCTAGAACTATATGTACTAGAAAGGTTTAAACCCATTATTTATTTATTTTTGCATTTAAATTATGAATAGATGAATGATCTGTGTGGAGTTCTGCAATAAAGCAATAGGCATTTAAGCAGCAGAGGAAGTGTTCTGGATTTAACTACTATTGGATAAAAAAACCAAATAATGCACTATGCAAAAAGAAAGAAAAAACTATCACAAAGGACCATTAAACTGAATATTGGACTGCTGCTAATAGGTGGTGATTGGTAAACCTCTACAGCCCCAATCATCTTTTAAAAAGATTATTATTATTATTATTATTATTATTATTATTATTATTATTATTATTATTTCAGCTTTGACTCAGTTGGATCCCCCTCTCAACTTCCACTGCCTTTTCAATCAGCCAAGAACATCTGCTCCAACTTAGTCCTGCTTGCTTATATGGGAGATTTAATCCTTTCTTTCTCTTTAGGTATGTAGGTAGGGGTGTTTGTGTGTGTGTGTTTGTGTATATATTTCCCAGGCATGACATGTAATAGCAGCAGTGACCAAGATGCACCAGCAGACTGCTTGCTATCCCCAAAGTGGCACATCATGGGCTCAAGGGTTGTATAGTTCAATAGCCATTTTAGCTTGTATTTGAAATCTGAGCTGCCTACAATCACTGCAAGACATTTGACAACAGACATTGTTTTGTCTGGGCAATTCTGAAGCACTTGTTTGGGCATCCCACCTCTAGCAGCACTAGACAGCTGAGCCAATTAAAAGCAATGTAGTTTCAAAAGTATAAGATCTGATGTGTTATAGAAATGATGGGTTTGGATGACCAAATGTTCAGCATGGTAGAAGTTGCTGAATTCTAGCAACTCCTTCCTTTGGTTGGCCCTGTCTAGCAGAACTCTTCATGTACCATCTTTATCAGACAGATGATGCTCTCCCTCTTTTTCTAATACAGGAAGAAAGTCTTGACAATGTTCTGTAATGGACCCAATTCATCTCAAATCTCCAGGTGAATTTCTCTTCTGCTTCTAACATCTGGATTGCAATGGAATTCATCTGCCAGTTCTCCTATAGCTTCCTGTCTCCAGAAATCACATTCCCACACTCACCTTATCTCCCTGCATAACCTGCCAGGATATTGCTAAAATGCTGTCCTTGACCTAGCTGGGTCAAGAGGCTGTGCTGCCTGGACACCACATATTCCCGTGGAGGTGATACTGCAACAGCACGTCAGCCCTTTAAAACAGACCAGTTGAGAAAACAGATGACACGAGACATAGTAGAACTCTATTAATATAGCTAAAATAACAACCTTGAAAGGATGGCAGAGTTTCTCTTCCCTCCCTCTTATATCCAAGAAAGTCATGGCAGATCACCCTTAAGGGTTTTTTTTTCCTCACCTCTCCTGTCTTTCCAGGCTAAATGGTTGAATTTGTTGGTTTGACCTATGTGTTTCAATTATTCTGTCCCTTTACCACTTCAGGGATAAATAGAAGAGCTTCTTCTTCCTGATCAAGAGAATGTACATAACTCTTCATTGCACTTTTGTTGTGTGTATGATGATTACTGACAAAATAAATACAAATTAACTAGAGGATATAAATTATGGCAGATAGATAGATAGATAGATAGATAGATAGATAGATAGATAGATAGATAGATAGATAGTAGACAGACAGACAGACAGATGTTTCCTAGGTAAGAACGCTCTTCTGGGCAGCACCTCTTTCTTTCTTTGGCTAATGCTCACTTTGCCAAATTTGTTGTTGTTGTTGTTAGTTGTGAAGTCGTGTCCAACCCATTGTGACCCCATGGACAATGTTCCTCCAGGCCTTCCTGTCCTCTACCATTCTCTGGAGTCCGTTTAAGCTCATGCCTACTGCTTCCAGCGACCTTGTTCTCTGTCATTCTCTTCTTCTTTTGCCTTCAATCTTTCCCAGCATTAGGCTCTTCTCCAGTGAGTCCTTCCTTCTCATTAGGTAGCCAAAGTCTTGACAATGATTTGATTTTGCCAAATAAAAACCTCTTTTATTTTTGTATTGTTTTTGGCAGCTAGCCAAGAAAATTCACATGTAAGCCTTTAAGTCTGTGAGCATGAGAGATGGTCTATACTCTGTCTCAGTGAAATCTAAAATTTGTTACTACCGGTTCTGTGGGTGTGGCTTGGTGGGGGGTTTATGTGACTGGGTGGGCGTGGCCAATTTTTTTTTACTTTTAAAACCATTTTTTACATGTAAAACCATGTAAAAACCCTTTTTAAAAACCCTCTGACGATCAGGCAACTCGGCTGGGATCATCAGAGCTTGGATCGTCAAAGCCATTTAAAAGAAAAAAACTTTTTTTCTTTTAAATGGCTCTGACGATCCCAGCTGAGTTGCCTGATTGGCAGGCAACTCAGCTGGGATCGTCAGAGCTTGGATCGTCAGAGGCATGTAAAAGAAAAAAAGCCTCTGATAATCGTGCGGCTCAGCTGGGCATGGTGGGCGGGGGCAGGGATTTTTGCTACTAGTTCTCCGAACTGCCCACCACCATCGCTACCTACTCCCCCAAACTGGTCCAAACCAGGAGCATTTCACCCCTGCTCTGACTGAATGCATGATTAAATTTAGAAACAGAGAGCAAAGATATAGAAGATACTTATAATTTCCCCCCCTCCCTGAATTGACTGAAATTAATTTGGAGTACCCCTAGATGGCATCTGAATTTCTTTGCCTTTCTAAAGGTCAACAAATTATTGCAACCCAAGAAGCTGATGTTGAATTCTGCTGTCTTCCCATAGCCAAAGTGTGGCTGAACAAATATTCTTAGGTTGTTGTTGTTTTTTTCAGGTAAACCATCCCCTAGCCTGAAATAGCTGACCGACCATCCAAAATGCACTGATTTGTTTTGAATTTAAGGGGAACAAAATCTGTGTTTTGTGCACATTATACGTAAGTTATCATGGATATGTGTTAAAAATGGCAGTATTAATATATATATATTAATATATTTCTGCCTTAAGAGGCAGAAATAGCTATCTGGGTCTCCCAGAAAGCAACACAGAGTTGCAGTTTGTCAGCAGAAAAAGGGCCCAAGAACTTGTGAATGAGATTTCACAGAACCTAGGGCTGAAGAACAACTAAGTTTACATAGGTAAAACCTGGCTAGAGAGAATATGCATATATATATATATATATATATATATATATATATATATATATATATATATATATATATATATATATATATATATCTTAAGTCTTTTCTCACTAATACAGTAATAGGTTATTCGGCCTATAAATAACATGTTTTCTTATGCATTATAGTTATTGATAATTATATTGACGATGTTTGACAACATTTTGTTGCACATGCTTGATGCAATCACACTTCTTGATTATAGGTATGGCTTTTTAAAAGCTTAATCTTTTTAAATTAAAATTTTACTTTAATTTCTATATTTTAATCATTTTAAATTTAAATATTTTTAATTATGAGAAAAGTACATCAAATGTTATTTTATTTATTCATTCATTTTTTTTAATTTTGCTGCCTAATTTTCATTATAACTATAGATCCCAAATAGGTATGGTTCCATTATTCTCAACAAAGAGACATCAGGTTTAGGAGAAGTACCTTGTGCTTCAAAGTAACTTATTATATATTGGAAATGAACACAATGGAAAATTTAAAAAAAAGAAAGGGAAGAAATAACAACTTTCGATTTCCAGAAAAGAGATATAATTCATTATTAGACAGTCCCGTTATTCTCAGTAGCTATGATGCACAACAAACTGTATCTGTTAAATCACTTGCTAATATGCTTCATCCATACAATATGATACAATCTGAAACTACTTTTAAGAACTTCACTGAAATAGTCATATTCAGTCTTTGTTCTTTAGACTACATTATTTTTGAGGAATGAGGGGAAAAATAATTACATTTTTATATGAAGTGATTAAAAGTATTTTATGCCTTTGAAATCATGCTCTGAAAGATGTTTCTTATTTTGTAAATGAGGTTGGGTAGGCTGGGTTTCCTGTTTGAGAGAAGAAATTCAGAAGCAAAAGATATTGGAAACAAGCAATCCTATAAGCAATATTTCCTTTTATTTTGCCAAGATTAAACATGAACAAACACAGTAGGTAACAAATCCCATACCTTTGCTGCCATATGTCTGTCTCTCCATCTCTCTCTCACACACACCTACCCAGTCCAGTTAGCTCTTTCAAATGTCATTAAACCTGACTACCTGGGAAAATATCACAAGATCACTGCTGCTGAGCTGTTCCTGACCCTATGATATTTATGTTTATAAAAGGACTCTTCAAAGAAGGCATAAAAGGGGATTTCTTCAGCTCTCATAAGCTTATGAAACTCGGTTGTATTATTTTTAGAATAACCTCAACTCTTATTGACTGCAGACAACTGATACCACCGAGTTATTTTGATAGTCATGAAAGAGATGGGATTCAATTCCAATTGTATTTTTTACATAATAACATAAACGGACTCCTTTCAGAGTACACCTGTGGCAAAGATGTTATCTTACTAAAGAGACTAGAAACAAATACGAATGATAGGATATAAAGTTATTTGTAATAGCAATAAATACCATATGAAAGACAAAGCCAACAAGCAAAAAAAAAAAACCCCTCACTTCTTTGGGTCAATGAAGAGAAGTAAGACGTTCGCCAGAGTTTTGATTTACCAAATGAATGAAATGGAAGAAGGATTCCAACTTCTAAAAGTAAATAATAAGGTTTTATTTTGTTATTTAGTGTATTAAAAGTATTTTACAGGTAAAAATAAGTAGACTAAAATGACTTTAAAAAATGAATAGTAAAACAAGTAAAACTAGAGATGCTGTGTAGTTTATTATATAGAAGTGTTTATTAATGAATTTGTCAGATCTCTCTGACAAATTTAAAGATAAAAAGGACAAGTACAAAAAATGGAAAGAGGGACACAAAACTAAGGCAGGATATCAGCAGACAGCCAGAATCTGCAAAGACGAAGTCAGGAAAGCAAAGGCTCAGAATGAACAAAGACTTGCAACAAAAGTCAAAGATAACCAAAAAAATTTCTTCCAACATATAAACAACAAGAAAAAAATCAAGGAAACAGTCGGTCCACTAAAAAGAGAAGACAGCAAGGAAGTAAAAGGCAATAGAGAGAAAGCAGACCTGCTTAACTCATTCTTTGCATCGGTCTTCACGCAAAAAGAAACTGTAGCCCAACCTACCAGAAACATAACTGTAAAAAACAGATTGGAAATAAAAGTTAAAATAAGCAAAAAAATAGTAAGAGAACACCTGTCTGATCTTGATGAATACAAATCCCCAGGACCTGATAGATTACATTTCAGAGTTCTAAAGGAGTTGGCAGATGTCAACTCAGAACCATTGCACCACATCTTTCAAAAATCCTGGAACACTGGGGAACTACCAGAGAACTGTAAAAGAGCTGATGTGATTCCCATCTTCAAAAAAAGGGGGGGGGAAACAGACCCAGGAAATTACAGACCGATCAGCCTAACATCAATACCCAGGAAGATACTGGAAAAGATAATAAAAAACAGATCTGCCAACACCTAGAAACGAGTAAAGTAATAACTAGCAGTCAGCACGGGATTATTAAAAACAGATCATGCCAAACCAATCTTATTTCATTCTTCAATTGACTAAATTAGGAGACCAGCAAAATACAGTGGACATAATATACTTAGACTTCAGCAAGGCATTCGACAAAGTAGACTACAACCTACTTCTTCATAAGTTAGAAAAAAGTGGGATAGATAGCTTCACCAACAGATGGATTCGCAATTGGCTGACAAACCGTACTCAACGAGTAGTCCTTAATGGGTCTAAGCCTATATGGAGAGAAGTAAGCACTGGGGTGCCACAAGGTTCCATCTTAGGCCCAGTACTCTTCAATATCTTCATAAACGACTTAGATGAGAGAATAGAAGGGGAACTCACCAAATTTGCAGATGATACTAAGCTGGCAGGAATAGCTAATACCGTAGAAGATAGGCTCAAGATCCAGATGGATCTTGACAGACTTGAACACTGAGCCCTATCTAACAACATGAAATTCAATACAGAGAAAAGTAAAGTCTTAAACTTAGGTAAGAAAAACCAAAAGCACACATACAGTATAAACTGGGGAAAACCAGGCTTAATAGCAGTGACTGTGAGAGGGATTTTGGATTCTTAGTGGACAATCAGCAGTGTACAGCAGCAGCTAAAAAAGCCAATGCAATCCTAAATTGCATTAATAGAGGGATACAATCAAGATCAAGTGAGGTACTAATACCGTTCTATAAAGTCCTAGTAAGACCTAGAGTACTGGATTCAGTTTTGGTCACCACACTATACACTATGAGACTCTAGAAAAAGTGCAGAGGAGAGCAACCAGGATGATTAGGGGACTGGAGACTAAAACATATGAAGAACGGTTACATGAACTGGGCATGACTAGTAAAGAGAAGGACCAGGGGAGACATGACAGCAGTGTTCCAATATTTGAGGGGCTGCCACAGAGAGGAGGGGGTCAAGCTGTATTCCAAAGCACCTGAAGGCCAGACAAGGAATAATGGATGGAAACTGACCATGGAGAGATTCAACCTAGAAATGAGGAGGAACTTTCTGACAGTGAGAACAATCAACCAATGGAACAGCTTGCCTTTGGATGTTGTGGGAGCTTCATCACTTGACACTTTCAAGAAAAGATTGGACTGCCATTTGTCAGAAATGGTATAGGGTCTCCTACTTGAGCGGGCATTGGACTAGATGACCTATAAAGTCCCTTCCAACTCTATTAATCTGTTAAACTGTTAATGAATAGATTCTTATATTTTAACTGGTTAACTTTTAACTTATATTTTAAATGGTTCCATAAAATATTACAAAATGGTCCCATTAAATATATTATAAAAAAAGACATTACATCACACAGGTTCCAAAAAAAAAAAAAAAGGATTGTTTGTGCTCTAACAAAACCTACCACCCCCCCCCCAAAAAAAAATCCCCAGGAATTTTTTTAAAAAATAATATTGTTCCAGATATAAAGGGTTTGATTTCAAGATTTAGCAATTTTTCAGAAAATTAAATTTTTGATTAATCGGAAATTGTCACATTATCTTTCCTTTTGAGAAAAATTTTTGAACAGGCTTAGTTAATATTCAAAGCTTAGTTTTTCTTTTAAAAGCTTTACAAAATCAAGTGAAGCTGAAATGTAATTTTAATTAAATTTGTTTTGTATGTGGTTTTCATGCATTTTATTGTTGTTTAAAGTTTTTTGTTGTTTTTCTGTATGATAACTTTTTGTTTTAGTTTTTATGTTAATGTGTGTTAAAATGAACAATAAAAATGCTTGGAATAAAAGAGGCATAATAACAGAGGCAGGACATGCAAAAAAAATGTCAAATCAAAAGCAACAAGGAAAGACATTGCAGAGAAAATGTATATAATAAATTAACTATTCATGATCTGTGTTGATGTATGAATCACAATTTTTTGTGATTAACATGTTAAAAAAAAGTTGTTCCATCTACAAAATTTTGCTTTGGGGTGGAGAAAAGGATTTTGCCTAGAAAAAAAAATTGTCAAAGATGACAAATTGAGCATTACTAAGAAAAGAATCACCATATAAACAAAATTGATACCAGCATGGAGAAACCCAATAGAATGTTCTACAAATCTGCTGTTATTAAGTAATATGCCAAAATCTGTATTTTTTCTTCACCTATGAAAAAGGCTTCAGATTTACTGTTCCATTATTGGAATGCTGTCAAATTCTCTTCAGAGAATTTGAATTCTCTTTGGAATTTTTTTCCCTCCAAATTTATCACTGCAAAGTGCTGAGGTTGGGGGGGGGGGGTTCCACTTAGGTATTTATCCATCCTTCTGCAGTCTGTCCAGCTGATGTGAAAAGGTGCCATGCAGTAGTTTCCCAAATTATGTCTTCCCTTCGGTTTTTAATTGTACAGTTGATGGCGGGGAGGATAATGAAAGAAAGAACAGTGGCATACATCAAGGTCACCATGCCATTAGAATATCTGTAGATCACATTAGCCATGAGAACCGCTCGGGGGCGGTGGGGGGTACATAAAGTTTTCAGCCCAGAACTTTATCTCTCTGGTCTGGTATGAAAAATCCACACCAACCATTCCAGTTTGGGTTGACCATAAAATACAAAGTCCTAAAGAAAAAGAGACTTAATTCTTACTGCTTCTGAATCACCAAGTACGCCAAGATTACTCCCCTTCCATTTCTTTTTCAAGTTTTCTGAAAGTTTCAGATAATTTGACAGAAATGAGAAACTTTATGTCATTTAAGGTGTGGTTTAAAGAATCTGTAAGTAAGAAAGGAAACTCCAAAGCGCATAGCTCTTGTAAAACTTTTCCTTTGGCACAAGATTTGAGGGGGGAGTAAAGTCTCCTCAAGACACATTATGGAAACAAAAGAAACAGCAGGCATTTTTCCATCATAAAGAGAGTAAATTGTGGTATGCTTATTACAAAAAACAGACACGTTCAAAGTTACTGAAAAGCTGGGCTGGAACTTGACAAATTTAATGTGATATGGTGTTCCAAAGATATTTGAAACAGAGAGATTATGTTATAAAGGCTATTAACCAATATGTTCTGATTAAAAAGCAGGCGCAAGCAGAATCCTCCCCCCTCTTTTTTCATGTTACCAAAAATAATTAAAATATGGAGGAAAATTTGTAAGTGAAAATCAGATAGGAACGACTTGATGGGATGTGGAATGCTATTTGTCAAAACAAGTGAGACTGACTGTAAATTACTGTCATTACTGAATCAAATGGCACAGAACTGATTACTTCTGTGTGTCTGGAATTGAACTGTAAATTGATAGTCATTATCATTGTTGAGCTTGTCACTATTCATGCTGCCAATATCACTGGGGGGAAAAAGAGTAAATCTTTAAAAATTATTTTCAAGTACTTGTTAGGTGGTTCTCTTCTTTGGCATTGCAAATTTCAAGGACAGAGCAAAGAAAGGAAAATTGGGGTAAACTCAGTTCAAACTATTCTGCTATTTCTACATTTGAGGGAAAAGATGGCTAAAAAGGGAGGTATATGTTTTGTTTGATTTTTGAAATCATATGAAAGTCTTTTGAAATGACTGCCTAGAATAGAAATAAGGGGTACAATTCTTTCATATCTGTTTCTAACTGTATTGCTTTTGCAATGAGCTATACTGAATGATTATACTTCATTGTGCTAGTGAGTCTTTCAAATGTAATGCAATAGTTTGCAGCTAACTTTAGAACAAACCCACTGAAACATATGGAATGTACGTTATTCACAGCAAGCATTTAAGTCTTATGATTATACCCAAATGCACAAACAGTAACCATATTATTTCCTTCCAGGGTAAGCATTGTAAAGCAATAGAAAAGCAATAAGTAATTGGCAAATAAGTAATATATAGAATTCTATATTCGTATTTTATCGTCTCTAAAGTCTGTGGTTGTCATATAGCCACACATAAATAAGTAAGCCAACAAATGAAATTTTCTATAGGTGTGAACCAGTAAATTAATCAGATGTTAACAGCAGGAGGTTTTCACATAGGCAATATGTGAGTCCTTAGATACCTAGCCTGCTTGTTTTATTATGTGCTAAAATGAACAAGAGCGTAGCACAAGTATCTCTGAGTGTCACCGGTAATGCCAAATCAAAGTAATAAGAGCCTTTTGAGACCTTGTCTTCTAATATTTATTCTGACCATAATAAAGCTGACTCTGCAGTCCTACAGATCTTCCTCATGGGATTCCGAGTCCCTTGTGCTAAATAATAAGCAGAGAGATGGATTACACAGGAAGCTACATCAGCAGGAAGGGGAAAGGAGGTCATAAAATTTTTCAAGAGTTCGCAGCTGAATGGCTTCTTGTGGATTTTATGAAGAATAAATGAATCAGAGAGCAGTCCTTCACCAAAACACTTTCGACTTATCATGATTATAAAGACATGCTGTTTAAGCCATGTCTCAGAATCACACATCCATTTTCAGTGTCAGGTAAGAAGAAGCAGAAGATATATATATACACATACATACATACATACATACATACATACATACATACATACGTGTGTGTGTGTGTGTGTGTGTGTGTGTGTGTGTAGTTAATATTTCGGGTTTCTTCCCGTGTAATTGTGGATATATCCCTAAAAGGGTAGAAGCGACGTTTCGACAGAATCCCATCTGCCATCATCAGGCTTATGTCAGCAGTCTTTTGTAGTAACTGCCGTTGCTATTTCAAATCTGGTGCTGGTATTCTGGGATGCTACAATACTGGATTATTTTTGCATAATCTACTATTCCTAGGATCTTCCTCTTCAGCAATTGATAGAACATCCCTCTTCCTTGTAGACCAGGGGTGTCAAACTCATGTCGTCATGGCGGCGTCACATGATGTATCGGGACTTTTTTCCTCTTCGCTAAACCTGGTGTGGCCAGCACGTGATGCATCCAGCACGTGGGCTGGGAGTTTGACCAAGACTGTTGTTGTAGACCAAGATTGAACATGTCACAGTCCCTTCAGCAGTTCAGATCTGCAGCCACTAATACTTGACTGAAACTCTGAAGTCACAACAAGCCAGCTAAATCTAAGATGGCTAAAGGTGTGGTTACAGCTCATCTGAGGAGTTTCCACAATCAGTGGGCTATGTTTAAAACAGATATGACTTCTAAAGACTCATTTGCATGGCAACTCTATGAATTTGTGTCTATTTTTCAACTCAATACCAACAGTGTAAAACTTCAAAAGATTTCTTAGGGTAGAACAATCAACAACTGGAGAACTACAAACTAATGAACAGCTGCCATTTGAAGAAATATTTTTACTGTTCTGTCAGGGAGCTGTCCTACAAAGTGTCTACTACTGAAGTGTCACCTCCACTCCAAAGATACTATGTAAAATGTCTAAGTGCTAGCAGACTGCATAATAAAGCCACCAGTTTGTCTCAGTATTAATAAGGGGACATCATTCCCTACCATGACTTGGACTACCAGAATGGAATAATAAGAAATACAAAAACAGGGAAGGCAAAGGAACACAGAGAAGAAGTTCAACAGTTACCAAGGAAAAACTAAGCAGTGGCATTAAAAGTGATATCTCGGGTCTGCAAAGGACACCTAGCTCATTCCCTCAAAACTTGCAGAGCATGGATAAATGTCTGCTACCCAGATATTTAACATAAACTTCAATAACAATTACATCAATATGTGAACATTGTTTTGAACTGAGTAAAGTGAAGAGGATCAATGTCAGACAAGTGCTAAAATCTGCCTGTTAGAACAAGCATATGTTTAATACCACTAAGCAGTGAATGATATTTCTGGGCCCATGTTTAGCCTATGACTTTAATTTCATGATTAGAATTGAGCTCTCAGATTTCACATATAGAAACGCATTCCTGCTTTAACCCAATTTATCTTTATTTCAATATCCGAGAAGGAATGTGGGGTTTTAGTTGCTGCTGTAATTTAATGGCTACCACACAAAAGTCTTTTTTCTGATCTATTGCAAGACACTACCGATCTGCAAAAGATACTTTTATCTTTTTGCTTGTTACAAATGGTCAGGACATGAGTGCAGTTAACACAGTTGTATGAAATTTATCCTGTATTACTAGCATAATTCTCCAAGTTACCAACATTTAAGAAAATTAGAGAAGATTGCTACAATTTTTTTTTATTTTTTTTTTTGAGAAAACCTCTGTCTACTTTGGGTGATTTTTCTCAATAAACTGTAATTTTAAAAAGTGGAAACACTGCAGATATCCTTTTTTAGTTTATCATAAAATAGTCTCTGCCACAGAATTATAATTGAACAGCTATAAACTGAAAGCTGTTAACCTTAAAATTAGTAAGTCAGGTGTCAAAGTAAGCACAGTTTCTTAGCATCCTAATAAAGAAAATGAATTGTATCTTAATAAGGAATAGTTACTGTCAAATAAATTTATATCCCACAGATCAGTGGTGGGTTGCTACTGGTTCTCCCCGGTTCTTGCAAACCGGTAGTGGAAATTTTGAGTAGTTCAGAGAACCGGTAATTACCATCTCTGCCTGGCCCTGCCCCCAATCTATTTGCTGCCTCCTGAGTCCCAGCTGATTGTCTAGAAGGAAAAAATCAGGGCTCATTTGACAAAGAAAAAACAAAAACAAAAACAAGACACCTTAGCTTTAAATTGAGAAGCCAAGAACTGATCAGCTAGAACCAATCCACTCCTTGTAAACTGCTCGGAGGTGGTAGATTGACAATTGAGGCCAAGCTGCCTGAAAGCGGTTTCCGATGCTCTAGGTGGTGGCAGAGCGGCAAAAAACTGTTTAAACTCTTGCCGAGGCGCTTCAAAGGGCTGCCCTACAGCTGATCAGTGGTAAAAGGCAATGTGCTGGTAGACCAGTGCGCTCCAAAAACAAATAGGTAGACCGGTACACTCCAAAAACAAATGGGTAGACAGGTACAGCTCTGCAAGCACTTAAAAGCCTGGTAGACCAGTACCTCTGCTAAATCCTAAAGAATTGTCTGTCACATGTCCATCAAACCACACCCACAAAATAAGCCACGCCCACAGAACCGGTAGTAAAAAAAAATTAGAACCCACTCCTGCCACAGATATAAATGAATACTTGCTGGAATCATGATTTGTTCCCATTAAAATATACTCCACAGAAGCAACCAAAGATTATAATTCAGAAATAGCATTTTGCATCCTCACTGTTCTAATTTGATTACAATTCATGAAACTGCACTACACTGCTTTAATGATTGGCATTAATTGCTGTGCTTTCAGTGACAACTAATCTCCCTGAGATATTTGCAAATGCAATTTATTAGGTACTCAGCAGTTTTAGTTTGCAAGTTATTGGCAGAATAGAACACACAAAATATCAGCCTATACAACCTAACACAAATTGCAACTGAGTTCTAATACGTTGAAATCACTGATAATGGGGGTTTATTAGATCTGTTCTGAAAATTTTAGCTATCTAACATAGAAAATGGTCTGGATTCACCAAAGGTCTTGAAGCTTTCCCTGGAGGTTCCTTGCCATTCCTCAGTTCAATCCATAATTAAAATGCACATCATTATTCTCCACTCCTAAAGCTAGAAGCAGTTCTTCACATGCACGTAACACAAGTAAAGACTCTGCGAAGTGTTCAAAGGGAGAAGAAAGCAGCAGCAATAGGAGTAGTGGCTGGTAAATGGACAAGCACAAATTTGGACCTATTTCTTCCAGTGGTGGGATTCAGCCAGTTCACACCACTTCGGGAGAACCGGTTGTTAACTTTCTGAGAGTTTGGCACACCGGTTGTTGGAAGAAATCATTAGGGCAGAGAACCGGTTGTTAAATTACCTGAATCCCACCACTGATTTTTTTTTTCATTTCCAGTTTCAGAATATGTAAAAACGCTATTTCAATAAAAGCACAAGGCAATTGATGTGGCCAAAGAAAAGGGCCATTGGGTGGGCTGATCTTTTATCACAACAGCTCCACAGGTAGTACTTGACTTATAACCACTCATTTAGCAAGCATTCGATGTTACAACGGCATTGAAAAATTAAAGCTGGCCCTCCCAACTGCAACCACTGCAGCATCCCCACAGTCACATGATCATAATTGGGGTGCTTGGAAGCCAGCGTGTATTTATGATGGTTACAGTTTTCCAGGGTCATGTGATCACCATTTGCAACCTTTTCCGCCAACTTCTGACAAGCAAGGTCAACGGGGGAAGCTGCAATTGCATAACAATCATGATTCGCTTAACAACCATGGAAAAAAGATTGTAAAATCAGTTGTGACGCATTTACCAACTCCTTTTGCTTAATGGAAATTCTATTAACAATTGTAGCCATAGACTGAAGCCTATATCAGACAATGGATTCAGATATGAAGAAGTCCATGGCTCACAAGGTTTAACATTGCACTGTGGCTTTTTGATTATGTGTGTGTTTTGGGGCTAAATGTTTTATATTGCTACCAAGTGTTTTACATTGGAAGGTATTCTCTTAGTTTTTCGCTATTGATTTGTGACCAAGGACATTCACTGAAGCCTGGGTTTGTTAATCTGAGGTGGACATTTGTATCATGGGCTTCCAATTTGTTAGTAATTCTGAGCATTTGCACTTTAATCTTTCCTGACAGTTAGAACTATTAATCGGTGGAATAACTTGCCTCCGAAAGTATTAGGTGCTCCAACACTGAAGTTTTAAAGAGATTGGACAACCATTTGTCTGAAATGATATAGGGTTTCTAGCTTGAGCAGGGCGTTGGATGGCCGAAGTCCAGGGGTGAAATCTAAAATTTGTTACTATTGGTTCTGTGGGTGTGGCTTGGTGGGGGGGGTAATGGGACTGAGTGGGCATGGCCAACTTTTTTTTTTTTTTACTTTTAAAATCATTTTTTCTACAACCTCTTCAGCCAAAGAGGTTGCAGAAAAAATTGCTTTTAGAAGCCTCTGATGATCAGGCAACTCAGCTGGGTTCGTCAGAGGCTTTTAAAGGCATTTTTTTTTTCTACAACCTCTTTGGTCAAAGAGGTTGCAGAAAAAAAATGCTTTTAAAAATCTCTGACAATCAGGCAACTCAGCTGGGATCGCCAGAGGCTTTTAAAGGCATTTTTTTTTCCTACAGCCTCTTTGGCTGAAGAGGTTGCAGAAATGCTTTTAGAAGCTTCTGATGATCCCAGCTGAGCCACGCGATTATCAGAGGCTTTTTCTTTACTTTTAAAAGCATTTTTTTTTTGGCTGAAGAGGCTGTAGAAAAATGCTTTTAAAAGTAAAAAAAACAGACTCTGATGATTGCGGCTCAGCTGGGCATGGCGGGGGGCAGGGATTTTTGCTACCGGTTCTCCGAACCACCCGCCGCCATCACTACTGGATCGGGCGATCCGGTCCAAACCGGGAGCATTTTACCACTGCCGAAGTCCCTTCCAACTCTATTATTCTGTTATTCTTGTCCTTTTTAAAAAAATAAAAAATAGTGTTTGCATTGCAACAACTTGTTTTTGTTTGCTTGCTTATTTCCTTATTCTCTTTTCTTCTCTCTGGATAGTGCAGCATTGGGTTGGTTTTGATAATATGCAAAAAGTAGTGGTGAAATCCAATTTTTTTTACTACCAGTTCTGTGGGTGTGGCTTGGTGGGCATGGTGTGGCTTGGTGGGCATGGCTTGAGGAAGGGTGTGGCAGGGGAAGGATACTGCAAAATCCCCATTCCTGGGGGAAGGATATTGCAAAATCTCCATTCCCACCCCAATCTGGGACCAGCCAGAGGTGGTATTTGCTGGTTCAAAATTTCCGCTGCTGGTTCTCTGAACTGCTCAAAATTTCCACTACCGATTCTCCAGAACCTGCTGGATTTCACCCCTGGTAAAAAGGATTTTGTTTCCACTAGAGCAGGAGCATTTAAAATAGTCATTTTTCTTTTAGCAAGAACCAAAATGTCTGTTAAGTAACAAAAGACAAATGAAAGAGGCTGTAAGCCCATCCTAATGTTCAAGAGATGAATCAATAAAGGACGATGATGATAAGGCAGAGCTTAACTCTTACTTTATGTCTGTCTGCTCTCAAAAGGGAATTAGAGCTCGAGGCTATCAGCATTATGCCCCTGGGGAAAGGAGAGACCTGCAGTTTAGGAAAGCTAAAGGAGAGGAAAAGCTAATTTCCTAATTTAGACAAGTTCAAGTTTCCAGAGCTAGATAGATTACCTCCCAATGTATTAAATGAACTATCAGAGGTGAATGCAGAACCTCCTCTCGATGGATAGAGAAGTAATCTCTATCTTCAAAAGTGGGAGAAGATGGGAGGAGGATCCAGGAAACTGCAGACCTCTCAGTGTGACACCTTTTATGGCAAGATCTTTAAACAGATTTAAGCAGCATGTTTGTGAGTGCTTGGATAGGCATGTGACAATTAATAGGAGCCTGTAAGAGCCGCAGCAAAGAAATCTTGTCAGATTAACTCTATTGCCTTCTTTGACAGAATTACTTAGCTTAGTTGATAGGGGAAAAGTTACACGTAGTCTTCTTAATGAAATGCGGAAAAAATAGGGGCTAAGGGAAGCATCTGTTGGATAATTCCTAGATAGCTGAATGGATGCGGTCATAAATGCTCCCATAAAAGCATGAAAGGTAGCATTGAGTGGATTCCAACTTGGGTGACGGAAACTGATAAAATTTGCAGGTGATACAAAACTGAAAGATGTAGCTGATACTTTTAAGAAAAGACAAGAGAGTCAAAGGTGAACTTAGAATAGACGGCTGAAATTAATATGATGGAATTTAACAGGAAAATTCTGCATCCGAATAGGAAAAATGTAAAACAGTATTGCAGGATGGGGGAGACCCTTACTCAAAATTGATGTCAACCCTTCAAGATAAACAAAGTCAAGAAACAAATATGATAGAGTTTTGGGAAATGCACTACTTTATTGTACTATGGTAGAATAAAAGAATCTTGAAAGCCTGTCTAAGCGTTTCTCTTCTCTTTCTTATACAAAACAACTTCAAGGCAGGCTTATTTTGAGTTCCTTGGCCATGTTCTCCTTCTTTTCAGGTCTGAGCAATCTTCTGTCAAAATTCTATTTAATGGCTCATTCATTTTTTCCTGTCCTCAAGGTTATTTTACATTTTGTCACAGCATTTATGTTTTGTGGGGGCTAACGTGTTGTCTCTCCATCTTGACCATACATATTTTTCTTGTTGTTCTATGAAACAAATTACATTTTCTATTTCACACACAACTCTAGGCTAGATAGAAATGTTTTTATAAAAGCAATAAATAAATAAACAAATTAAAATAAATTAAAGTAAATAAAATAAATAAATCTTTTATTGCTTTCACTTTTTTAGAAGTTTCCAGAAACATTGATCAGAGAAATGAGGGCATGAGAGAATTCATACTGGGCAATCAGTCCTGTTTCCTGAATATTTTTTAAAGAAAATCTCAGTGTTGTTATTGACAAATTCTGCTATTATATACATTTGAATAGCTTCATAACATATGGAACATGAATACTGTTTTAAACAAATAGTGGTTTTTGTTTTTTTAAATTACAAGCAATAGGTGCATGTTGCATTACTGATATGTAAGATTATGACAGATTATGGAAACCCTTAATTAGGTAAAGTTTAACAAAAGTCCATTTGAAGATGTTCTGCCCTATTTTATCAAGCTTGTAAATCTACAATAAAATATCCTTGTTTAACTGTTATAATGATTTCATATCCTTGTGGAATTTAGGGCTGTCTTTCCAATCCTAATACAGCCATCATTTTGACACAAACATATACCTTTTCCCCCCCCCTGGAAGTCTTCCAGAGAATAAATCAGAGAAGGAAAACATTTCTTATTCTTCTTTATGAGCCAAGTACACTGCAAACGGGATTAAAAAGAACAATAGTAATTTAAAAAAAAGTATTTTGCCAGGAGTATTGAGGCTATGGTTAATTAATGTGTAAGCTACGTTTTAAACAGCAACTATTTTTCAACATCCATAATTTGTTCAAAGGGCCTAAGTATGTGTTCCTTTCTGTGTTCCCTGAGAAATGATATCATCATCATCATCATCATCATCATCATCATCATCATCATCATCATCATCTATCTCCATCAAAGCACTTGCTTCTAGAATAGAATTCTATTAAGAATTCCTAAAGGGCATGGCTTTTCTGCTTCAAGAAGCAATGATTTTTGTTGTTGCTATGTTTAAGATGATATTCCCTAAAAGTTTAGAAGGGCTTTCATGGCGAAAAGGTATCTTACAATATGATTATTTTACAGTATGAAATTATGCAGATAATATGAATAAGAGCATATAATACTAATATATTTAATGTTTTCAATAGAAACTACATTTTTTCTCCCAAATGTTGCCATGAATGATGCTGTAGCATTATTCTCATAGCAGCTACATGTGAAATTAGAATAGAACAGAACAGAAATAAGAAGGTAAAATATAGTGTTATTTAAAAACACTATTGTTTGTTAAAATTTGCCACAGTTGTCTGGCTTTATACACGTTAACAATACAGGTACTCCTCGATTTACTACCACAATTGAGCTCAGAATTTATGTTGCTAAGTGAGACATTTGTTAAGTGAGTTTTGCCCCATTTTACAACTTTTCTTGCCACATTTGTTAAGTGAATCACTGTAGTTGTTAAATTAGTAATATGATTGTCAAGTAAATCTGGCTTTCCCATTGACTTTGCTTGTCAGAAGGTCTCAAAAGATGATCATGTGACACCAGGACACTGCAACCGTCATAAATACGAACCAGTTGTAAATCATACGAACTTTGATCATGTGACCAAGAGGATGCTGCAATGGTCATAAGTGTGAAAAATGGTTATAAATCACTTTTTTCAGTGCTGTTGTAACTTTGAACCGTCACTCAATGAACCGTAAGTCGAGGACTACCTGTAATAGCAAAGACATTTTTTTTCTCTTACTCTGGGTTTGAACAATATAGTCATATTAGATATGATTAGTTCCAGAGACTAAAAGGTAACGGTAAAGGTTCCCCTCGCACATATCTGCTAGTCGTTCCCGACTCTAGGGGGCAGTGCTCATCTCTGTTTCAAAGCCGAAGAGCCAGCGCTGTCCAAAGATGTCTCCATGGTCATGTGGCCAGCATGACTAAACACCAAAGGTGCATGGAACGCTGTTACCTTCCCACCAAAGGTGGTCCCTATTTTTCTACTTGCATTTTTTACGTGGTTTCGAACTGCTAGGTTGGCAGAAGCTGGGACAAATAACGGAAGCTCACCCCATTATGCGGCACTAGGGATTCGAACCACTGAACTGCTGACTTTGTGATCGACAAGCTCAGCATCTTAGCCGCTGAGCCACTATGTCCAGAGACTAACCATATCCAATATGAATACAACCAAAATGGACCAAGCACAGCTTGAAAGTAAAACCTTTTTCATTATTGCAAGAAACTCCACTTTCTTGTTTCTTTCTGAAAAGAAAGATTTCTTCTAGGAAAGAAGAAATCAGTGATCCAAACACCTAATCTTTGAGATAGTCATAGACTGATACTAATGCAGGATGTACTTCAGAGACAGCCCCCTAAATAAGAAAGCATTATTTTTTTTAAAAAAAATATCCACTACTGAGCAAATTATGTCCTAAGAAAGATGAAAAGGGGCGTTGGTCTTACCTGAGACGCACCTTCTCATTGGGTGGAGACAGCAATCTGAACAGACGAGTACAACCCACGCCTGGCTGCTGTCTCCACCCACAATGGAGAATATATTTCCAGATTTATCTTTTAAATAGCATCCCTATCCCCATTCTCCTTCTCTTATTATTTTGGCCAAGAGAAGAAGTCTCAGAAGAACAAAAGAAGATGGAGTCCCCTGCCTGTGTTAGTGTTACAGTTCACTGCAATGCAGTTGAAATGTGGAGACAGCCTTGGCTCCAATCCGGATGGTGGCAGAGCCAAGCAGTAAATATGGTTGTGAGTTTAGGTTTATTCTCTATGAGAGAGATAATGTAAAACAGAAGCAGGGGAAAGAATCTGCAGCAGGTGAACAATTACGCTGGAAGGGAAGGTTAAAAACAAAAAGGCAGCTGAGCTTGTAAAATGCCAACTTTCCCAGGTAATATGGAACGGTATATGAGTAGCCATTGCTATGCGGTCTAGAGATCCTATAGACCAGAATATTAAATTTCTATTTTGATTTTGATGTCATACAGCAGGATGTCAAACTGGATTTCTTTGAGGGCCGGATCAGCATTGTAGTTCTCCTCCACGGGCCAACCAAGGGTGGGGGGAGACAGTATGACCGCCTCCTGCAACACTTTGCCAGCCAAAACAGCAAAGTTTTGTCTGCCAGAGGCACCGCGAGGCTATCCTTTGCTATTTCCAGGCCAGCCCCAGGGGGCATTTTAGCACCCAGCCCCATTTTAGCACCTTGCGGGCCGGATCAGCCCATCGGCCTTAAGTTTGACACCCCTGTCATACAGTATATGAATTTCTTCCTGCTTTTTAATTATATTGTATTGCATATGAAAGTATAACTATTTTGAACAATTGCAGAGCTTTCTAAAGTACATAGATTTCTATTTGTTATATAAATTTAAATTAATAGACACTCTTTTTTTACATTTAAGTCAACAAATAGCACCAGCATGAAATAATAACATTTTAAAGATATATATACCCTTGTATCCTCTTGTACAAATGCACTCTCATTTTAGTGTATCATTATCATTTTACTATAAATGTGGCAATTTGGACCATCTGCAAATGATTTCATCTAAAAAGACTGCAGTGAAATAAAGGCTGACAGTATAATGTATCAAAGCTGAACAAGGGCAGGCAGAGAGCCTGGGAAATACAGTAAAATTGTCAGTGGTGCCAGAACTTCATGTATAAACATGATTTGATTACCCAACACTTGTCAAGAACCCTGCAACTTGAAACCCTGTATGCTTGAACCTAGATCTGGAAAGGTCTCCAGTCATCTTTAAACACATGTAATAAATTTAAATAATTTCCTTCCCATGTCTGAGAGGCAACATGAAGATTCTGGATTAGTTAGCTGTGAAATAAATTTTGTTTGTGATGGCTCATTTGTAGGCACAAATCATTACTTCAGGCTACAATGACAGAATGAGAAACACGAGAAACACTTGTAGCAGTACTGAAGTTTGAGAACGATGGAGTTTGATGCCAAATGCAAAAAAGGAACAAGGAAGAAGGGAAATAATTTGGATAGGAAGAAGGAAAATTCATCATAGATGAGGCTGTAGAATACCTGGTTTGTGATCTACAGATCAGTAGTGTTGTCTTTCAACAGAAAGATTTGATTTGGGGAACTGGAGAAAGCGTGACATACCAATCAGTACATTTATATTGGTGACAGAGGCAGGAAAGGCAATGTCAGAGAGGAACTAAACAATTAAGAAGATTGTTAAATCTTAGAAACAAACAACTACAGAGAGTCCTCAAATTACAACCCAGTGTAGTGACTGTTCCAAATTACAATGGCATTGAAGGAGGGAGACTTATGATGGGACTGCAAAGTTGCAGATGTTGCAGATTCCTGCAGTCATATGATAGCAGTATGAGCACAGGTGCCTGGCTTGCAATTTATGACATCACTGCATCATGGTCAAATGATTGTCATTTGCAATTTTCTCTGCCAGCTTCCCACAAGCAAAGTCAATGGGAAAGCTGGCAGGGAAAGTTGCAAGTGTTCCCAGAGTTTTGAACTCAAGAAGTCCTCCCATGCAGAGCCCTCTCTGTGGTCACACTGCTGTTGCCCCAGCTCAGCCAGCTGGTCGTCGAGTTTCTGAGGCGCGCATGCATGCTGGCCAGCCAGTTGTCGGGTTTCCGAGGTGCACATGCACGCCAGTCAGCTGGTTGTCAGGTTTCTGGTGCTCTGGCATTCAGGCCTTCCGGTTTGGGGACTCTGTGCCTAAAAGGTTCGCCATCACTGTTATAGAGAATCAACCAGGGGTGAAATGCTCCTGGTTCGGACCAGCTTAGGCGAGTAGGTAGCGATGATGGCCGGTGGTTCGAAGAACCGGTAGCAATGGCAGCTGGAGGCTCCACCCACCTGCCCCATTCCCCGGAGTCGGGGAATGCACCATTCCCCGGACTCCTACTGCTCACCTTTCTCCCGCAGCTGGCTGTCAGGGAAGGCAAGCGCCCGAAAGGTACCGGAGTCGCTCACTCTCCTTGAATGAGCCGCTCTGGTCCACGTGCCGGCTGCGCAAGTGCACACCCAACCTGCCAGTGAATTAAATAAACGGTGTGCACTTGCGCAGCCGGCGTGTGGACCAGAGCAGCTCATTCAAGAAGGAGAGTGAGCGACTCTGGTACCTTTCGGGCTTGCCTTCCCTGACAGCCAACCACGGGAGAAAGGTGAGCAGTAGGAGTCTGGGAAATGGGGCGGGTGGGCAGAGCTGCGGGAGAAAGAAATTTAAAAATTTTCCTACCGGGTTCTGTGGGCGTGGCTTTGTGGGAGGGGGTATTGTGACTGAGTGGGCGTGGCTGTGAGTGACATTGAGTTGGCAATGCCCACTCAGTCACAGGACACTCCCCCCACCAAGCCACGCCCCAGAACCGGTAGGGAAAAATTTTAGATTTCACCCCTGGAATCAACTAATAAAGAAGTAGTGGGAAGATACTGCAGTTATTATTCCTATTCTATCAACAGCATGGTTAATCTTTTTCGTTTATTTGTATTCTGATTTAAGGACAAAAATCACTAAAATTCAGGGATTGAACATGATATTGGGAAAAAGAAACAAAACTTCAAATCTATATTTATACAATACTATATTCTGTATAGTAAGAAATGATAATATCTCACCAGGATATACATTTCCAACACTGGAACATCAAACATTTTAGAAAAATTACTTGCATGCTGTGTTTGCGGTCTTCCACCTTCCATTTTTCAAACAGTATCTAAACTCAGAATATAACCACTCCAATTTCTTTCACAGCTGCTCCACTGAGTGAGAAAAATGGCCAGAGATTAAACAGAATGAAGCACCTGGAGTAAATGCAAAGTGTGACTAGCCACTACTGCTGTATGACATTGCTGTGCAAAGCATGATAAGGACAGGTTTTTTTTTAAATCTCAAGGAATGAGAGTCTTTAGAGAGCAACGTCACTTGGAGAAGGGATTATACATATACCTGCTACAACAACTTCATTGGTTTGCATATATTATGCCAATGTTTCTGGTAGGAAGGGGAAAAAAGTCTTAGAGTCACTCTGTACTTTCTGTTGACCCAATTATACTATGGCCTTATTTTAAATTAAATGCAGATATTTTAAAACTGAGATTATTTTAACAGAAATTTATAGGGCAGGATTGTCAAAATCAAGGCCTGCAACACGGGCCACATCTGGCCCATGGGGTGCTTAGATCTGGCCCATGGGACAGCCATGGAAATGGCGAATGACTGGCCGGCGGTGCCTCTGCCAGTGACAATGGAGCTTGGGTGGGTCATGCTCGGGGGGGGAGGGGGCGTCTTCACTGGCAGAAGGCTAGCAAAACAAATTAAAAGCAAAACAAAACAAAAGGAGAAATGTTTTGCATTTGAGCATCCAAGAAGGGACAGGAAAGGAAAAATCAAAAGAGGAAAGACAAATTAAAAGAAGAAAAGATGGGAAGACAGCGAGGAAAGAAAGAGAAGAAGAAGAAGAAAGGAGAATGAAGAGGGAAGGAAAAAGAAGAAAAGGAAGGAAGGAAGGAAGGAAGGAAGGAAGGAAGGAAGGAAGGAAGGAAGGAAGGAAGGAAGAAGGGAGGGAGGGAAGTCCTGCCTTAACACCAGCAGACGGCAAGGCTCCTCTGGAGGATAAGGGTTTGGCGCTCTCCCTGGTCTAGCCTTCCTCTGCTGGAGACAATGGATCGCTCCAGCCTGTGGGATCCCCCCACAGGTGCCCCAAACATGAGTGATGTCAAGCTGGCCATGCCCATCCCAGCCGTGCCCCCTGCTCCTCCCTAGGTCAAACACAACCCTGATGCAGCCCTCAATGAAATTGAGTTTGATACCCCTGTTATAGGGCATTGCATGCCAAAACAACTAGACACAAAGACAGTTTTTTTCTCCCATGACACCACTCTGCTAAATACTTAATTCCTACAGCAGCAGGAATTAAGCAGGAATTTAGGTCTTATACCTAAGGGTATTTATCCATATAGTAGGGCTGTATTACTATTATGTTTCTCGTTACCTTCTCCTATTGGTATCTTATGATTATATCACTTTGTTATTTGTATATACACTTATGCATCGGAGATAAATTGCTTGTGTGTCCAATCACATTTGGCCAATAAAGAATATTCTATTCTATATTCTATATAATTAGGATTAAAATACAATTATATGGGCAGTTTTCCAGGAATTAGGATTTTTAATGTGGTTAGACAAGACATTAAAAAGATTATATTGTGTACATGTTAAGCATTAGCCACTGAATATTTGTTAGCCCAATTTCTAGCAATATATTGTATTTATTTATTCAAAACCAAAACCAAAATCAGTTTTTGATTCCTAGTGACTACCCGGGCAGTTTGAGATTTCAGAAGTGATTTGCCATTGCCTCCTTTCCAGGGCTGAGAAAGAGTGACAGGGCCAAAGTCAACTAGTTGGCTTTGTGCTGAGGGAGGAACGAGAATTCAGAGTCTCCCAGTTTCTAGCCTGATGTCTTAACCACTACACCACACTGGGTCTCTGGAAATAGTTTACATTTAAATAAATGGACCTGTGGCCCAAACCTCTATACCCCTGACTGTTTCTCATACTGAAAGAGGTATGAGACTCAAAATTTATTTTGTGTTTTCTTTTCCTGTTGCAGAAAATTATTAAAATCTAGAAAGTCTTTCTAAAAAATTGCATACTTAAATGATGACCTAATTTCACTTTCATGCTGCTTTTTCAAAAGGTAAAATACCAGAGCAATTTGTTCCCATTTCAAACAACATTTGTGAGGTTAGCTTTTAGGGACAGTCAAGACCACAAAAAGAACAAAATTAACTTTTTTGTTTCACGAACTGCCATCACATTATACTGTAGATTACAATCCTGCTAGGCACTAATGTCAGAGATTCTATTAAAAACCATTCATCAAGTTTGAACCGTTGATAATTCAACCAAAGTGGCACTGAACTGCAGCCTCACACAGCTTGCACCTGCCTTACAAAACAATATGTGTGTACATTGTAAAGGGGGGGAAAGTCTTTAATAGGTTCAGCCATCATCATTTATATGCTTTTACATTATTATTTTCTTTTTTGAGCACTTTAAGACAAGGAATAAAAGCTGCAGGTCTATTTAGAACGCATGCAGAGATCTATAATGGATATCTGCCACCAATTCAACCAAATCATTAAATTTGCTTAGATGAACAACTATTCTATAGTGTCAAAGATTACAGTTCATTCTAATAAGCCATGCACAAACTTTAGAGCCCCAAGCATAAGCATAATTGTCAGCAAATACGCATTAATAAAATGGAAAATCGTTTGGAAATTTAGGGAAGGCAGAAGGATACAACCTATTTGGTAGAGGAGGATATGGGAAAAAATATTTGAAAAAAATATTTTTCAAATGAGCCTTGGTAGTACAGGGGTTTAAGGCACCCTGTTATTAAGCTTATTAAGACCAGCTGCCTGCAATTACTGCAGGGTTCGAATCTCGTCAAGGCTCAAGGTTGACTCAGCCTTCCATCCTTTCTAAGGTAGGTGAAATGAGGACCCAGTTTGTGGGGGCAATAAGCTGACTTTGTATAAATATACAAAAGGATGAAGGCTATTGCTTAATGCATTGTAAGCTGCCCTGAGTCTTCGGAGAAGGGCGGCATATAAATCAAATTAAAAAAAAATTAAAAAAAAATTAAAAAAAATAAAAAAAATAAAAAAAAATAGATCATACATGATAGTTTACGCTTGATGTGACATTTTTGCAGCTACTTTTTATTTTATACAAAGTGTTAAACCCTTCCCAAAGATGTTGATGTTATCTAGTTTCAAACGTAGTTTAAGATAAATTTACTTGTATATCTGAGTATAGACATTGTACCCTGGTTTTCTGAGCTTGTGACTCATATCCCAATATCAGACAGAAGTACCACACAATGTCAGAAAGAGCTTGCCTTTTACACTTCGTTATTTTCTCTAATTACAAAGATCAGACTTGTGAGATCTAGCAACCTGAAGGTAAATGATTAGTTTGTTGTCAATAAACAATATTCCTTTACATTGTCTCCCTCTTCCTCCCTCCCTCTCTCTCTATTTAGATACATACAAACAAACATAAGCACCAATATGCACAAAACTGCTAAGAAGCCTGAAAGAAATAAATGTTGCTGCTGAAACAAATCTCATCCTTATCTAGAAAAAAGAGCAACTGCATCTGCTGGAAGTTATCTGATCTTTAGGAGATGCTTACCGGGATATGTTTTGGGCATCATTTGAAGATTAGGATGCATCCAAATCTTTCCTATCTGAAAGTTATGCAACATTTTTTTTCCCACTTATCGCCTTTACATTTCGTTTAGAATATTTCTGCTTTGTTTGGATTAAGCCCTTGAAATACTTGCCACATGAATTACCAATTTCAATCACACCAGATGTGAAACCGTTTCCTTGGATTTTAATGGAAGGGAGAATTGGGTGTCACTGATATGACTAATATCAACCAAGTGTTGATCCAAAAAAGCAAATCCTGCACTTGAGGGAAAAAGCTAGGAAGAGATAGATAGATAGATAGATAGATAGATAGATAGATAGATAGATAGATAGATAGATAGATGGATGGAGATAGACAGAGACAGACAGACATATATATACACACAGAGACACAGACATGAAGACACACACATACTGTATGTGTGTGTATACACACAGACACATATACACAAACACACACACATGCACACACACATCAAATGAAAAGCAAGAAAGTCTGGCAAAAGAGTGACATAAAAGTTGACAAAAATCATATTTTGTTCAGTAATAAAGTGCTAGAGAATGCACAGCTAGAGAAGACTTTAAAATGTAAGATATCAAAATTATCAATGCATTTTTTTAAAAAAGACAACTCCTAGAAAAATATGGGTCTTAAAAAAAGATAGAAAATAATGCTCAACCATCTCAACATTTGCAGGCATGCTTTGCTGCATTATTCTACTTCAAGAATATATAAAGTTGGTTAAAATGCTTTATTTGAGAAATCAGCAAATGCAGTGATAAAAGTAAAAAAGAGCCATAACCCTACAATAACACAAGCTTTGAAACCACCCAGGGTGGATAAAAATCAATGATTTTTTTAAAAAAAAAATTTAAAAAATCAGATTTTTTTTATTTAAATCGGATTTTTTTGATTTTTATCGAATTTATTTTAATAAAAAACTTTTGGAGTAAAAATCTATCGTAAGATAGTTTTCTATTTAAGATACATAAATAATTTAGTTTATTCAGCATGAAATGGAGCTTAGTTATGTAGCATGAGGCTGTATATTCTGCAACACTGGGACTATCGGTGAGTCAACAGTGGGTCAAAGGAGTAGCAGAGATGACAGTTGCTCTTTAAAAATTATGATTTAAATCGAGATGATTTAAATCAAGCCTTTTTACTAGTGATTTAAATCATGATTTAAATTGTGATTTAAATTAACTCAATTTAAATCAAATCCACCCGAAACCACCTATGATATGTATATATTCAGTCACCCTCTATTCAGTTACGTGCAAACTGAATAAAGGGTGTCTTCCTGTCATTCCATTGTGTTTAAAAAATCTCTTTCAAGTTAAACTCAGCTCCTAATAATTTCATTGGCTTATCTATGCAGTTCAGTACAATGCTATTCCCTGGATGTCTCCCATCCAAATCCTTACCAGACCTTACCTGCTTAGTTTGCAAGCTCAGACAAGTTATCTACTCATGCGTGGCCATTGTATCTAATTTCCCTGAAAAATCCAATAACTTGTCTACTCTGAACCCCACTAGATAATAATCAGTCAAAAACCACATTACTATCCACCTAGCAGAAAACACAATAAAGGACGCGTTGCTGAATAAGTGTGTCCACATACAATGAGAACAAAGGAAGATTCTAAATAGTGTGAGAGCAGACCCCTTTTTCATCCAGGTTTTTTTTTTTAATTTGATTTATATGCCGCCCTTCTCCGGAGACTCAGGGCAGCTTACAATGTATTAAGCAATAGCCTTCATACTTTTGTATATTTATACAAAGTCAGCTTATTGTCCCCACAAACTGGGTCCTCAATTTACCTACCTTAGAAAGGAGGGAAGGCTGAGTCAACCTTGAGCCTGGGGAGATTCGAACCTGCAGTAATTGCAGGCAGCTGAATGATAATAACAGGCTATTAGTCTGCTGCACCACCAGGGTATCTACCAATCCCATCCAGTCAGAGAGGGTAGGCACACACCAGATCCTTCCCTTATTTAGTGGGATCTAGGAAGAGTTCATTCTCTGTAGCAGTTCCTGCTGTGTGGGATACTCTTCCCTCAGCGGGTGTTAGACCTTTGGAGGGCTGGCTGTTTCCACAAGCATTGGGGTAGAATAAGGATGGTGCCCAGGAAGTTGCTATGTTGACATGTTGGAGAAGTTTGTCCTGGAGCACCATGAGATTTTCCTTTGATAATTTGGAGTTGGGGGTTCTTTTTTTCTTTGCTACATTGTCTTCGAGGCTGCCCAGGATTCTGGTTATATAAATATTTTAAAAAAATAAATAAATAAAGAATCTGAACGTCTAAGAAAGACAAAGAAAACCAAGAGGCAACATAATAGCACTCTTTAAATACAATACATGATAGAATTTCATAGAGAGGAAGGTCATCACTTGTTCTTATTCCATAATTCATGACATAGAGTAATTGATTTCAGAACACATATTCGACGCTGTGTTGGTGGAGGGGAAAACAATTGTCAGAACAATCCAAAGAAATTCTATTCTATTCTATTCTATTCTATTCTATTCTATTCTATTCTATTCTATTCTATTCTATTCTATTCTAAAAAACTAGGTGCTCTATCTCTCTGGGCTAAGTTAATTTGGATTTCTGCACTGAGCAAAATATTTGATGGCTTAAAAAGCTGTTTCAGTTTTATTATTCATATATCAGAATGGAAGATCCTTGGATAGAATTCCAGTTCAATCCCAAATGCTCATTCCAGATGCACAGTTTTTTTAAAAAAACAAAAGGCAGTGCAAAGGATTACATGATCGGGGCAAATGGAAATGTAACACAAATCATCTCTTTGGTCACCTAGCTTTGTCTACTACTTAATGGAAAATTGGAAGGGAGGATACAGGCACTTGAGTTACATATCAGAGTCTCATCTAACTAGAATTTTAGGATACCACCAAATGACAGGTTGCTCGTTCCAGCTAAATGACACAACAATCAAATTGTTTAGATAGTCTGTTGTTTTGTCTTTGTAAACCTGGAAAATATTGAAAAGTAGCTGTGTTTGTTCATTCTTTCATCATTAAAATTAAATTTGCAGAGATTTCTCAAGATAACATCCATTCAACATGAACTGCATTTTATAACAATTTGGCTTCCAAATCTTACTCATTCAGTGATGCTGACTACTGCTCAGAGCATGTAATCAAATTTGACTCAAAATAAAAAAAAGAATATAAAATATGGTGCAGCTATTAAAACCAGTCACCAACAAAAGGTCAGGGCTTGAGGCAAGACAAGAGGGAAAAATTACTCCCCAGTTTTCATACAGATTTCTTTCCGATATTAAAAAAAAAAAACACTATGGTAACAAAAAATATTAAAACTAATATTAAAGCATGTTACAAGCATTCTTAATTTAATTTTCTCTGGCATTTATTATATATAATAAAATACTTAAATGTCAACTGGATTTTTTAAAATGTATTTATAGTTTAATAAAATGTATAAACTGAATTATTTTGGAACACAACAGTCTGAGGCTAAATTTGTTATGGATTTTGTTGTTACTTTCCTTTCTCATTTTGAAGGTAATTTGCTTTTAGTTACAAAAAAATTACTGTAATTAGTATTCACTAAAAGAGAAAAGCAGTCTTTGACATGTGTCTTATATTCAGTTTTTTGTACTTTCTCCTAATTTACATTTATTGGTAGCAAGGTTAACCTTCATATTTATTCATTGCCTCAAAAAATAATTAAAATTTATTCTATTGACATTACCTCCTAAACAATTATCTGGTAAGTTACATCTCACATTGAGTGGCCTCAGGAAAATGAAGAGAATAATCTTAGTATAGATTTTCATATGTACACCAACCTTTAATGATTAAAGGATCCTTTCTTATAAAATTATAAAAAAATATAAAGTAAACAATGCATTGACTGATGGAAACACACCAGAATCCAAGACTTTTATAGACTTAAATTCAATTTTAAAACTACTGTGGAAAATACTTTGAAACTATGCTTACAAAATTACCAAAATGTTTGCTGAATTCTGAAGAATATAGCTAGAGGGAGAGATGATATGCAACTCTCTTCTTTCCTTTAAACTTTCCAATATTCTTTATTGTAGGGGCACTCCATTTTGTTTGCCAAAATTTCATGACCAGATTCTTGGGAAGAAGACATCCAATATATTAAAAAAAACTGCCAAAATGCTAACTTTATTAAACCATTTCAGTGTTCCTCTAATATCTGATGTTAGAGCAGTGGTGGGTTTGAAAATTTTTTACTACCGGTTCTGTGGGTGTGGCTTGGTGGGCGTGGCATGGCTTTGTGGGCGTGGCAGGGGAAGGATACTGCAAAATCTCCATTCCCTCCCCAATCCAGGGGAAGGTTACTACAAAATCCCCATTTCCTCCCAATCAGCTGGGACTTGGTAGGCAGAGAATAGAAGTGGGTGGGGCCAGACAGAATTTTTACTACCGGTTCTCCAGAACTGGTCAGAACCTGCTGAAACCCACTTCTGTGTTACAGGAGCAGTGATGCAGCTGGGGGTATTAATTTTAGCATTTTATCAACTAAATGCTACTAGCTGATGAACAAATATAAAGAGCCGAGGTGGCGCAGTGGTTAGAGTGCAGTACTGCAGGCTACTTCAGCTGATTGCTAGCTGCAGTTCAGCAGTTCAAATCTCACCAGGCTCAAGGTTTTGACTCAGCCTTCCATCCTCCCAGGGTAGGTAAAATGAGGACCCAGATTGTTGGGGGCAATATGCTGACTCTGTAAACCACTTAGAGAGGGCTGTAAAAGCACTATGAAGCAGTATATAAGTCTAAGTGCTATTGCTATTGCTATTTATAACTACATACTTCACATCTAGCATCAGATTATTGGTTGCTTCGGGGTCCATTCTAATGAAAGACTTGTTTTACTCCATGCTTCTAGAATTTTATTTGCTCATAAGCAGTTACGTTTCTAATTTTAAAGCTCTCAGATCGCTATCTCCTACTCTTTCGGAGAGCAGTTGGCTTCACAAAACTGCTTCCCAAATTTGTAGAATGTGTGTTTATTACTGCAATTTACATGATGCTCCATTTCCTGAACTTCTGAATGGCTTATAAAACTTTAATATAATAACATTAAAAACAAAGATCATGCACTTGAAGTGGAGGTAATATGAATTTTGTTTCCAAATGCCTTTTTAACGAGCCATGTTTACCCATTTGTGAAAATAGGAGAGGATGATCTGGATATCTGGGACTGGCTATTCCAATGGAAGAGGCCATGACTGAGAAACTCAAAACAAAAAAGTCTTTGTCTTGGTGCTGGACCCCACCATAAATAAGTGCAGGGATATTCCAACTCATTTTTCTCTCATTTTTTCCCCCAAATCAAAGTCACACTCATTCCTATTTATATTTACTTATATTTATGTTTATATTCTTCCATTCCATCATTTCTGATTGTCAGAGACAAGTTGTCCCTACCTAGGGATAAGAGATTGTGACTGGTCAAAGGTCACCCAGCCACCTTTCTGGTCTAAAGCAGCACTAGAACTCACAATCTCCTAGTTTCTAGCCTGATGCTACAGTACACCAAACTAGCTCCCTCTCTCACTGACCTATCCATTATCTATAAATACATTGCATACCAAATAATGATAATATTTTTATTACATGTCTTCATCAAGGAATGGTACAAAACAATGTAGTTACAAAATTCCATCCATTTCAATTAGCTCGCAATGTAATAATAAAACAAATAAACAAATTATAACACTAAAATTTTAAAACAACAACAAATATACATATGTAGAAAAATGTCCTGTGGTAGGAGTGAGCATGTTAATTTTCATAAATAAAATCATAATCATCCTAGGAACTGTTATGATTAATGAGAACAGTGGAAATGGGGGAGATGGCCAGACCTCTATTAATCTTTTTTTAATTGATAGTTAACTCATAATTTATTTCATCTAAGATTAAAAACATAATCTTGATAAGTGAGTGTCCTATCTCAAAAGGAGACATTCTCAACCTTTCTTGCTTTTGGCTTTGCATTTCTGTTTGCAATGGTTATAGGTAGTGACCTATAGTGACTCACTTAGTGATCACACTTGAAACAAGAAACTTCTGAAAAAAGTAGCCACTAAGCAAAGTATCATGTGACCACTACAGAGTAATAATACCACTTCCCAATCAGTGTCTAATTGAGTCATCACAGGTTAACCGAGACCTCTGGTAACTACAACATGAGATGTTTACTGCTTCTCCATTGACTTACATAAATGGTGATCATGTGACCATTGTGTCAGGCCTGGAAGCCATCTTTTTCATTGGGCCTTCAGGCCTGCCACATTTACTGCTGTGGGAAACAGGGAGGGGGGATTGTATGGAGCCAGGGTGATGTATAGTCATAATAACATTCCTTTCTCAGAAAGTCAAGACCATCTTGCCCTGCACCTGGGCAACTGGAACTGGGAGGCATCTCCAGTTGGGACGGTATTTGGATTGGACCATGTGATGGAGATGTGGGTGTTGGGCAGGGACTTGGACTTTCTTTTGGGTGGGGAAAACCTGGAAGCTTTCAGATTCGGGTTTTCCCAGATGTGCCAATATGACATCTCTAATAAAATGGAACTTTGAGGAAACTCAAGCCCCGAGTTTTCTTTCATTGGAGGTGATACTTGGAACCCTGACACATTGGATGCTGTGAATAACTGTGAATACGCACCAGTTTGAGGTACACAAATGTCAATTATGTGAGCATGATGACACTACAGCAGCCATAAATTTGCTCATAAAGTTACTTTTTCAGCACATCATAACTATAAAAAGTTTCTAAGCAGGGTGGTCATTAAGCAAGGCCTACCTAATATAGTATTTATGTAATTCATTTTCTTTAGTGTCACAGAAAAAAATGGGGAATTATCTCTTTAATAAGCCTAACGAAGGCTTTTATATATAATGAGTTCTAGAAAATGAATTTGGGTGCAGTGCCACTTCTTTCTGAAACACATTAAGTGAACATTAGGTAGGCAGACTTCAGGACTGCATCTTTCAAAACTATTAATGAATATTTCATTTTAAAACTGCATCACTGAAGCCATACCAGAAGTTAAAGCGATTGGCTGTCCCAAATGACTTTTAATAGAGAAAGGTTTTTTTTCCCCCTTTCGTTTTACCCCTGATAAAGAACTGAAAAGTATTTCTTCTTGTTTACTCCAGAAAAACTTGTAATATGACAGTTGTTGATAGAACATTACTGGTCTAAAATTCTACAATTGTAGACATCAAAGTATATACTGAAAAGGGACAGAATTAATGAAAAGCATTCTTTAGTTACCATACAGACATTATGGCATATAGACAGAAAATGGAATTGTCATGCAAATACAAATATCTTTGCAAAATCAAGCCAAACCAAAGCTATCCCACTTTCTGAAAATAAAAAAAAAAAAAACTCTGGCATTATTTTCTGTTAGTGATGGGGTGGGGGACACTAGGAAGGCACAGAACTGTTAACTGAAATTAAAAACAAGATCTTGAACAAAAGAGAACTGTGTTAATGGAACCACCATGGTTCTACCAAGACTGTACAATGTACCCAGGGGTGAAATCGAGCAGGTTCTGACAGGTTCTGGAGAACTGGTAGCGGAAATTTTGAGCAGTTCGGAGAACCAGCAAATACCACCTCTGGCTGGCCCCAGAGGGGGGTGGGAACGGACATTTTGCAATATCCTTCCCCTGGAGTGGGGTGGGAATGGACATTTTGCAGTATCCTTCCCCTGCCACACTCACCAAGCCACACCACGCCCACCAAGCCATTCCCACAGAACCAGTAGTAAAAAAAAATTGGATTTCACCACTGAATGTACCCTTTGAAAACTTTTCAATAAATCCAAGAATTCCTTCCAAACTCCGCACATTTTCACTAAAATTCAACCCTCATTAGTTCTAGAACTTTACCTCAAGATTTAATACTGTCTAATCAATATTTAATTACATTTTATTTAGACAGGAAAATCTCCATAATATTAAATATTAGATAAAATATATTACACTTTGGGAGGTTTAAAAGAAATAAATTACCGTTACAAATTTGCCAACTTATTAAAATACAGCAATACTCAATGTCTTAAAAGAAAAATTATAAAGATAAAATTAATAAGAATTTTTGTAATTTGGAAATCAAGTTTAAGATATACATTGATTTGCTCAAACAAATATATTAAATGAAACTTAAAATAAATAGATATATACATACAGCATAGCTCTTAACATTAAGGAATGGCCAAAAAAATCTAATGTGGAAAAATTGTAAATAAATGTAAATTGTAAATTGTAAAAAAGTAAATTGTAAATAAATTGTAAATAAATGTAATTAATAATATAATTCTGGCATAAATTAGGACAAAATTCCAGTAAGAATGGCAAAAATACAACGCAATCTTATACAAACCTATTCAGAAGCTCCATCAGATTAAATAGGCCTGGGTACAGCTAAATACATAAAATATTAAATGTATTAAAAATCCTGGAAATATGAAAAGTAGAATTTCAGCTACATGACTATTGGCTCAAATTCTTCTAAGAAATCAAGAAAGGCACAATCTATCCTAAGCAGACCCAACAAAAATAAAAGATATTTTAAGAAGAATAAAACTCGGAAAATAATCACCATCATAAGCACTCTCATACATACATATGTAGAAAGAAAGCTGTTAAATGGTTTATTCCACTGGCAGACCCTGTGTGCTAGCTGGAAATTAATATCATGGCAGGTTGAGGAGAAAGGGAAAATATTGACAGCTGTAGAATCAATTGGAGATTGGAATTCACACGCTGTTTATTTGTGAGCTCTTTCTATATTCACTTCAAAAAGTCTGTTCAACTCTGAAGCACTTATCAAGTATGTTGCCCACGAAGTGCTGTCTTTTCCAGGTTTAGACTTTAAGATCCTAGATCCTGGGTGTTATAACATGGAGATATCCCTCAACCCTAAACCACAATATCCTTCTGCCTTACAGAATAATTTGCACCTCAGGATAGCTATTGGCCCTTCAGGAAAATGGTGAAGACCTTGCTTTTCCACCAGGCACTGGGCCCAGGATGTTGATGGAACTAGCAGTGGATAAGTGTAAGTTTTATTGTGGCCCCAACTTTATTGTTCTAAGTCACAGGCGTCAAACTTGATCATGTCACGTGACATCACATGACACATCGTGACTTTTTTGCCTTTGCAGAGCCAGGGTGGGCGTGGCTTATGCATGAGGCATCCAGCCCGTGGGCCACGAGTTTGATACCCCTGTTCAAAGTGGTCTTTTTTTAGTGTACTGAATGAACATTTTTATTTTGTTCCTTCTGGTAGATGAATGGCTACTTAAATTACCTATGTACTTAAATACATAAACAAATAATAAGGAAAACAGTAAAAAATAGAAAGAAAAAAATTCTAGACAACCAGCAGCCAAGATGGAGGGACTCAATTACATTAGAAATGAATGCATCACTGAGAGGTCTAAAAGGCCAAGTTGAAAGCAGTTCATTCCTGAAAAAAAGTCTATCTCTGGGGTCACTAAGAACCATATCCCTCTCTTTCTCCCTCTCCCTCTCCCTCTCCCTCTCCCTCTCCCTCTCCCTCTCCCCCTCTCTCTGTCTCCCTCCCTCTCTATTATATCTACATCAGTTTTTTGTGGATGGTAAATGTAGGACTAGCTTTCCCCCTCAATCAATTATACTCATTGCTAAGCTTAAATCTGAGGATATCACCATAAATAAATATTGTTTATTTATTTTATGAAATAGCTACTCCACTCTGCTCTAAGACTTTCTGGGATAGGAACCAATAATTATGCATGACTTCAATTAGTCAACTTTACCAGTTAATATCTATTGACTTTCAGCTAAAATAAGGAGGCTGAGATATTCCTTAAAGCCTGAAAATTATACTGCTTGAATTACCATACTGAAAATTATGTTACTTGTTTAACATAATCTGCCCAATACAAGTTGTTTGCTATTTTTGTCATAAAATACAAAAAAATATATATACTTATCAAATATTGTTCACTCTAGGGGTTGACTTTTTATGCTTTGGTACCTCTATGTTTCAATTAAGTTAGGTTCTGCCGATTAAGATCAGTCACTATACAAAAATTTTACATTAAAACAGCCTGTGGCAATTAATTCCTAAATATTTTTGAAGCTACTTTTAAAAGACAGTAGTCAATAGTTCAGTAACAGCATCGTAAGAAGTGACCAACAGTAAGAATATACAGTAGTTAAGTGATTTAATTAATTTCTTACTCGAGCAATTGACACTCTAGAATGAGAGTGGGTGGGAGAGAGCAACTGGTTGGAAATATTAGTAGTCACTCTAATGATTATTTCCCAACTGCTTTCATCATGTTTGTTTTATTTATTTTTCTCATGAACCTGAAACAAAACTGTAAACAACTAGCCTTCATTCATTCCTAACAGCATCCAGTAGATTACATATCATTTACTTGATTACTTGTTTAGCATGGCTACTGTTTATTCATTTTGAAAGCAGAGGTTGTCATCAAGGTCATAACTGTTCACTGAAGTTGTTTCAACACAACAGTCACAATCTTCAGAGTGGACATACAATGCACCCTATGGGCATCACATACTGTAACAACCGGTTCACTCAGAACCGAAAATGTGACCATGGGTGCCTTCTGCCCACGTGTGCGGCATCAAAAAATGGCAATTATATAGGATGGGATAGCGCCAGGGTGGGTGGGCGGGCCTAGCCACTGGTCGTAACTACCAGTTCACCCAATCCGGTCCAAACTGGCAGCAACCCACCTCTGACCCTATGTCCATGTCAAAAAGTATCCTGAATTGGTGTCACCACATGGTATATACCTGTTGGTGAATATGATGAAATACCAGCAGTCTCTAAATTAGGAAGCCCAGTTTGTCCAGAACAGCACAAGCAACTGGAAGTAAAACTTGGATTTAATTATATAAGGAATGAAGAAATGATGCAAATGAAGGTAAACATATGTGTCCCAAGATGTCCCAAGGTGTTACATGATCCAGTCTGAGTTGGTCACCAGGACCAGAGATTCATTCTTCCAAGCTTTCGGACTTGTGCTGGAGCCATCTTCAGAGAACTACTCTCTCTCCAAAATGTGTCTAAAATCAATGATGGTTTGCAAAGCTGGATAATGTAGGAGTGTAGTTCACAGCCCATAGTTTATTATATTTTATTTTATTTTCCTTATCTAATTTCCTTAACTTAGTATTTATTATTCCTTTTCTTGGTGTTGCATAAAATTGCTTAGTCTGAAATGGAATAGCATAATGAATATGTCTGTATGTAATTGAGAAAATACACTTAGAAAATTGTATTTTTATATGTATACATGTGTACCATAAAAAATGCTAGCAATTATTTTCATAATGCAAGCATCCTTAAACTGATAGTTTACTTTCTCATATTTAAAAGTTTCTGCTAACTATATACCATTTATTTCATATGATATGTACATTTTATACAGATTAATATGGGAATTTAAAGTCAAGCAGGCTGTGGAGCCATATTCTCTTTCCTAGCAGGTGCAGGATTTTAAATGCCAATCATTGGTGAGAAAATGTCTTTACCAAACACTAAACCAAGGAAAGTTTCTTTGCCTCAAAAGAAATCAATACATAATTTCAAGACTTATGAGTGGGCACTATGGACTCTGAAAAACCTACAATAATTTTAATACCCTCCCATCCAGGGGTGGGTTCTAAAATTTTTTACTACTGGTTCTGTGGGTGTGGCTTATTTTGTGGGCATGGCTTGATGGTCATGTGACAATTCTTTAGGATTTAGCAGAGGTAGTGGTCTACCAGGCTTTTAACTGCTTGCAGAGCTGTACCGGTCTACTCATTTGTTTTTGGAGGCACTGGTCTACCCATTTATTTTTAGAGGCACCGGTCTACTCATTTGTTTTCGGAGGCACCGGTCTACCACCACACTGCCTTTTAACACTGATCAGCTGTAGGGCAGCCCTTTGAAACCCCGCGGCAAGAATTTAAACAGTTTTTATCCTTCTAGCCGATCAGCTGGGACTCAGAAGGCAGCAATAGATTGGGGGTGGGGCCAAATAAAAGGTAAGAATAATGCAGGGGGGCAGAACCGGTTCGGTGACGTCATAACATCACTGCTACCGGCTCGGCAGAACCGGGCCAAACCGGGAGGAACCCACCACTGCTCCCATCCTATATTTTTATAGGGCAGGGGTAGCATCGCTCATTGCTTTAAAAAATAATCAAGATACTGTAGCTCCACTGTATAATTGCATAATGGGAAAAAAGTAATGGCACAACACTTTTAAGTTTTCAGCCAGGAACCATTTGTCTCTAATATTAGAATGTGTTCGTTATGGTTATACTATCTCCCTTGACCTAGCTGTAATGTATGTAGCCATAAAAAATGCTAGCGATAAGCAGACTTCATAGCAATCAATCACACATGAGACCCATTCATTTTCTCATACAGATTACTTTGCCGGTATGGAAAAGATGATCCTGTAAATATCAAATGTACAGGGCAGCAATGTATTAGTCCCATAAGTGCATTATCTCTAAATTGGCTCTCCTTGATATGATATCACAGCCTCAACAAATCAAGATTAGCAGTTCTCTAATTATGTGGGAATTTGAGTCCAATGTTCTACAAGAATTCAGTAGCCTAAAAATATTCACATTGATTAGTGAAGAAAAATTAAAGTTGAAAGAATTATTGTTACCACTTTTCAGAATTAAAGAAAGGCAGTGGTATAGATATAATCGGAATGAGAAGCACTGCATCTTTTAGAAACCTTTCCCCTTCAATGGTGGGAGTGTGTCCTTTTATGGAATCATTCAAATATCATGGAAGTACTGATTTTGTTGGACTATATTTTGCTATCCCAAACTCTCATTCAGTCATTTCAGTACTGACAGGCTGGTGTGAGACACTTACAGTACCTGACAGCAACCCGTCCTACTGTTGTGTTTTTGTTCAAACTGACAGTAACACTGTCAGTAATAAGAAACAAAGAGCAGGCTCCAAAATAGTATCCCAAACTGAACTTTAAGAATAGAGACTTAGTTGGATGGCAAAGAGGAAACTTTCCTAATTTTGCCACTGTCCATCTTTAGTAGACTATTTTAAGATAAAATAGAAGATACTTTGAGGGAAATGCAAATTAAGGACTTCCTGGTATGTACTACCAATGCTTCTATTTTTGGCTGACACAGATGTGTTATTCCTGCTATGAGGAAAAAAAGCTTAAAGATAAAGGTAAAGGTTCCCCTCACACATATGTGCTAGTCGTTCCCGACTCTAGGGAGCGGTGCTCATCTCCATTTCAAAGCCGAAGAACCAGCACTGTCTGAAGACGTTTCTGTGGTCATGTGGCCAGCATGGGTAAATGCCAAAGGCACACGGAACACTGTTACTTTCCCACCAAAGGTGGTCCATATTTTTCTACTTGCATTTTTTATGTGTGTTATGTGTTTTCGAACTGCTGGGTTGGCAGAAGCTGGGACAAGTAACGGGAGCTAACCCCATTATGCAGCATTAGGGATTCAAACTGCCGACTTTTCAATTGACAAGCTCAGTGTCTTAGCCACTAAGCCATTGCATCCTAAAAAAAAGGTTAGCTGACCTATAAAAATGCCACTTTTTTGTTTCTTCTTCCCAAATTTCCCAAGTTTAAGCAAGCAACACCAGATACTGAAAATCACATGAATTTGCACCCCAATTTTAAATATATATTTAAAGTTCCACAAAGAACTCAACTTTTCATTATCTGACCACATACTGTTCCAAAAAACAGAAGCTAGGTACCACTTTAATACTTCATATTTGGGGAAACCTTCACAGCATTTCCTTAGAGGAGAATAGCTTTATATTGCAGACTCTTCAGAAGAATATAGGAAAATGTCTGAAATTTCTGTTTATGAACTCAAGAACCAATTACTTGATGTGGTCAGGTCCCATGGTAAAGATGTTAGTTTGAAAAAAAAAAAAACTAGTTTATGCCTTTTAAGTGGTGAATAGACAAATCTGCAGATTTGTTGAGATAAAATGTTCAGGCATTCAGAAATCCTGCCTCCTGCCAATAACAGTCACATGACCTGGCTTTCTGGGCTGGCAATGGCATGTAATGCATGGTCATCTACAGGGAGATATTCTATAGGCATAGGCACATAAGGTTTCCTTTGGCAGATATCATAAGAGCAATGTGGATAGACAAATTACCCGGAACACACATTCTAAACAATCTGAATGCTTAAAAGCACCTGTAAGTACATAGAATTAGGTTTCTCTTTTTTTTTTGTTTTATATTTTTTTTATTATTAAAATATAAACAAAAATACAAAGACAATACAAACCAAACAGAACTCCCACCACCCACAACACCCACACAACATTCTACATATATACTTTTTGTCATCAACAGTGTATCTAGTTCTTTTCATTATCTATTCATAAGAGAATAATATTTGATTCTTAATTCAACTACTTAAGACTTATGCTAACTTTATATCTTCTCCTTATTGCTAATCATCTTTCACCCTAATTATTATCGTCTACTTTTGTGTTTATTTTCCTTTCCAGCCATTGGTACCATTGGTGCCATACATTGTAATAGTCGCTTTCTTCTTTGTCCTGGAGCTCCAGCGTCAATCTATCCATCTCGGCACACTCTGTTATTTTTGAGATAATTTTTTCTTTGGTTGGGACTTGATCTAATTTCCAATTTTGAGCAAATAATAATCGTGCTGCTGTCAGGATGTGTATAATAAGATATTTCGTCTCTTTGGTGAGTTGTGCTATTATCATGCCAAATAAAAAGAATTCTGGGCTGTCTGCTACTTGTAGATCTGTTATTTCCTCAATCATTTTTTTAATGTCTTGCCAGTATTGTTGGGCCTTTTTACATTTCCACCAAGCATGAAAATATGTCCCTTTTTTGGTTTTACATTTCCAACAAGATAAGGGGGCGTTTGGGTACATTTTCAGTAACCAAGCCGGTGGTAGGTGCCATCTATAAAACATTTTGATGAGATTCTCTTTATACGTTGTGGCCCTTGTCATTTTAATATTTTGTGACCATAGTTTCTCCCACTCTGCCAATTGAATGTTGTGGCCTATATCTCTGGCCCACCTTATCATGTTTTCCTTGACTGTTTCTTCTAATAATCTATATCTAAGAAGGTAATTGTATGTTTTGGTTATCATCTTTTGTTCCGGTCCGTGTAAGATCTTGTCCAATTCGTTTAGGTTGTCCGCAATTCCATATTGTTTTTTGTCTGCTGTGTATCTTGATTGCATTTGGGTATAGGGCCAAATGATATACCTATATCAATATCTATGCCACCGTCTTCGAGTTGATGTCTTGGGATAAATTTGCCTTCCTGATTTAATAGGTCTTGATACTGCATCATCTTTCCTATCTCGAGAGTATTTGGATGTATCAATGGCTCCATCGGGGACCACCATTTTGGAATTCTAATATAATGATTTCTCTTAATTTCCTGCCAAATCTTAAATAATGAATACTCTGGTTTCTCTTCAGATCATATAAATCTTTCGCCTTTTACAAATCTTAAATAATGAAGCCCTAATTATATGTCGTTGGAAATACATATGTCGTTTGTCCGGTCCGTCCCATAGGAAGGCGTGCCATCCTCGCACCAGATCGAAGCCTTCTAAGTATAGAATTCTTTTATCATCCAATTTCATCCATTCTTTGATCCAGGCCAACCCTGCAGCCTTGTAATAGAGTTCCCAATCTGGTAGTGCCAGGCCTCTTTTGTCTCGTGAGTCTTGTAGAGCTCTGATCTTGATTCTAGCCTTCTTCTGGGCTGGCAATGGCATGTAATGCATGGTCATCTACAGGAAGATATTCTATAGGCATAGGCACATAAGGTTTCCTTTGGCAGATATCATAAGAGCAATGTGGATAGATAAATTACCCGGAACACACATTCTGAACAATCTGAATGCTTAAAAGCACCTGTAAGTATATAGAATTAGGTTTCTCATACTCTTTAATTAGCAATTGGGATCAATTAGCAATTGGGATAGAAGGAAGAGTTTATTCTCTTACAGTTGTACTAAATTAAATGGAGTCCTTATTGTGATTTCAGTATTCTTTAACTAAAACTATGGCAGATGGGAAAATCTAAAGCAAAATCAAAGAATCAAAGAATTGAAAAGGCTATGTAGACACACATACCCAATTCCCTGTTCTGTGCAGGATTTCAAATTATAGTACCAACTCTCCGCTTCAGAGGATTTATTAAATGAAATCCATTAATCCCTAAGTAATTGGTTTCATCACTGAACTGCCCTTGTTATCAGAACATTTCTACTAAGAGTTAACTAGATTTTTCTGTAATTTAAGACTGTTATTTCATGTCCTACAATCTACAATGAGACAAAAAAGGTCATGTCTTGTTTAAGAAACAAATAATTTCCACATATAAAATTAACAATAAATGTCTATTTTCCTCAAAGTATCAATTTAATTGCGTATTTTTAAATATTTCAAGCAGCATTGCAACTTTTTGCAGATCAGATCATTTTGAAATGGAATTTCATACCGAGTTCTTCAAGCACTCCAAATTAGACTGAGACAAATAGAAGAAGCAATAAAGTGTAACCAAGAAAAGGCAGAAATGAAAAAGAGTTATCACCAATATAATTTCTCTCCCATGATATTTCCCCCAGTATTTAAAAGGTTCATCATTATTTTATCATAAGCTTTCTCCCAGACAAGCATTAAAGAAGTTGGAGTACAGAGAAGAAAATTCTTTTCCATCTTGTCCAATATCTGAAATTTCATGTGAAATGTTTATTAAAAATTTAATACTAATTTGTATAGAAAAGGGCTATATATTTTCCTCTTAGTCAGTTAATTTGAGCCAAAGGAACTGCTAACTCTATTTGTTTGCAAAAACCAAAATAGTATACCCTTCTTAGTTCTCCTTTGTTTTATCTCCTATACTACCAACATGCATATGTATTCTTAACAAATAAATGTAAATTAGTAAATTACTTTATTGGAGTCAGTAACCAGCACAAGAGACTCGATATTCAAAATTCAAAATACAAAGTTAAACTGACAAAGTCAAGATAGCTATGTAAAGTACAAAAGAAAAAAAAGAAAAGAACAAAAAACAATACTAAAACAGAATATTCTAGAAGGCATACTTAGACTACAGAAATAAATATTCCCAAATAGTTCATCACTTGTCTGGGACGGGCAGCTACAGAAAATGAATGAATGAATGAATGAATGAATGAATGAATGAATGAATGAATGAACAAATGAGTGAATGAAATATAAATAAATGTGACTAGCAAAATAAATCAGAAATTCATAATTATATACTGCTTATGTAACAGTCATGAACTGTTTAATAAGTGGTAAGGCAAACCAGATTTTGGTAGCCAATATAAATATTACTTAATTTAGAAAACCGGTCAATTTACACAAATTTCACTTAATCCAGTTTTTTGATTATTACAAATAGGTGTTATTAAATCTATCTATCTAAACAGCAAAATTTAGCTAAAGCAGCTTGAAGTTTGCACATTTTTGGATTGTTAAACCAAATCTGAACTTCTAAACACAAATTATCTTGTTACTCATTTGCTGGTCATTATCAAAATAAAGTGACAATTGTTTCTCATTATTAAGGGGAAAAAATAATTATCATGAAGTCAAGCTTTTTCTCTTAAAATATTTTTCCTGATGAAAAGACCTTTAAGAATATGTGTAAAATTTTTCTACTGCCTCATCTAGTTCTCCAAAATATATTAAAAGGACTGTTATCTGTTCTTCTTTCCAGTGGTGGGATTCAAGTAATTTAACAACCGGTTCTCTGCCCTAATGATATCTTCCAACAACCACTTTGCCAAACTGCTCAGAAAGTTAACAACCGGTTCTCCCGAAGTGGTGCGAATTGGCTGAATCCCACCACTGCTTCTTTCTCAAGATTATCCTGGCATTTATAAAGATATGAAAAATTTGTCCCTTAGGTGAGCTGTGACTGTTATAGCCTTCCAGTGTCATTTTCAACACTGATCTCTCCCACCACCCCTCACCCAATGCAAATACTGTCATAGGTTTTATGACAAATTGTCCCTAAAAGGGCACTAAACAGTTCGGGAATCTGGCAGCATCTGAGACCATTGCAATGGTCTTAAGCATTTTTATCAGCTTCTCCCAAGGCTGATACAAATACGCTACTTACTGTCTTACTTTGAGAAGCAATTTGCAACAGCAGACAGTTAATCATTCAGTAAAAAACATCTTTTCTTCTTATGTGTGACATTTCTTTTTGATGTAGGAACAGAAGAAAACGGATTCCTCCTCCCATCCTTAAGCATCTCAGGCTTTAAAACAGCTTATCCTCATTTTAATGTACTTTTTTCTAACCTGATGCCTTCTAAGTATGTTAGATTACAACATCCTCAGTTCTCAATTCCTGTGCAGGCTGACAACTATGGGCCTTGTTGTTCAACATGTACATTCTAACAGACAACTGAGGCAGTTAAAATAAAACTAATTTCTTCTTCTGTGTCCTAAATTCCATTCTATATACAATGTACAGGTAATACTTGATTTACAACCACAACCGAGTGCAAAATTTCCATTGCTAAGTAAGACAGTTGCTAGACAAGTGGCTTTTGCCCCATTTTATGACATTCTGCCACAGTTGTTAAGTGAATCACTGCTGTTGTTAAGTTAGTAATACAGTTGTTAAATAAATCAGGCTTTCTCATTGACTTTGCTTGTCAAAAGGTCGCAAAGACAATCACATAACCCCAGGACACTGTAACCATCATAGATACATGCCAGTAGCCAAGTGTCCCAATTTTGCTCACCTGACCATGGGAATGTTGCAACAGTGTAAGAAACGGTCATAAGTAACTTTTTTTCAGTGCTGTTCAGGGGTGAAATCCAGCAAGTTCTGACAGGTTGTGGAGAACCGGTAGCGGAAATTTTGAGTAGTTCGGAGAACCGGCAAGTACCACCTCTGGCTGGCCCCAGAGTGGGGAGGGAATGGGGATTTTGCAGTATCCTTCCCCTGCCACGCCCACCAAGCCACGCCCACAGAACCGATAGTAGAAAAAATTGAATTTCACCACTGGTGCTGTTGTAATTTGGAACAGTCACTAAATGAATGGTTGTAAGTCGAGGAATACCTGTAATGGCTAACTTGAAGCCTACCTGTAACCCTAATGGCTTCTGTGATCCCTTTTCTATCCTTAGGTAATATAAATAGAGCCTGATAGCAACTTCCATCAATAGCAATACAAAAAATATACTGTACTGTTTAATAGCATAAAGAACGAAAATCCTGGTCAGGTCAGTGGTAAAGAAATCCCTTCATGCATATTCAGGACAAGTGACTGCATTCAAGCAGTTTTCTCAGCAATGATATGCAGGTCATTTTCTATTGCTTCTTCCACCATGTCTTTTTCAGCACTCTAGTCTAGCGAAGTATCCTTGAATATACCCAAGGCATCCCTCATCCAAACAGCATAAGGGCTGGCCTTGGTTGACTTCTGAGATTGGAATGCTATCACCTCATTTAAAGGTTTTAAGCAAAAATATAAATTTTCCATATAGTAAATTGAAATACTTGGGATGGATTTTGCAAAATAGTTCAAGTAATGAAATAAAGGTCTAAGTGAAAAGTGCTCTGAAATCTGATCTCACCTTTTTCAATTCAGTACATCTTTCTATAACGTTAATTTGTTAAAAGTGTTATATTATGTAGTAACAGCAAGTAAAAATAGATCACCTATTTATCACCGAGCTTTTCTGATATGCAAATAAGATGGCTTATGCAACTTTGTGGATGCATCTATTACTTACAAGCCTACAGTTCAACTTATGACTCACTTTTAAACATGTAGTAGGCACAGTTCCTACTACAAATAAGCCACAAATCTTATATTAAATTCAGAAAGTTTCATGAAAGAGAAGTTTCCTGATACTCTCCAACTCCCAAAGCATGGGGGGGGGGAAGAGGATCAAAAAATTAACAGTCCGTAAAATAATTTATTTGAATATCTGAACTAGAAATTCATGGTATGCTTTCTTCTCTAAAATGAAAACCCTAAAACTATCTGAAAAGCTAATCTTAAGTATTGGGGAGCTTTGAAAGACAGTGTAGAATGTAGCACAATGAGTTGCTGATAGGTAAGTTATAAGAAAGTTAAGTTAAAATTCCTTTTCACTTTTCCAATACATCTCTGGCATTCACTTCTTGTTTCCTATGCTTTCAAAAAAAAGTCAATTGACAGGTATTATAATCACAATTCTATGCCTGGAATTACAACTATGAAAAGTCTAATTGACTGCAAAGTTTATGATCATAAATTAAACAGATTTTAAAGAATCTGGATTGCATAATAAGATGTATTGTCAATTATATATACAGTATATGACATCTTGTTTATACTATATTTAAGTTCTTAAAAATAGTTTATGTGATGAAATTCTCATGACTGGACAGCAAGCACAACCTTACAGCACTGAAAAATAAATCATTCAACTAATAAATACTTCTAGCGTCAAAGTTGTTTGTATGAATAGCAAAGTTGATATTCAGCACCATTCAGGCCAATATTCTGAATGACTTCTGCTCAGGGGTTGTGCTGCCAATTTGTTAATTAGGGTCTCTTTAGTCCTACACATTGGTAGAACAGAGGAACAAAGACATCCTCTCACTTTCTTCTTGTTGAACCAAGTTATTCAAAAGAAAAAAAAACCCTGTAATTAATGACACCAGGTAACAATCTGTGAACCTACACTCTCTCAGGATTCCCTCAAATGTTCTCCATCTGGCATCTCTTAGAAAGAATAGAGCTATATCTCTTCTTCATCTAAGTTCCTTTGCTCCTGTGGACCCAACCATGCAGATCTTTTCTTGTTCCTCTCCACATTGTCTCACTACCCTCCAAGATAACAATATAAGAACACCTCAAGTCATTATTTTTTAATGCAAATTTTTGATAATCCCAGATCTATACTTGAATACTTGAATATTTCTTTAAATCCTCTTCACCAACCTTCTATTTCTGCCTCAAGGTATCATTCCACCAGCATAAATTAGCTAGTTATCTATCTCTTATGTTCAGACTATATTTGCAATGTTTCCCATCTCTCTATATACAAAGGCTGTAAAGCCTTTGATTCAGTAGTATACAACTTATGCTTATGGAATTTCTGGACCCCTGCATAATTGGATAGCTGCGTTCCTGTCAAACAGGCAACATGTGGTCAAAATGGGCAGCGCCCTATCAAATCCTGCACCTGTTAACAGCGGTGTTCCCCAAGGCAGTGTTCTAGGTCCAACACTCTTTCTGCTTTATATCAACAACCTTTGTGATCAAATTATAAGCAGCTGTGTCCTCTTTGCCGATGATGTTAAACTATTCAACACCATAGACAACTCTATTACCCTTCAAAATGACCTAGACTATGTATCTGAATGGTCAAACAATTGGCAACTCCAAAACTCTGCTAACGAATGCTCAGTCCTGCACATTGGCAATAAAAATAAGAACATCAAATATTTGCTGACCGGAAATGATCTAAAAGTTGATGCACACTCTGACAAGGACCTAGGAGTACTCATTTCAAAAGATCTAAGCCCCAGAGCTCACTGTAACATCATTGCAAAAAAGGCATTAAGAGTTGTCAATCTTATTTTACGAAGTTTTCTCTCTGGTAATGCTTTTGCCAGATCTATACTTGAATACTGCTCATCTGCCTAGAACCCTCACTGTATTTCAGACATCAATACATTAGAGAGGGTCCAGATATATTTTACTAGAAGAGTACTCAAATCCTCTGCTCGAAATAAAATTCTCTATAACACCAGGCTTGAAATTTTAGGCCTCGATGGCCTCTAACTACTCCGTCTACTTTCCGACCTAAGCTTAATTCATAAGATTATTTACCAAAACGTCCTACCTGTAAATGAATACTTTAATTTCAACCACAATAACACAAGGGCTATCAATAGATTCAAACTCAATGTAATTCGCTCTAATCTTGATTGTAGGAAATATGACTTCTGCAATAGAGTAGTAAATGTCTGGAACACTCTACCCGATCCTGTTGTTAGTCTCTCTAATCCCCATAACTTTTTACCTTAAATTGTCTACCGTGGACCTTTCATGTTTTTAAAGAGGTCCCTAGGTGGGCATGCATAAGCACACCAGCGTGCCTACCGTCCCTGTCCTACTGTTCCCATTTATATGTACTCATTTTATGTGTTTATGGCTATGTTTTGCTTATTTATTTCCTTTTGTTTGTGCCAATCTTTTTCATGTCCATGTCTATGTCTATACTGTTATTTGTTTCCTTGTACTTGTTGATAAATAAATAAATAAATAAATAAATAAATAAATAAATAAATAAATAAATAAACAAACAAACAAACAAGCAAACAAACAAATAAATATCAGTCTGCTGGGCCTAGTGGCTCAGCAGACTGATAGCATTGTGATTAACACTAGCTGTCTGCAATTACTGTAAGTTCGAATCTCACCAGGCTCAAGGTTGACTCAGCCTTCCATCCTTTCTAAGGTAGGTAAATTGAGGACCCAGTCTGTGGGGGCAATAAGCTGACTTTGTATAAATATACAAAAGTATGAAGGCTATTGCTTAACGCATTGTAAGCCGCCCTAAGTCTCCGGAGAAGGGCGGCATATAAATTAAATTAAAATAAATAAATAAATATTCATGCACATCAGGCTATAATCCTGATAAAGTTGCAGCAAAGAAAAATATGTTTATCATAGTAACAATGTATGTGGTGTTATGATAATTTAAACCAAGTTTGTACCAATTAAAATCTTTAAATATTGATGTCATATCTACATTTGCCCCGCTATATCATATCACTGCCAATTTAAAAAACACAATATTATGGGGTTCAGCCTGCCAAATAAAAGGGTATCAATGAATAATACAAATGGTTTTGTTTCACTTGCAACACAAAGGAAATTTTGCCAGTGATCTGACAAGTTGTTTTATTATAACAAGATAACAGTATACCCAGAGGTGGGCTGCTGCCGGTTCAGGCCAGTTTGCCTGTACCGGTAGTTCCAACCACCCGCCCCAGCGCTATCCCGTTCTATATATCCTTCACTCTCTGGCTCGCTCGCCCCGCCCAAACAGCCCAGCTGATTTCCGCGCCTCGCCCACTCTACTCACCTTGGCTGCCTAAGAAGGTATGCTGGAAGCTGCACATATGAAATCAGTGTGTTTGAAGCCACGTGCAAACGCGGATGGTATGCATGATCACATTTTCGGTTCCACACTAGGCAAACCGGTTGTTAAATTATGTGAAGCCCACCTCTGAATATACTCCAAATATTACAACAAAGCCACAGATATTACAAATTTAAGAAATATATCTATTTTTAAAGAGGGATCCAGCTACAATATATTAATATAATAGTTGTGTTTATTTAAAAACATAGTAGAATGTAAGATGTGCACAAACTATAGATACAAAATAAAAACTGCACTAAGTATATTCTCCAAATAAATTTTATTAAATAAAATCAGAAAGAAGACAACTGCATTTTCTTTTATTGATTTCATAAGATACAAAGTTGTTTACATTTTCACTATTTTAGGATTTTCCCCCAAAATATATTTTTCTAACCAAAAGATTAGAAAAGACTGGGAAAGACTCCTGTTAAATTTTGTAAACCAAAGTTAAAAAAAGGAATTTGCTGAAAAGTAGAACAAGACAGCAGATAAAGAAAGCATCATGAAAGAATCACAGAAGGCTCGACATTTCTTTTCTTTCTGTCACAATGAAGCAATAACTCAAGGATACCATATCATTGAAAGCTCACTTCAGGAAGTTTAAAGCCAATTTATAACAACATATTGGATCTCTGTGTGACAGAATAGAGCAAATAAGCAAGATGACTGTTGTTCTGTAAATACTGAACAACCTGAAAATTATTGGTAGAAAAGTAAAATAAAGTAAAACAACTATTATCCATCATACCAAAGGATTTCACTATCTAGAAGCTATCTACTACTGCTATGTATTTTTGGCAGTGTGCTATGGAACTTACCATGAATAACAGAATAACAAAATAACAGAGTTGGAATGGACCTTGGAGGTGTTCTAGACCAACCCCTGCACAAAGACTTTTAAGACTTCTTAAAAGTCTCCAATGATGGAGCACCCACAGCTTCTGGAGGCAAGCCATTCCACTGCTTAATTGTTCTCACTGTTAGACATTTCTTCTTACTTCTAGGTTGCTTCTCTTCTTGATTAGTTTCCATCCATTGTTTCTTGTTTTGCCTTCTAGGAAAATAGGTTGACGCCTTCTTCTTTGTGGCAGCAACTCAAATATGGAATCACTGCTATCATGTCACCCCTAGTCCTTTTTTTCACTGGACTAGACAAACCCAATTCCTTCAAACATTCTTCATATATTTTAACCTCCAGTCCCCTAATCATCTTTGTTGCTCTTTTCTGCACTATTTCCACTATTTCATATGATCTTGATTCTATCCCTCTGTTAATGCAACCTTGACTTTTTTGGTTGCTGCCGCACACTGCTGTCTTAAATTTAAGTGATTGTCTATTAGGACTCCAAAATCCCTTTCACAGTTATGGCTATTGAGCCATGTTTACCTAATCTGTTCCTGCACATTTGATTTTTCTTACCTAAGTTTAAAATCTTTTCTCCATAATTAATTTCATTTTGTTAGATAGGGCCCAGTGTTCAAGTCGGTCAAGATCCATCTGGATTTTGAGCCTATCTTCTGGAGTATTGGCTAATTCTGCAGGTTTAGTGTTGTCTTAGTGAATAAGGGGATTACTCCTGAAGAAGTCTGACCTGTTAAAAATGGGAACATAATTCAATTCGGTCCCATAGTTCAGAAATATCAAATATGAAGATTAGCAACACTGATTGAAGCATGAACATATATTTTTCAGGATTTGAACACACTGAAACAACCCTACATTAAAAGCAATGCTGGTATATTTTTTCAAGCATTTTAATCTTGAAAACTGATGAGTATATTGAACAAAAAGATGGAATAATCTGCCCCAATGCATTTTTAAAATTCTGGAATGTGGAATGTATCAAGACCATGAAGCTTCACTTCTATTTAAAAATAGGGCTAACCTCCGATGTAGGTTCAAATCTTTTGGATCATTGAAATGATCCTTAAAGCATAAATAAAAAACTGTGCTGATAAATCAAAATAATATTTTAATATTTATTTTATAATAATTAACATAGAATGAAAATAACTAAGAACCTGTTGCTAAAAACAACAGTTGCCTCATAATGCCAAGCTGTGTGAATTTACTATTTCAGAAAAGTGTTAGTAGCATAAATATCTGCCACAACATTTAGTAGCTAGTCTTGGTTGGCTCTTAGATCAGTCTAGATAATATTTGAAAAATTATTAAAATTGCCTACTGAAAGGACAATCAAAGCTATAAAACGAATAATATCCTGAATGTCCAATTTTAATTTTTGAAATGATACATATAATTATATTATTTCTAATTTGGCAATGATACTTTTATCAAGCTATTGTAATTCTGTTAAAAAATATTTATCTAAAGATCTTAAACAAGAGACTACTTTTTTTTTTTTTAATGACACTGTTTATGACTCACAGTGCCACTGAATAGTTTAAATTTCCTCTGCTGGAAGCGTTCTTCACTCTAGGAACTCAAATTAATTAATCAATGGTTTAGCTATCAACGTGCCAAGAAAACATATCTGATTAAATTGAAATAATAAAAGTTTGCAATAATCATCTTTATATATTGGTTATATTAAAGCTTAGTAAGAACATGTCCAGAATTAGAAAAAGTGTCTTCTAATCAAGATCTGCTACTTAAATTTCATCTAAGCAACAGGTAAAATATGAAAAAAGTAAAACCAGTTAAACAATAGTCATTCATTTTGACAAGAAACTGACATCCTAAAAGAAAGAAGATGAAAATATTACATGTCTGTACAGTACAATGCAATTTCTTTATTTCATTTCATGCATTATTCTCATAATCTTACGGATCCAATCTTGTATAAAGTACATTTTATGACTGTAAAGCTTAATTAGTTGACTAATTGATTTTAAATCCAATAATAAGTGGATTAAATTTTAATTACTATTTCAAAGCTTAGTTTTTAATTCTATTCTGATTATATCATATAAGAGGCAAAGACCCCTGCAAGTTATACTTAACTCTTGATCATTACTGTAGTATTCTTGACAATAATTATCTACTTTAACAGATAGATGTGTTTTTTTTCAGGAAACATTATTTAAGAAAGTATATGTTAATACCGTTTTAACAACTTCTCAATCAGGGACTTCTATGGGCAGGGAGGGATAATAAAAAGTCAAGAGGCAGTTGCAACTATATGATCAAAGACCCACCCAATTTGTATGTGTATGTCAATGCATACATGTACAAAGTGGAACAATGTAGCCAACATCTTGTATTTTTTTTACTCCATTCCAGTCTCCTGTTTCCACTGTTTACTATGGATTTGCTGAAATGTTTCTACTTCACAAGAAGCAGTGTTAATTAATTGTTTGTTTCAAACTTATTCTGTCGTTTTTTTATGGGATAGAAATTTGGGAGTGGAATGAAAATCATGTTGTACATCCTGAAATAGTCAAAAGAGCTTTTTAAGGAAAATCCTGCTTAGGAATCTCTGTAGAATTTATACAAATGGAGACAGGATTGTGTTCAACCTGTGTTATAATCTCTATTTTAACTATCTGATATAGTTAAAATATTTTAAGAAATTTTCCAGATTCTCAGGTTGACTCCTGGACTGAATGTTAGCTAAAATGTAGGCTGTCATTTAATACTCAATTTTTCTTACCATACTTATTCAATCTTACCAACCTACTATTATAGGAAGGCAGAATGTAGTTTATGTTTTCAAACTGTACCTTCACTATACCTCATGTACCTCATGAAGTCACTGTTTAATGATGTTTTTGTACTGTGATCAGATAGATTTGGATAAAAGTTATCTTCTGTGGGATATCACCTCAAATATTTAAAGAATATGTGTTAAATTTCTCTGTAGTTTCATCTCAAAGGTAAATATCTCCAATTTTGTAATCTCTTTTCATCGGGCTAGTTTCTAATCAGCTGATGGCACCCAATACCCTCCTTTGAATCAATATGGTGCCAAAATACAACACAGCACTCAAGATGGAGTCTCACCAAAGCAAGATATAGTGGAATTATTATTTCCCATGATTGTCAAGAATCTAACCCACAAATAACTTATCAGACCATTGTGAGGCCTGTGGCTCTCCCTCCTGCCTCTCAAGGTTATTCTCTCAGACCAGTATATCCTAAAATGGAGAAGTCAAATCTCACCAGGCTCAAGGCTGACTCAGCCTTCCATTCTTCTGAGGTGAGTAAAATGAGGACCCAAATTGTTGGGGGCAGTATGCTGACTCTGTACACCACTTAGAGATGGCTGTAAAGCATTGTAAAGACGTATATAAGTCTAAGTGCTATTGCTATTTGACCTCCATTTCTCTGTGACAGCCCCTCAAATATTGGAAGACTGCTGTCACCTGTAGTCCTTCTTTTCATGACACTATACACAATTCTTGCAAATGTTCATCATATGTTTTACCCTCCAGTCCTCTAATCATCTTTGTTGCTTTTCTGTGCATTCTTTCTAGAATCTCAACATCTTTTTTTATATTGTGGCAACTAAAACTGGATGCAGTATTCCAAGAACTTTATAGCCTCCCTTCCATAGCCTTCCCATGAAGGGTGTTTACATTGCATTAGCAAAGTCTCATATTTTATCATTTTATTAATACAATTACTTATCAATTTTATTGTATTTATGGTTTTATTTGTGCTATAGATCAATGTCAGTTAAAAACCTGACTTTTAGCTTTCCTAACATTTAATTCCAGACTAAGAAGTAAATTACTGTTACGTATTTCAACTATTTCATACTTAAGAGGATCTAATCATATTCATACATCTGTTAGCTGTGCAGCATCAAGAAATCTCAATGAGTGAGATCAAGATTAACTTGCCAAAATCACATTTATTTCTCAAGGAAGCTTGGAATATTTCAGAAACTTTACAACCATAAATTAACAACTTAAACATAAGGCAATTCTAATTTAAAAAGTCACTTGATTTCCATTTTTTAAAAATATCTGCAGAACACCATGCATCCTCACCCCCCCAAAAAACCTGATAATGCAAACTAGCTCATCCTAGATTTAACTCTTCATTTAAACAGATTCAAAGTATTTTTTAAAAAAAACTGTGAAAACGCTAATCATATTACGCATGCTAGAAGCAGTTTAATTTATCAACAGTTTTCGCAGGTGTGAAAATTAGGATACTTGAATGTGGGATTCAAAATTCTATACTTTGGAAAATTGGACCAAGATTGTTCAAAGAACAGGTCACTAATTGTAATCATATATCAGTACAGCAAAGTGAGAAATAGTAGCAGCAGAGAAGGAGAAAAAAAATAAAGCTTTTTGTCAATTCTTCCAGTTGATTAGTTAGAGGGAGACTGGCAAATAACTTCAAACAACACACTCACTTCTCTCCGCTTACATTAGATTTCTTGAAGATTATAGATATAGACTCCGTTATATAAACTGTAAAAAAAGGATTATATTTCTAATAAGGTTTCACTCTTATTCATAATGAGATAACTAAAATAATCTGATTAATGCAGGTACGCTGGAAAGAAATCTATGAACATAAGACAAAACTGAACAAAAATATATGCAAAGGCTCCATTTCATTAAAACATTTTATCACTGTTAATTCTAAAATAAGAATTCTGCTTCGTTCAGTGGTAATATTCTTTTTCAACAAAATATGATAGTTGTGCTGATTAAGAAGCCAGCACTAACAGAATCTGTCTGCTTGATGGATTCCATCCGAAAAGGATTTTGGGATTTCCTTGAGATGTCAGTGGAGTAAAATCTGGGGACAGCCTCTTTCAGTGCCTGTCCCATTACTATGTTCCTTGTCCCACTAATCCTGATTGCCCCAAAATGGTTGCTTTGAAGAAGATACTTTGGTCCTATCAGGCATTTAAGGCCTAAGCATTTGGTTCCCAGTTTCATATCTAGTGGTGATTGCATTTTTTAAAACTGTATTTTATATTTAATTTCAATATTTTTCACTAGACTTTTTTGAATTCCAACTTGAAATTTGACGTGGATGAACTGTGTTGCAGAGAATGTTCTCACAACAATTTTGTGAGAATGTTTTTACAACTCATGAGCTACTTTTTAGTCTTGCCTATCAGAATGGGATAGAAACTTATTTGGTACCTTAAGCATGTGAACAGATAAGGATGCAATTGATTACTGATAAGTGGGCATTTATTTATTTTTTATGTAAAAATTAAGGGAAGACTTTTCACTTCCACATTTTTTCTACTTTGGAAATACAGGTGAGATTTTCAACAACAATTTATATGACAAAGCAAAAATAAGAAATTGTACAGCCATTTGTTTTAATTACTTTATTTAAAGTAGCTTGTGCTGAAAACATTGAAAAGCATATTTCATTACACAAAAGATATTGTGGCTACCCTTTTGAATATGTTTTCTTGTGTTCCCATATGTTATTTTGATGAAGGAGATATCTATATTTAGACCATCCCTCTAGACACTGTGGACAAGATGTGCCTAAAAGAATTGCGTGCATAAATGGAAATATTTACATACATAAATTAGCTTGACCATCTTGCTCTTGCTGTTCAATGGGGTCAATTTAATTTAATCCTTTGGCATTCATTTAACAATTGAATCAACAATGTTAATAGTGAAGAATACGTTTCACTATTCATACAGATGTAAATTAATTGATTTTTATGCATGGTGACCTTTTTAATCAGAATGTTTCTAATGGAATAATTATTATTTTATTTATTTTGAAACAAAGCTAGTACATAACTTCATTATTTAGTACTTCTATATTTCTCTGTCAAAAATAATTTGAATATTAGCATACGGCCAAGTACAGATCAAGCATCATATCTGAACACAGAATATAGCACTCTTTAGAAATACTATTAAGAGGCGAGTTGGATTACAGATAATCCTCAATTTACAACCACATTTAAGCCCAAAATTTCTGTTGCTAACAAGACGGTTGTTAAGTTTGAGACTCTAGAAAGAGTACAGAGAAGAGCCTCAAAGATGATTAGGGGACTGGAGGCTAAAACATATAAAGTACAGTTGCTGGAATTGGTTATGTCTAGTTTAATGAAAAGAAGGACTAGGGGTGACATGTTAGCAGTGTTCTGATATCTCAGGGGTTGCCACAAAGAAGAGAGTCAAGTTATTCTCCAAAGCACCCGAGGGTAGAACAAGAAGCAATGGGTGGAAACTAATCAAGGAGAGAAGCAACCTAGAACTAAGAAGTCATTTCCTGACAGTTGGAACAATTAATCAGTGGAACAACTTGCCTCCAGAAGTTGTGAATGCTCCAACTGGAAGTTTTTAAGAAGAGATTGGACAACCATTTGTCTGAAATGGTATAGGGCTTCCGCCTGAGCAGGTAATTGGACTAGAAGGCCTCCAAAATCCCTTCCAACTCTGCTTTCTGTTATTCTGTTAAGTAAAGTTTGCCCCATTTTAGAACCTTTCTTGGCCACAATTGTGAATCAGTGCAGTTGTTCAGTTAGTAGCACAGTTGTTAAGTGAATTTGGCTTCCCTATTCAGTTTGCTTGTCAGGAGGTCACAAAAAATGACAACATGATCCTGGGACACTGCAGCTGTGATAAATACATGCCAGTTGCCAAGCGTACAAATTTTGATCACCTGACTATGGGGATACTACAATGATCATAAGCATGAAAAATGATCATACCACTTTTTTCATTGCCATTGTAAGTTCAAATAGTTATAAGTCGAGCACTACCTATATTCAATAGTAGCCAAAAATCAGGAGGAGTCTGGTAGCACTTTTTCAGACTAACATTTTCTCAAAAGAAATCAGCTTTCGTAAATTGCAAGTCTTTGTCAGGTACATAATAAAGTAGCTGGGCTAACATAGGAATTGGGATGAAGTAGGTAGATGGAAAGACATATCAGATTGGATATCCTCTTACATCTAGTCAATAAGTTTGCCATTTCTTATACACAGGATAGCATAACCACAGAGAACAAATTACGGAAATTAAGCAATCTAGACATATGAAACTAAGCTTCTGCAGCTTAAGAATTTTCAGTTTATCACAAACTCAAAACATGAAGTTTAAAACAATGAAGCTCTTCTGACATATAGTTGAAAGATGACAAAAGCTTCTCAAGGGTAAAATTCTCTGTGATATTACAGAATATGATTATATATTCGTATTTTATACAATAACTATGAGCCAAAACTTTATCTACCGAAACAAAATCCACGGCATAATTTATGTGCTTTCTGAATTACTTTTCATAGTGATCAAGAACCTGTAATGATTGAGATCTAGTTTTGTTGTATTTCAGCCAACTGAATTATGCTCCAATAGCAGAGAAAATGTAGAGAAAAAAAATAGAAAGTTCACAAGATTAAAACTGCTGAAATAAGGCAAGCAATCACTAAAACTATTTCAAGAATCATCTTCTGAATTGAAATGACTCCTGCTTAAGAATGAATCTGTGTGATTCAAATGCAATGAAATATACTTTTCGGAAAGATTTCAGAATTAATCTTTAAATTTAGCTTTGAAATGTATACTTTAAACTACTATCAATCATGTTTTAACTGAAGTTATTGTTTTAATGTCACGTCACATGATTACTGTTTAATGTGTTTATTTCTGCAACTGTTATTCAATTATTTTTGTAGTTTTAATCTACAAAATTAAAAAGTATTGAAAAGAAGTAAAGAAGTTTGTCTTAACTGCAAAGTTTTGAAATTCAAGGATGTGCAAAAGTCAAGCATAGCTCACAATCCAGCGGAAGCAAAACAACTCCCGAACAATTTACTGAAAATCCCCAAAGCCCTGAGTTCTTTTTGAGACCTTCCATCTAATATAAATCACATTTATGCTGTGTTTTATGTTCCTCATTTCAAGAAGATAAACTTTGGCAACTGGACTCTCTTTCTCTCCCAAAAGCCCTTTAAATAGTATCTTATGGTACATAGTACATATAACTATATGTAAGCTTGAAGCATAAAAGTGCATGTACAGTAGATCTCATGGGGATATGATTTAAAGTGCATCATTGTTTTTCTCTTCAATCTTGGAATAGCTTTCAATATTTAGACTGAAGTTCAGAAAGGTGCTATCTTTAATAAGTCAGGAACTTTGAGAATATTTTACTATGAGGATATTAAACTATTTCAATTAAGGTGTCAGCCTTGGAAGCCATATTAGACCAGAAGCTTCAATGCTGCCACCTCCTCATGTGTGGGAACGTAGGAGGGGAGATTTAGGAGAGGGAAATTAGTAGACTTTATTTATTTATTTATTTATTTATTTATTTATTTATTTATTTATTTATTTATTTATTTATTTATTTATTTATTATTTATTTATTATCTATCTATCTATCTATCTATCTATCTATCTATCTATCTATCTATCAATTTTTATACCGCCCTTCTCCCTAAGGACTCAGGGCAGTGCACAGCCAGAATTAAGAACATAAACTACAAATATTAAGAACAATTAAAATATATATAAATTTGGCCAAAAAATTTAAAAATCACAAACCAATTAAAACATTTAAAAAATTTAAAAATTTCTTCTTAAACCAGCCCGGCTTGCTGGAAAAAGTGGGTTTTAAGGGCACGGCGGAATTCTTCCTATCGGTCAAGGTCAGGGCGATCCAGCATCTGGAGGAGGAGTGGTCAGGGGCTGGGTCGAGGTGGAACGGATGTTGATTGGAGCATGTGATCAACTGGGGAGAAAGGTGATGGTTTTGGGAACTTTGAATTACTAAAGGAAAGCCCGGGCTTTTCAGATTCGGGATTTCCCAGATGTGCCAGTTTACCTAGTCTAGTAAGAGAACTTTGGAAAATGCCTGCTTCCGCATCTTTACTGGGAGTTGGGGTTTTTCTGGAACTTTGACATAAGGTATAAAAGTATAATACTTCTGTGGCTTCCCAAGTTCCAAAATGAGTAAGATTCAAAATGTTGGTCTTTTTTAAACATTTTTAAAAACATTTTTGGAATGATATTAAGAAATTGATATTGCCTTAAGTTTATATAGATACTAGCTGGATACCAATGCTCCGCTACTATGTGATCGGGCTTGATAAATCAACAGGTTTAATTACAGCTTGAAAATTAATGAGTAGTTACAATCAGCCTCTTCTCTCCCCTTCTCTCCTTCAGGCTTGCCCCACAGAAGCCTTTTCTATCTTATCCCCCTTCTCTCCTTCAGGCTTGCCCCACAGAAGCCTCTTCCTTTCAGGTGGGGAGTAGAATGTTTAAACTCCCAGCCCGCAGGCCGGATGAGTCATGCGCTGGCCACGCCCATGCTCAAGTGGCAGCTGGAACAGAGTTCTTTTCAGGTGGGGAGGGGGAGTAAAACATCTAACTCCTTAGCATCAGAGCGTGTTAATAATAATATAAGAAATACTAATGATCTGATTGTCATTTTGAAAAATCCTTTCTTAGCGAGCACCTAGAAGCCAAGAGGAACATACGTGCCAAATTTCAAGTTTGTAGGCTTTACAGTTCTGGAGAGTTCGTGATGATGTACGAATGGTATTTCGCTTTTATATAGAGAGAGATAAGGCACCAATTTTGTTCCATAAAACCCCCTGAAACCTCTCCTACAGTATCCTGTCCCTGCATGTTTGGTCTGTATTTTTATAACCACACAAAATCCAGACCTCAATGGATATTGCATTATCCTGATTTAAATTAAAGCTCCTTATATTATACATATTTTGCTGCTATTAATTTGATAACAGTCCTAGTTCCTGGACCAAACCCACATGAATAAATTTCAAGCAGTATCTGGTATGTTTTCCAGTTGTGCATTGTTCCTAACAATGTGAACACAAAAGACATAGGTTTCTCACAAGAATACTAAGAATGCTATATACTATAGAGACACCCTATATATTTTGAAGGAATTCAGGCTGGGACTTTTTGGATGCATTTTATATTTTAACAAAAAGTTTGACCTGAAAACCATGTTGGAAAGTAATATTCAGAATCAAGAGCTAAACAAAACCCCGAAACTTCCGTATTTCTACAGCATTCAGAGTCCATTTGCACATCACAGAGATGATGATAATACCAGATCCATTCAGAGAGAATGCATTATCAATCCCTAGCCGACATACTTCACTAAATGGAACATTTAATTTGATCCTAGGCCAATTCTAATTATTTTTTCAGAAGAGTGCATGAAAATGAATGTGTCTCTTACGAGTTTGGTGCTCTTTACAGTTTGCATTTTCTCTTCTTAAAATGAACTTTAGCTATTTCTTGCAAGTGCAAGAAATGTTGAACTGGTGGTATGAACACCTCATTAGTCAAAGTATTCTGTAGCTTAAGCTGCTTCAATGCACAAATGGTTTTAAAATTCAGCACTCCAGTCAATGTGGGGTAAAAATGAAAGTGAAAGCCATCTAAAATTGGTTCTCAATTACAGGATAACATAATGAAAATGCTGCCCTTTAGCATCTTCTTTGGCAAGTGATATTTTCCATAACAACTGGTTTGTATGAGCCGCACTTAATGGAAATACATGAAATATAGATATAAATAGTCATGGATTAAATAGAAATCCTATTGATTTAAATAGGTATGTTTTAAGAATTCCAAGTCTGATGTTAAAACTTCTGAGTTTTAGAAATCAACATGTAGCCAATATAAGCCAGAAACAAATTAGATTACTATTATAGGATGCTGTAGCACTTTGGATACAAATACTGAAAACAACTTACAATTGTATATTAATAAATAAGCTGCATTACTTCAAATGCAACTTCAAGGTTCTTTAGCGGAACTAGTAAATAAGAGACATAGCTCTGCTAACAATATACAGCCATTATAGGTGTCTTGTAAGTTAAGTTTATATATAATGTCTATGGAGATGCTGTTTAAGATAAAATGAGTTGACTACTTTATATAATATCAGTTGACATGCTTCCATAATCTAAGTCCACTATGAAAATGGATATTTGAAAAGTCCTTACAATCATGCCTTGATTTAAGGATGAACAGTGAAAAAGGATGTCCATGAGGCCCAAATATCTATCAGGTAGCTAAGGGGATTTTGGGCATGTATACAAAGTGACAAGTGAGCAGTGTGATGGCCTAGAGGTGAAGATTCTCACCTCCTACTCAGAAGGTTGAGAGTTCAATCCTAGGCAGTGACAGATGTTTCTCTATCAGGGCACAAACAGAAAATATCTGCTGCAAACTCCACGTAGGCATCAGAAAGGCATCTGGCCAGTAAATGCTCAGCTCCACTTAATCGCCCTGACTTCACCCACAAAACAAGAGATTACAGGGTCGTAAAAAAGGAAAAAAATAGAGTGACTAAATTTTGTCAGGTAGTGTTAACTATATACTTTGTTTCTATACCAATGCCTTCATACGTATTGGAGGAAACACATGCACAGATGTCTCTCATTATGTGGCAGAATTTTATTTACTTATATTTCATATTTCTTAACCACTCATCTGCCCCCCTTCTTTAATTTGTAAAGAAATGAAGATAGATAGGTCTATCATTATATTTATATATCACAAATTAAAACTATAAAAAAATAAAACAGACAAGGTGGTCAATCAGGGATACAACAAATAACAACAAAGCCAACACACAGTGAGTCAAGAGCCAGAATTTTAAGGCTTGTCTAACAAGAGAACAGGGTTGGTACTGTTTGAATTTCAGGAAGTATTAAAAAAATGAAGACTTGGACTTGGGAACAGGGAAGGAATGTTCACACTACAAAGAGAGGAGTTTCAGAAAAGTCCTGAGAAAGAAGCATGAGAGGAAAACTCAAAAGAATAATACACAAATTTTGTTTTGTAAATGATGAAGTAGAAAGCATCTTTACAGGCTTTCAATGCTGTCATTCTATTGCTATCCTACTACCATTAGGACCATTGTTACAATCCCTGCTGCTTCTCTTTCTTAACCTTGCCAGCGTGGGCTTACGTTGACCTTGTCTACCTGGGCTGGAAGGGAGAGTGCTATTTGAGAAGCAGATGCTATGTCAGAGAAAGCATGCCTTCTGGGTCCCATTAAATGACATTGCTTGATAGATGGGACCTGAAGCATGTCAACTCTGTCCTATCTTCCAGTTAGCCAAAATAAAGCTCTACTCAATTGAATAAAGAATCCCACTTGATCTTCACTGAAGCAGAAATCAGACAGATCTAAAAGATCCCAGTGAAAATGAACTCCTAATTCTAAAGCTGAATAAAAAATATTAGTTTAGCTAATATTTTTACAAAATAACACTAGTATTTAACTCTAAATAGAATGTATACTTTACATTCTACATTCTACTTTACATTCTACAAGTAAAAAGAAAAAGCAATGGTGTAATAGATATATTTTATCAAGCAAACTAATACCTCTTTAACTGGTACACAGTTTGCAAAAAATCAGCAATCATTTTTAAGAAACAATTAGTAATATGTATTTTTTAAAATCTAGGATGCAGCAATAAAATTTCAAGGGAGCACAAAAATACATTTAAAGCATTACTGTACATAATATGTTAGAGGGATTTCCCGATATATTTTAGATGACAATTCATATATACAAGCGCAATGAACAGGTACCTTAAGACAAACAAAAATATCAGGGGAAAAAAAGGACTGTAGAAGTTATTGCAATTACTGAATGGATATTATACAGACAGAAATCTCCCCAAGTCCAGGAGCTCACAGCTAATTTTAATTCACCCTTTGAGGGATAAAAGAAAAGAAAACAATGCCCCCCCCCAAAAAAAGACAGAAATCTCATAAAGATTAGTATTAGGGCTAACCTCATGAAGATAGAGTTTAGCTAATTTTGGACCAAATAAAGAACAGACAATTGAGATGTTGAATGTCTGAGAAATACATTTTCATGAAATACTATTTGATCAAGTGCTTGATTCCTTATTAGGCAAATTTTAAAAGAGTAGTGATAAATTAATACATTAAAAAATACTTAAGTAATTATAATAACAATAGTACTTAGATTTATATACCTCTTCACAGTCTTTACATCCCTCTATAAGCGATTTACAGAGTCAGAATATTGCACCAAACAATCTGGGTCCTCCTTTTACCCACCTTGGAAGGATGGAAGGCTGAGTCAACCTTGAGCCTGGTGAGATTCTAACTGCCAAATTAAAGGCAGCCCGCAGTTAGCAGAAGAAGACTGCAGTACTGCATTCTAACCACTGTGCCACTACGGCTCTTATATAATGATACATTAACACTGACAGATAAGAAGCAAAGATCTCTCTCATAAACTTGCTGATACCATCCTAAGAAGCAATTGGCATACATTATAAGACCCAAACGACTGCAAGGATACTGAAAATGTCTATGTTTGAAAATAGAGAAACTGCAGTTAAACTACTAAAGTTTAGAATAACAAGCACAAGTTTATAAAATGTCATTCATGGTTTCCCTAAACTAGATTTATATAGAAATCTATATTTAGATTTTTTTTAAAAATAATCTTGCTCTGTCACCAACTTTCTCTAGTGATCTGAGGTGACTTATAATTTTTAAAATAGCAATAAATAACATTAAACAAACATTATCTTCTTTTTAGCTAAGCAAAGTTAACACTTTTAACACCATCAACACCATGTTGATGGTGACTCCCCCATCACATGCTTGAAAAAAAAAAACATTAAAGAGCTAGATATCTGACATGGGAAATGGAAGGCAGGATGCCCTAAGATAGGGGTGGGCAAATGTGGCCCTTTTACAACCTGTGGACTTCAACTCCCAGAATTCCTGAGTCAGCCAAGCCAAGCCAAGCTGTCTCAGGAATTCTGGGAGTTGAAGTCCACAGGTTGTAAAAGGGCCACATTTGCTCACCCCTGCCCTAGGAGCAGAAGGGTTCAAGTTACAAATTCCAGTGTCACTTTGGAGGTTGGTTCTATCAATTCTTTTATTTTTTTCTTTCGATTGGTCTTCATTGCAAAATTAGGAACTCAGTACAAACCATTGACTGAAATGGAACTTGCTTCTATAAAATAGTATTTGGTCAACAGTTGTGTATATAGCATGTATAGTTATGTGCTCACATAACTATACTATATACAAAATCATTGGTTTGTTCTAAGGTCATGAGGAAATGAAAAAGATAAAGCACATATGGAAAGCCTGCTGCTATGTTTTCTATAAAACATGCCTGGCAGGTATACTTTAGTAACTGGGGATTGAAGGAAAACACTATTCAAATGATTCAATATTTGGTTCTGTATAGTGATTTATTAAGTGCAATAAAGAACACATTGTCATTGTCCTCTTAAGAACACATTAATCTTTTTTGGGGGGAAATCTATCTATATCATATATTCTGTGCGAGTTTCAGTTAGCGATCCCTCCTCCTTCAATAAGACTGAGCCTTTAAATGTTGAATTTCTATACTGCTATCAAATCGCATTACAATTTTAATAGGAAACTATCTGTAAGAAGAAAAAATGGATTTTTTTTAATGTTTGTAAGCCAAATTTTTGACCTCCAATTTCAAGCTTTAATAACTGAAAGATTTAGCAACATAATTTTAAAAACACACACACAAAGCATAGTGTCGAATTTTGTTAAAGTAATTGATTGATTTTATGGGGTTAGCTAACCAGGCGACAATGTTGTATTTTAAGATTGGAAAAAATCAAACCATTCAGAATCTAATAAATGAAAACACAGGGAAGTGTTGAGACGTTATCAAAGAAAGAATTTTCAGCAGACGCTTCAAATAGGAGACAGTTGTTCTTATTTGAATATTATTTAAAAGAAAATATCCAAAGACATCCAAAACATATTTTTAATTAAGATCATTAACAGAAGTCGAGAGACAATCATCCAGCTTTTCTTATCACTCTGTTGGAATTGAAACATAAAAATTTCACAACACAATTTTGGAGCTGCACTGGTGAATATGGTAGCAGCAGGGATGAAATAAAGGAGGTGGAAATAACTTTAAATAATTTTATTTATTTATTTGTTTAATTGTTTAATTAATTAATTTGCTGCCCATCTTGTCTAAGGCAACTCAAATATATTTGAGTTTTTTGGGCGAGATGGGCAGCAAACAAATTTTATATATAGAATATATCCTAGTTGTCTTTCTACTTAGAATAATATCTTTTTCATTTCTTATCATGGTTGGTATAAAAACAAAATTCTAAATGTGGCATGTTGAATGTATTTCACTCCTGGGTATTGTGGGAGAACAGCCTAGTTACAAATTTTATTTGGCAAAGACTTATACTGACAACACATTTATTGCAACTGTAGAAGATAACGTATCAATTTCCAAATTTAATTTTGTTCATATAGATGTTTTTAAAATATCCATGGGTTTCTACCAGTTCGCCCTGGTTCAAGCGAACCAGTAGCAGTGGTGGGAGGCTCCGCCCACCCACCTGGATGTCATCACAGATGCTCTGCGCATGCGCAGAAGGTTCTGCACATGCGCAGAAGCATCCCACGCACACAGTCACAGTGCCAAACCAGCAGCAAAGGTTAGTGAAACCCACTACTGGTGTGTGTGTATTTGAGTGACATTTGCGCTTGGCTAATCTGCTATTGTGATAGTCCTGCCTTTGCTGTACTCTGTGAGCCGTTGTAATGAAGTGATTAAAGAGTTGGATTAGAACTGGGAATGTTTCAGCACAGCATGACCCACAGAAGCCAATGTTGGGCCAATCATTGACTCTCTCCTTGACAGCTGATTTGAGGAATAGCATATTGTACTCCTGAAGGAAAGCAGAATACAATATATATCTGGGAAACAAATAAAAATGTGTGAAGAATCTCTTAAGCATGTTCATAAGTAGAAACTCAAGCCACAAAAGAAACATATTCCTAACATTATTATACAAGGAGTCTGGAGGATAGAGCAGAAAGACAATGAATATTTTACTGCAGAAGCTGTAGAAGCAAGAGAAATTTCCACTGAATATAGGGCATACAATAAAATTCTTTCATTTATTATTAACCGCTACATATCTCTTGAGAAGTTAAGAGAAATGCTTAGAGAAAATGTAAACCAACATTTCAGAGACACCAATAAGGTGAACAGATTATTTTTAAAGTGTAATGCATTTATCTCAGAACTACTGGCAATTTTTTTCATATTGCTCTGTTTTTCTTGACTTAAGCAATGCTTTAATATTTCATAATAATACTCTATATTTATTCTTTTGAAATCAAGATTAAGCTGTTTTACTTGACTAAAACAGTGCAAACCCAGTTAAGAATCTTTTATCTAGTTTTTCTATCCTTAATTCTAACCGAAGGCATTATTAATTATGTCATATGGCATGGTACAAGTACCATCTAAAGCAGATTTCTGCTGTTACAATTGTAGCATCAGTCAACCACTTTACATGATCTTGATGAATAGAAAGATCTTAGAGAAACAGGCATTCTCTTAAGTAATCTAGACTCATGCTGTCAAACTATACAGGGCTTTAAGGTCATATTCAGCACTTGATATTATGCCTAGAAAGAAGCTGGCAGTCAGTGTAACTTCTTTTAACAGTGTTATAGTATGGTTTAGATATCAACCTGTCTCATGAATTTCTAGACAAAATTAAAAGGATGTCCCATCCAGAGTGCACCATTTAGTCCATTTTCTCTTAACATATATCTCCTTAGTTTCAGTCAGGGTGGATAAAAATTGATGATTTTAAAAAAAAAATAAAATAAAATAAAATAAATATTTAAATCAGATTTTTTAATTTAAATTGGATTTTTTAAATTTTTATTAAATTTAATTAATTTAGTTAATTTAATTTAGTTTTATTACATTCTACTGCTTGTGTCTGTATTATATTGAATTCCAATATGACGTGGTCAGTCTTCCCCAAAGTTCCTGAAACTTCAACCCAGTGGTGGGTTCTGCCCAGTTCGGCCGAGCCGGTAGCGGTGATGATATGACGTCACTGAACCGGTTCTCTTTGTTCGGGAGCTGCCCCCCGCCCCCCCACGTTATTCTTACCTTTTATTTGGTCCCGCCCCCAATCTATTGCTGCCTCCCGAGTCCCAGCTGATCGGCTAGAAGGAAAAAGCTGTTTAAACTCTTGCCGTGGGGCTTCAAAGGGCCGCCCTACAGCTGATCAGTGTTAAAAGACCGGTGCCTCCAAAAACAATGAGTAGACCGGTGCTTCCAAAAACAAATGGGTAAACCGGTGCCTCCAAAAACAAATGAGTAGACCGGTGCCTCCAAAAACAAATGGGTAGACCGGAACGCTCCAAGAACAAATGGGTAGACCAGTACAGCTCTGCAAGCAGTTAAAAGCCTGGTAGACCAGTACTTCTGCTAAATCCTAAAGAATTGTCACATGACCATCAAACCACGTCCACAAAATAAGCCACGCCCACAGAACCGGTAGTAAAAAAATTTAGAACCCACTCCTGCTTCAATCCCTTTTATCATTTCTTCTCTGTTAGTAAGAATTAAGTCCAATATAACAGAACCTGTAGTTTTCTTCAGAAACCTGTTCAAACTTTCACCTGGTCTCACAGCTGATGTCTGAATATTTAAAGTTCCCCATTGCTACTGTGGTGTGTTTCCTACATACATCTGTTAACTGATTAGCAAAAAGTTCATCTATTTCTTCTCCTTGGTAGAGTGGCCTGAAGTACAGGCCTATGGCAACGACATTCTTTTTCATTTTATATTAATTCATAGGAACAGCAGAAAGGCAAAGCAGGAATGTTACATGAACCCAAACATAACACTTCATATCTCAGAAACCAAGGCTCAGTTTTCTAGATGTACAACTGTATGACTTCCAGAGTTGGCTGGAGAAATCTGCGAATTGATATCCAGAACTGTAAATGTTACCAAGGCTGAGAAATTCTGTTTTAAGGGCTCCTATCATTTAAAGATAATGTTAGAATTAGCCTAGAATCAATTTCACAGTTTTGCTGTTTCAACCTGTAAAACTTGTATTCTGTTTTTTAATAACCTCCTCCTATTGGGGATGAACTTTACAGAGATTTATGATGTACTAATCTTAGAGAGTTGCATATATCATAAAGCAGTTTCAATTACTCACTTTGGTGACATAGATATCCTAGGGGGTAGAGAAGCTTTCTAAATTGCTCACTTGATCTGGAGAGATTTGCTATTCTTCTCTGACGTCACCAAGGTGGAAAGGGGTTATAAAAGAACAATGCCCCATGGACATTTTAGAAGACTGAAATTCAAACTTTAAGGTCACTTAAAATAATTTCGTTATAAAAACAAAATAATAAACAAACTTGTAATGGTAAGAATGCCTGCCTGCATGAGCAAAATAAGCCAGGAAATATATTGAAAAATGATGGTGTTACAGTCAGAGTTCATTGGAAAGATTCTTGTAAAGATATACATTGTGCTTTGAGCTGTATGTATCTTCTGGAGAAGAGGTGAGACACTAATATATAATTCATAAGACATGAGGCAATTCTTTGAATCTCCTTAGACTTACTAAAACTGCAGCAGTCTCTTAAAAGTATTTTAAACTATAGGGTTTGGGTTTTTTTATATCTTGCTTCAGGTCTTTTTTATCCCTGTAGAATTGATTACAATAACCAGTGCATATTGTTTACTAGGTATTACTCTATATTTATTCATATTTTAAAACAGCGTATGATTGGAGGTTGTTAAATAAATAAAACTTGCCACTGAAGATTTATACTATTTCCTATTCCTCCTCTAGAAAGTTGCTTAAAAGTTAATAAAACTGTTTTTTGAAGGCATTCTTAGGCGATAACTGAGCTCAAACTGTTTTTGATAAAAAATCAAAATTCTCAATGCAATAAGACCAAGATGGCGAACTTATGGCACGTGTGCCACAGGTGGCACGTGGAGCCATATCTGTGGGCATATGAGCCGTTGCCCTAGCTCTGCACCAGTGCGCATACAGACGCCAGCCAGCTGATTTTTGGCTGGCCCCGCCCACACCACCCCTGCCCTCCCAGGAGCTTCCAAGGGGCCCGTTTTGGAAGCCAGGTAAGTTCAGGGCTCGTGTGGAGGCTCTGGAAGGGTGTTTTCAGCCTCCGGGGGGGGGAGACTGTTTTCACCCTCCCCAGGCTCCGAGCCTACAGGTAACCTTTTTACTGTCGCATGCCAAAAGTGGGAGGAGCGTAGGGGGCATTGAATTATGTCTTGTGTCTTTCAGCCAGCCTCCACATAATAGCTAGGTTCATACCTCATGGTAAACCATTTTTTTTCTTTGTTTTGTTCTGGTTTAGTTATAATATACAAATACAAGTCCCATGGACCAGGCCACTGTTAAACCAATGATTTAGCACAATGCGTGAGGTAACATTTATTCATTCATTCATTCATTCATTCATTCATTCATTCATTCATTCATTATATTGATTGATTGATTGATTGGTTGGTTCAATTTATATGCCGCCCTTCTCCGGAGACTCAGGGCGGCTTACAATGCGTTAAGCAATAGCCTTCTTACTTTTGTATATACCTGCTTAGTAGGGCTTTCGGGGCCTCCCCAAGCGGTGTTCTTTTTTATACAACATCAGCTTATTGCCCCCACAATCCAGGTCCTCATTTTACCTACCTCAAAAGGATGGAAGGCTGAGTCAACCTTGAGCCTGGTGAGATTTGAACTTGCAGTAATTGCAGGCAGCTAGTGTTATTTAACAGCACTTTAGTCTGTTGCATCACCAAGGCTCTTAATATACCAAACATCTTGCCATATCCTTGCAAGATGATATACAAAAACATATACCAGCTGACTCATAATATCATGATTATCATGATATTGATACAATCAATGCAAATGCCTATAGTGTCAAGTTATATTTCTTTATAAAAATTATCTATGCAAACTTTCTCAAACATTAACATCTGAAAAAATCAGGCCTTGCTTTACATACATTCTATGGGGACATAATGTCAGCATTCTAAAATATTTTCAGATAGGATGCAGTCTAAACAGAAAAACCAAATGAAATACATTTTAAAAAACAATATAGTTAAATTGTTAAATTCTATGATATCCTTTCTTTGTGTGTGGTTATTATTATGCTGGTTTCATTAATTTTGTTGTTCTTGAAAACTGGTATAAGAATTAAAAATAGCATGAACAGTGTCTGAAAATTAATTCTTCCCATATGGTGAGAATGCAAAAAAAAAAAAAAAAACCCTCACAAAAATGAAACTTCAATGTTAGTATATCTTATCTAATTTGTTATAAATAAAAATAGGGAAATTCTACTTCATACACTTTAAGCCAAGGGTGCCAACCCCTAATTCATGGAACAGTACCAGTCCACGCGGAAAAGTGAAACCCCATCTGCGGGATGCAGGCAGCATGCAAAACCATATCTCCTCCAGTCCATGGAAAAATCTCCACGGAACCAGTCCCTGGTATTAAAAAGGTTGGTGGTCACTGCTCTAAGCCACACTGGAGATCAATTCAAATACTTAATGCACTACTTAAATATGAAAGAATGAGATGTAAGAATATACAGGTAATCCCCGTCTTACGAGTGTTCCCTTAGTGAGCGTTCAAAGTTACATTATAAGTGCCCCGTTTATGAACAAGTCTCAAAACTACGAATCCTGCAGCACCATGGCAGTTGTTCGCCCTCACAAACAACCGCAGAGGCTCTGCAACATTCGTCCTGAACATTGCTGGCTGAAATGGAGTTTCTGAGGGGTGGATCCACCCCTCAGAAGCTCCATTCAGGCGTCCAGAGACCTCGTCTGGTATGTTGCTGGCCGAAATGGAGCTTCTGGGAAACAGATCCATTTCGGCTGGCAACGTGCTAGGCAAAGCTCTGGAGGCCCAAACAAAGCCTCTGGGGGGGGGTGGATCCGCCCCTCAGAAGCTCCATTTCGGCTGGCAACATGCTGGGCGAGGCCTCTGGACACCTGAACAAAGCGTCAGAGGTGCGCACACCACTGAGAGGTTGGAGAGGAGACAGCTTGCTAGATCTTCACAAGGTAAGTGACCCGGCACAGCAGGTTGGGTGGAGGAAAAGCAATTCTGGAGATCATGTGGTATTTCAGTGGGTCGGGGAGGCCTTGGGTGGTCTTAGGCAGATGGCCTGCTCTATCACTAGCCCCCCCCCTCCCATGGCCATCCCCACCCTGAAATACCTCATGTGCATTTAACGAGCCTCACATTTGATTAGCGAATGCATGGGCAAAAGGAGGGAGTGATCCTATTCAAGGTATGAGATTCAGTCCCATGAATCCTCAGGTTACGAATGGAATGAGCAGGCTCCATTTCATTCGTAACTCGAGAACTACCTGTATAACATACAAAATTTAAAAAATTAGATAGGATTGATGAGCAAGGTGTAACTGAACATAAAAAACCCAAATTTCTTTTCTGAGGTATTTTAATTAGTTTTTCCTCCATTGGAATTCAGGTAATGAATAGTTAATACAGTGAATAGCTTTTTTTTGCAGTTTAATACAGAACAAATAAAAATGCCTAAGTAACAGTCATTAGAAATTTATTGTTCTCAGTCAAAAACATCAGTTTTTAAAGACAAAATATGGAAGGATTCCTGGTATATCTTTTGGTAGCCTTCACTGCTTAAAAGTGCATTATTTATTTTAGTGGGAGCTCTTGTCCACATTTACATGCCAGATTAATTCTACAATTCATGGGAATCTATAGTCTTGAAAGGTAATATGCAAGGGATTTTAAAACCAATCAATAATCATTTCCCAAGTGCTCTTCTTTTAATCTCAGATTTATTCTGTCTCTCTCAAATGGTTACAGATGGCCAGATCATTAAAATATTTATTTTGTCAATTCTTCTCATTTTTCCACATTTGAATTATGCATGTGTTTCTCATAGGATTGCCAGCTTGTTGTCAAGGATGCTAATTGACCCTATTTTTTATTATTTGTAATAAGTAGATGACATTTTTAATGAACAGGATGGTTCTGTTACAAATGTCTTTTTCAAAACATTTTTCTTCCACTTTTTCAGTTCTTCACTTGCAATATATTTGGAAAAAAATACTGAACATCAAAATATCTTACATTTATAATCTTTGTACTCTTACAATACCATATTGTAGAAATATAATTAGTATCCCTATATTGCTATAAAACAGTAGCTTGCTAGCAGCTACCTAGCTTGATTCTGAAACAGGTCAAACTGAATTGACCAGTTGCATCAACCACATTTGCTAATTTTAAATTCTAAAATTCTCACCTATGCTGGTAACTGCAACACCTGAAATTATTCAGACACTATAGTAGGTTAAAACATATTCTCAAAACCCCTGGAGAATTGGAGTTACTGTTTTAATTTAACAGAATAAAAATCTTGAGTACATAACTGTTACTCATGAGAACTTTGTCTCTACAAGTATTAAATTGTTAGAAAAAACGTTATCTGAAATGGTGTTCATAAACTTCAGGATAGTAACAAGAAAAGGCAAGAGACCAGCCTAAATGAGTGCCTTGTATATATTGCTCAGGGATGAAATGTTACCGGTTCGCACCGGTTCTGGTGAACCAGCAGCAATAAAAGCTTTCCGACAATCAGCTGTGCCGCACGATTTATATTAGCTAGAAAGCAAGAAATCCTGCTTTCTAGCGAATCTAAATTGTGGGGCACACACACCCCCCAGCTGGTTCTACTTACCTTCAAAAGGCTCCTTTTTCCGTGCGAAGCACGTTTGGTGTGCACCGTGCATGCACATGTGCGCAGCATGCATTTGGTGTGCACTGTGCATGCACGCATGCAGCGTGCATTTGGCGCACAGCGCACATGCAAGGGCAGCAAACCAGTGGCAACCCACGGAGAATTTCACCACTGATATAGCTCCCATTTTACAGATACTGTTTTATATACTTTAGGGTTTTCTTTGTTTTTAATTTGCAAATCAAATTTGTTTTGCACAGCACTTTTGCCTAAAGTATTTTTCCATATTTGATGAAATACAAGTAGGGCTACAAATGAGCATTTAGTCTTCTTTGCAAGCATTTTGCAGATGATGAATATTTGTATTCTTACATAAAGCATACATAAAGCCTACTGTAATTCCTTAATGCAAATGTGACATTGAACGCTGACTTTGTAGTATACAAAACATATTTGATTGAAACGTATTAAAATCACCACCTCCTATTTTAAATCTTCAGATAGTACAGGAAGGTTTCTAATCATGGCTGTCTCTTTTCTTTAGAGTTTATTTACACATTTAAAACAAAACTGGGGGAGGGGGGGAAAGCTTGAGAACAGAAGTTTCTTTGGACTTTGATTTAGTAAACTAACTTGAAATTTTCCTAAGGCCAGGTTCTGGGTCATGGCTGAAGACTGCAATTAAAATTGTAATTCCTAATGTGTGATTAAATATAATTATAGTACAGAACTAAGAATTTTTCAGGGTCATTTCATTCTCACCTCTTTACTATAAGTGTGTGTGTGTGTGTGTGTGTGTGTGTGTGTGTGTGTGTGCGCGCGCGCGCGCATGTGTGCGTACTTATTTATTTATTTATTAGTTCGATTTATATGCCGCCCTTCTCCGGAGACCCAGGGCGGCTTACAATGCATTAAGCAATAGCCTTCATACTTTTGTATATACCTGCTTAGTAGGGCTTTTTGGGCCTCCCTAAGCGGTGTTTTATTTTATACAAAGTCAGTTTATTGCCCCCACAAACCGGGTCCTCACTTTACCTACCTCGGAAGGATGGAAGGCTGAGTCAACCTTGAGCCTGGTGAGAATTGAACTCGCAGTAATTGCAGGCAGCTGGCAGCTAAGTGCTACTTTAACAGCAGTTTAGTCCGCTGCGCCACCAAGGCTCACACACTTCTCTGTGTGTGTGTGATATATACACTGTTTATATACATACATGGATATACATATATATGAATGTGTGTGTTTATACACAGATATATACATATATAAGACAGAGAGGGAACACCAAAATTGCATAGTCAGTTTCATTATTTTTTTTTCATATAAATTGTTATTGCACTTAGAAATGTTCAAAAGTCAGGAATGTTCAAACTGTTTGGAAGAAAACAGCATCCAATTCAAACATTTAATATAATTTATATGTCCCAAAGGTGCTTTTGCAAGAGGCAACTGGACTTTCTGGTTTTTCTTTGAAGACGTTTCGCTTCTCATCCAAGAAGCTTCTTCAGCTCTGACTGGATAATGGGGAATGGACCATCCTGTCAGAGCTGAAGAAGCTTCTTGGATGAGAAGTGAAACGCCTTCAAAGAAAAACCAGAAAGTCCAGCTGCCTCTTGGAAAAGCACCTTTGGGACAACCATGACCTGGATGACTGAGAATCTCCATAGACATAATTTATATGATTGTCTATAGGCCCACCTTTGGGACACCTTGTATGAATATCTTCAGGGTTTTTTATAGTTTGGCTTCTTTCTTCTTCGTTTCTTTTATTCCACAATATATTTTTAATCCATGGGAAACATCAACAAAATTTATCTGGGAGACTGAGAGAGAATTTTCCAGGGGTGAAATCCAGCAGGTTCTAACAGGTTCTGGAGAACCAGTAGCGGAAATTTTGAGTAATTCGGAGAACCGGCAAATACCATCTCTGGCTGGCCCCAGAATGGGGTGGGAATGGAGATTTTGCAATATCCTTCCCCTGCCACACACACTAAGCCACGGCCACAGAACCGGTAGGGAAAAAAATTGGATTTCACCCCTGGAATTGTCCTTTTCCATTGCTTTGTTGCATGCTATCTGTATGATTAGTAACTTGGTTTACTTTTTTGGTACTGGGCTATAAGTAGGGAAGAGATCAAACAAACATTTTTCTTTGATAACAATGACAGAAATAAATATCATAATGAAGAAAAAAAATGCAAAAAGAAATCTGAAATGCAATGGTACTTACTTCAAGGCATAATACAGAGTCCTTTCAGTTCACTCTCACCTGGAAGAATACATGCATAGTGTTATGGACTTTATGGATAGAAAAGACTTCCCTTAAAATACAAATACTTCTTCTTTAGTGACTACAACAGGAACCGGCAACTTGTTCATTAAATGAAGCAGTCCCTAAATAAAACTACAACTGAGCTTAATTCAGCTTTCCTTCGCTTTAGACCTGCAAAGGTTGCAAATGAATGGATTGGTCACAGAGTTACTCCTTCATGATTGGTCACTAAAGGAGGACTACCATGACAGAATAGTAAATTGAATTGGAAACTGTCTGCCGCCCTTATGAACTAAAATAAAGTTTTACATAAGCAAAAAAAAAATATTATAGTATTCCCATAAAATCACATTTTTAAAATATTCTCCTTGCGCACAAATTAGATTTGAAAAGGTGTTTTAAGTGAACAGGGTTAATTTAGAAAAGTAAAATTAACACTTTGAGAAACCCAATTTTTCTTTTATTTTTCTGCCCTATGAATCACCATATCCTTTTTACAGAGCTACTACTTTGTCCCTAAATAAGTCTCAGCAAGATGATGCTATGATGTGCACCGTTTATAATGCTTCAAATGCAGGTCTTCTACCTAAAGCCATGTAACTTTGATCACTAAGCTGCCTGGGATCAGTATCAAGCTGCCTAAAACTGACTCTGGGCAGAATAAGTTTTTTTTTTTCCCAGCTTGCCAAGCCCTTTCATAGAAACACTTTTTATCCCCTTACCTCCCCTGATACTTTCCTTCTGCCAAAGTCAGCAGACTCCACGCTAGAACAGATTCCAGCTATACAAAGACTCTCAGGAGCAATTCTCTTAAATTGGCTTGGTCCAAAATAATCCATGCATTTAAAAAATGTGGTATTTTTTATTTATTTATTTATTTTGTCAGATATAAGTATAAACATGATCCTCAAAGCATTTAGCGTGGCAAAAATACAGGAAATGGATACGAATAAATGGGGATAGTGGGACAGGGACGGTAGGTACACTGGTACGCTTATGCACGCCCCTTATAGACCTCTTAGGAATGGGGTGAGGTCAACAGTAGACCATCTAAGATTAAATTTATGGGGGTTTGGGGTGAAACCACAGAGTCAGGTAGTCTATTCCAGGTATTGACATATTCCAGGCATATATTTCAGGCTGTTGCTAAAGTCGTATTATCTGCAATCGAGTTTGGAGCGATTTACCTTGAATTTGTATCTATTGTGTGCTCATGTATTATTATGGTTGAAGCTGAAGTAATCATTGACAGGTAGGACATTGTAGCAGATAATTTTGTGTACTATGCTTAGGTCAGACCAAAGGCAGCATAATTCTAAGCCCAAAATTTAAAGCCTGGTGGTATAAAGTATTCTGTTGTGAGCAAAGGAGTGGACTCTTCTCGTGAAATATCTCTGGACTCGCTCAATTGTATTAATGTCCAATATGCAGTGCGGATTCCAGACAGATGAGCTGTATTTGAGAATTGGTCTAGCAAAGGTTTTGTATGCTCTAGTTAGCTGTTCAATATTACCAGAAAAGAAGATTAGGTTAACAACTCTTAGTGCTTTAGTGCCTTTTTGACAATGTTGTTACAGTGGGCTCTGGCACTTAGATCATTAAGAGCTTGGTGGCGCAGCAGACTAATAGCCTGTTATTATCATTCAGCTGCCTGCAATTACTGCTAGTTCGAATCTCCCCAGGCTCAAGGTTGACTCAGCCTTCCATCCTTTCTAAGGTAAGTAAATTGAGGACCCAGTTTGTGGGGGTAATAAGCTGACTTTGTATAAATATACAAAAGTATGAAGGCTATTGCTTAATGCATTCTAAGCCGCCCTGAGTCTCCGGAGAAGGACGGCATATAAATCAAATTAAAATTAAGAAAAAAAAATTAGAGAGGAGTACTCCAAGATCCTTGACAGAGTGAGGGTCGTCTACGAGGTCGTATCCGCCCAGCTTGTATTTTGTGTTCTGATTTTTTTTGCCAATGTGTAAGTCAGAGCATTTGTGATATTTGGAGTTGCCAATTGTTTGATCGTTCTGACACATAGTCAAGGTCTTTTTGAAGGGCAGCAGCATTGTCAGTGGTGTTGAATAGTTTTACATCATTAGCAAAGAGAACGCAGTTGCTGATAATATGATCGCAAAGGTCATTTATGTAAATTATAAAGAGTGTGGGTCCTAAAACGCTGCCTTGGGGGACACCGCTGTTAACAGGTGCAGGATTTGATAGGGCGTTCCCTATTTTGACTACTTGTTGCCTGTTTGACAGGAACGCAGCTATCCACTTACGCAGGGATCCGGAAATGCCATAAGATTTTAGTTTTAACAGTAGTTTGTTGTGTACCACTGAATCAAAAAGGCGGTATTTATTTCCACTTAATTTCAGAGAACTTAGAGTGGAACAGTTTTACAAATCACCACCTCTGCCCCCAAAAAACCCTATATATTTGATGCATTTAAGAAGCAAGGAATATGTAAACGGTCTCCTCCTCAAAGCATTTAGCGTGGCAAAAATTGAGATTTAAAAAGAGTGACATGCAGCTTTAATCACCAGTTTAAAATCTGTTAATAAATCTGTAAATTATGAAAGTGTTAATAAATTGAGGTAAATATATTCATGAAGTGAAAAACTTGAAAAAATGTTCTGTTTCTCTAATGGACAGCAGCAAACAGAGGTTCAATTATTTTGAAGAAACCCAGTGATTTTAACTCTGTATTGGGGACCATTTTAACAGCTTTGGTTACCCTGGTGGATTATTTTTGTGGAGGAAAGATGGGGAGAATGTGACCTTTCTCTATGGTTTTTTGTAGCAATAATCATAGTACCCTTCTAGACCAGGATTTCCAAAAGTGGTCAGTACTTATCCCCAAGAATCAATGGGATTATCCAAGGCTTGATAAATAGCTGGAGATCAAAAGGAAATAAATACAGGAGATAAATAGGTGGTTTACAAATGATGGAAGGTCATTAATGTTTTGGGATCTCTGTAGAACTCCACACCAGCCCCTGGTCCTGAAATTGAAGTGGCTAGTGGTGAAGTACTGCTACCCAGGGATCGATGGTCAAGAGCTAATAAGAACTGTCTTCAATTTTCTCTATCAGTTAAGTGTTGGTACTGGCCTCATTTATCTATTATTTTTTGTATCACTATTAATTAAAGTGCATTTATTAAATTATGTTCATATAATTAATATTTGGGGGTCAGTGAAGAATCTGAAACGTCATTAATGAGTTAATAAATTGAAAAATAATAAGCTGGAGACCCTTATACTTTCAGTAAATTAGGGAGGGACACAGTTTTGCAGCATTGCCACTTATAACTGCAGAATACAAAAATAATAATAATAACATGAGACCTTGGTGTGATATACTGTAAATCTGCTTTGGGCTGCACATCCCGACCATTATTTATTATCCGTACCTCTGTGAATCACTGGTTTACATTTGTATCACAGTCACTAGAAGGCAATTTATAATCTGTTCTTCCAAGAATCTTATGTGAACCAACCTTCCTTTTCTGTTTATGTATATGTGAGTATATATAAACAAGAATGAAGATAATGTTACAGAAAAACAGTCTGATTTTTAGAATGAAAATTAGTGTGGGATTTCCCACCCAGAGTCATGGTGGGGCCTATATTTGAAGTTGGTTAATTTGCAACCAGCCTTTTTCACTAACTCTAACATGGAATATTTCTAACCACAGCTAAACAAGCCTATGTGAATGCAGGACTTATTTCTTTATTAGCAACAAAATAAAATGTATGCCTATATATTTTTCAATTTTTAAAATTCTGGCTCTGATTGTGCTTTTCTTATTCTCACATCTTAACAACATTTCAACTGGGTTAAAAGAATAGAATAGAACAGAACAGAACAGAACAGAACAGAACAGAACAGAACAGAACAGAATAGAATAGAATAGAATAGAATAGAATAGAATAGAATAGAATAGAATTGTTTATTGGCCAAGTGTGATTGGACACACAAGGAATTTGTCTTCGTGCATATGCTCTCAGTGTACATAAAAGAAAAGATACATTTGTCAAGAATCATAAGGTACAACACTTAATGATAGTCATACGGTATAAATAAGCAATCAAGAAACAATATCAATATAAATCATAAGGATACAAGCAACAAAGTTACAGTCATACAGTCATAAGTGGAAGGAGATGGGTGGTGGGAATGATTAAAAGATTAATAGTAGTGCAGACTTAGTAAATAGTTTGACAGTGTTGAGGGAATTATTTGTTTAGCAGAGTGATGGCATTCAGGAAAAAACTGTTCTCGTGTCTTAGTTGTTCTGGTGTGCAGTGCTCTATAGCTTCATTTTGAGGGTAGGAGTTGAAGGAGTTATATATCTGGGTCTTGAATTTTAAGACAGGGAAAGTTTAGGAATAGGGAGTGAAATTATTTTTCCTTCCTGGGATTTCCCTATTTTAAAAAATGACCCAACATTTGGAATGCTTTCACCAAAGTGAGAGGCAGCCTATGCTGTATTTCCAACAACTTTGATTATATCTTTCCTTAGTCCTTCTAATATCTAATCCTGTATTGATTTTATTAAAAATCATATATGGATGCTCATTCTTTTTAATTATTTTATTAATTGTGTGTTGTGTGCTTTGGGTTTATATTTTCTTTTTTTCAGCACTAACGTATTAGGCTGCACTAAGCAGCCTGGGATTGTTTTACAATAAATAGATTATTTTGCTAGTCTTAACATACTCTGCTGACTAGCAGAAAAAATGTTATTCAAATCATAATTAGTGAATCCTAATTATATTTAATTCCACTCTGCTATAACAATACTTAAATACTTACAGCAATCTGACTGAAGATATTGGCCATAATAGAAAAAAAAGAAAAAAAAATCTATTTACTACTGCAACACTTTGGCTTAACATTTTTGATGAAGTCCTTGCAAGTTATATATGAATTTGCATTATTTTAATCCTTATTTTTTGTGACTTTGTTCTAATTTGGATGTATTTGTCATCTGGTTTTGTAACTACATGTGCAAGCCACTTGTAAGAAAAGATTTTAATATATCCTTTAAAGCCGTTCTCTTTTCTTGAAAAAATACTCTTTCAATTCTTTTAATGAATCTTTAAGGGTGAAAAGTAACCACTGAACTCATGGTAGACTTACCTCTTAGGTTATTTAACAATTATACTGCCTGTAATTTTGGTTAGAGAATTATGTGTTGCGGATTCAGAAAGAAAGGGCTATAAGTTCTATTTTAACAAGTATAATTAGAATGTATAATTCTAATAATTAGAATGTATCGTGGAGAGCAATTGTGATATACCTTAGCCGGTGCTAGTGAATCATGTTCACAAACCGAAGGGGAAAAACTGGCAGCCATGACTCTGCAGTCTTAGTGCCGCTTCTTTGTTCAGTGGTAGCTTTTATTCAGATTAGGAGGAATGAAAATCTTGGTATGAACTGTAGGATTAAGAAGCGCAATTCCTATAGGCCTTCCAGAATAGGACAACCACCACCATGTTATGAAAACAACTTATATGAGTCTCGGTAGAACAGTAGTTAGAGTGCAATATTGCAGGCTACTTTTGCTGACTATCGGCTTCCTGCAATTTGGCAGTTCAAATCCCACTAGGCTCAAGGTTGACTCAGCCTTCCATCCTTCCAAGGTGGATAAAATGAGGACGCAAATTGTTGGGGGCAATATGTTGATTCTGTAAACTGCTTAGAGAGGGCTGTAAAGTACTGTGATGTGGCATATAAGTCGAAGTCAGTGTTAGTGAAATTTTTCAGCACCAAGTGCTGAAACGGGAGTGCGTGCACACAGGGAAACGCCAGAAACTGGAAGAGCAGCTCCTTAGCTCTCCCCCACGCACATGCTGGAGTTTCCAGTTTCTGGCGAGCGCATGCCTGCCGGTCACCTGGTCTTTCAGTTTCTGGTGCATGCATACCCGAGCGAAGATCAACTGGCTGGCGCGCATGTGTGCACCGGAAACTGGAAGCTCAGGTTCCTAGTGCACACATGCACACCAGAGAGCTGCTCTTCCAGTTTCCAGTACTCCCGCGCATGAAGATCAGCTGGTGCTCCCACACGCACGAAGACCAGAACCCAGAAGGGCAACAGGTGATGGATAGTGTGCCCGGAGAGATAGCTGTGTGCCACTTCCACACAGAGTGTCCTAGGTTTGCCATCACTGGTCTAAGTGCTATTGCTATATTTAATACTGCACAAAGATAGACTCAAGACGCTAAATACATTTGAAATACTATGTGAAAACTTTGCATGAACACTGAAAAACCCACACTAGAGGAAGTATAGGTAGTCCTTGACTTACAACCATTTGAAATTGCAATGTACTGAAAAAAATGACTTTATGACCAATCCTCACACTTATGACTATCACAGAATCCATTCTGTCAAAATCCAGGCATTTGGTAACTGTATATATGATGATTGCATGTAACCGCATTTCTGATCTTCCCAGCTAGCTTCTGACAAACAATGTCAATGGGAGAAGCTGGATTCGCATAATGACCTCATGATTCGCTTAACAGCTTCAGTGATTCACTTAACAACCCTGGCAAAAAAGGTTGTAAAATCAGGTGTGACTCACTTAACAACTGCCAATATTACCAATGGATATTCTGGTGCTAATTGTGCTTCTAAATCGAGGACTACCTCTATATAGTCCTTATCTTTGGTGTTCATAAAATATACATACTACATACCTATATGTAGCTCCTATCTAACCGAAACATATTTTTATTATTATAAATGTAATATCATTTTTAGCTAAAAAAATTCTTAATTCTACAAAACTGACCAAAAATGGTTGTACAAAAATCTTTATCCTTTAGTATACAGTACAGTTTAATCCAGATAATTAATATTATCTATAATGGGATTCATGTATTAGTACTGATTAAAATATGCTAATGCTGTTAATTCTTTATAGATCCTGTTGAACATTTAATACTTAAAGCTAATGAAGTAAAAATGTGATTCTAGGCAGCATTCAGCAAGCCCAACACAATTTAATTTTAAAATAAGTATCTGTCATCTATCAATCAACTTAGCCGGTTGTTTGCTTCTTTAACGAAAATCACTCAGGGAATCATAACTATAAAATTGCTGGGTGATATAGCACTCTCCTACACAATACTCTATAACACACTATCGTAAGAATGAATAAGACTGTTATTGTCTCAAAATTTTCACTGCTGACGCTTACAAAAGAACTGAGAAGAGGTTGAGAGTGGCTGAACAGCACTAGATAGAGGCAGTGACATTCCGTTAATGTGATTTTTTTTCTTCAGCCCTACATTTTGTTCACTCAGCTATATCTAGATAGAAAAATCTGCTTGAAATTTTTTTCTATTTGATATGAAGTAATAACATGAATATCAGACAAGAGACTCCTTACAGAAGAAACAAAATATGTCCATCATTTCTCAAGAGTTTTTCTCAAAACTCCATTTGTATCGATGGAAGAAATAACCTATATGTTTTTACAGACTAAAGGAGAGGGAGTTTATAGCAACACTAAGTTGTTCATAAGAACTTCTGTATTTGTTATTGGCATTCAATGACAACTTAATTTTGAAAGCATCAACCATTTCTGCAGTGTAAAGCAATGCAGTCTACAGAAACAAAACAGTACAAAGTACAACTTTTGGTGTGTTCATCATTCTGTATGAATGAGATGGATTTATTCCCACGAGCATTATCCCACAGCATTTTTGAAATTTCTTTGTCATGAGCAAATTAAAACTTTGTATTTTAGTGGATTTACAATATATATGACTAAGAATAACTAGCTCTAACTTTGGAAGTCAAATTCTACATGACTGAATTTAGCCCATTTAATGTATAGATGTATGGATGTGTATGGATGCACACGTTTGCATGTGTGTAGGTATAGTAAAAATGAAAAATGTAGGTACTACATGCAGTACAATGCATATCAAATAATGTAGTTGTATAAAAATATTCATAAAACTATAACTACAGCTATACAAATAGAAGTCCTTCTATTTGCACTCTGGTTCTTTATAGATCTTCTAATGCAACAGATTGGATCACAACTCACTGCTTTATTGCTCTATATTACAATTCATATGTTTATTTATTGCAGTTTCTATGCACTCAGTCTTCAACATCTCTATGCTGCTTATATCTCACATTAAATATTGATTAAAATCATAGCTATTTATCTGTCTCTCTCTCTTGCTCTCTCTCTCTAATTAATCAACCATCATAATCCCAAATAAGACCTGAATTCATAAATAGAAAAATACATCACTGAAATGGACAATTAAAAGAAAACATACAATATAAATATATAAACAGAAACCAATTTATAAACCCCACCCAATATCCCAAACACCATCCAGAAGAATTTCATTTTGAACTGCTTCCCAAAGAAGTGAAAGTAGGAGCCAACTTGATGTCTTCTAGGAGGCTATCCGAAAGGACGACATTACCACCAAAAAGCTATGCCTCTGAACCCTGATTCACGGAAATGAGCCGTGGTGGCACTGTGGTTAGAATGCAATATTGCAGGCTGACTGTGCTCACTGTCAGGACTTCAGTTCTGAGTGCTCAAGGTTGACTCAGCTTTCCATCCTTTCGAGGTTGATAAAATGAGGACCCAGTTTGTTGGGGGCAATAAGCTGACTCTGTAAACCACTTAGAGAGGGCTGTAAACAGTGATGGGCTGCTGCCAGTTCGGACCATTTTGGGTGAACCGGTAGTTCCGATGATCAGCTGGCCCCACCCACCCAACCCCTGCTTTATCCTGTCCTATATTTCCTTCTTTCTGGCTCAGTTGATTCACGCAGCACAGCTGATTTCTACTGTTCTACTTACCGGGGCTACCTTAGAAGGTAAGCATCTGAGCTTCAAATTGCTGTATTTTGAACACGGCACGTATGCGTGTGAAGCCTGCGTGCGTGCGCGAAGCCCGCGTTCACAGAAACGGCTGTTAAACCGGTTGCAGCCCACCGCTGGCTGTAAAGCATTGTGAAGTGGTATATAAATCTAAGGGCTAAGGGCTATTTGCTGGATCAACTCCAAATAGAGAACATAATCCTGCAGATAATTTAGCTCCAAGCCATGTAGAGATTTAGAGGAAATGCCAGTACTCTGCATTATATCCTGAAGCATATTTATTTATTTATTTATTTTAATTAGATTTATATGCCGCCCTATCTCTCTAGGACTCAGGGTGGCTCACAACAATTAAAATATACAATCTCAATCCAAGTAAGAAACATGTTAAAATACGCATATTAAACGCATATTAAAATACGTTAAAAATCAAAACCCCATCAGTCCAGGCTGGGAAATTTAAACAGCCATGTTTTTAGTTTGCGGCAGAAAGTGCGAAGGTCAGGGGCCAACCGGAGCCCCCAGGGGAGTTGATTTCAAAGGATGGGTGCACCCACAGAGAAAGCTCTACCTTTGGGGGTCGCCAGCCAACATTGTCTAGACAACGGCACCCTGAGTAGGCCCTGAGTTGGCAACTGGTCAGGGCTCGCAGCATTAGTGTAAGGTTTTCATACCAGCAAATGCTAACCTCTGTACGGTCACTGCACATAACTCAAGCTTCCCAGTAGTCTTCAAAGGAAGGACCATGTAAACCACATTGCATTAGCCCAAATGGGTGGTACAAGGGAATGAGTCATACAAGGGAATGAACTCACTGTAGCAAGCTTACAACTACTGCAGTACTTGAAGGTAGGTAAAAGTCACCTGGCTGTAGCCTCCAATCTGCTATCCTAACAATAGCCGTGAGTCCAAGAGGATCCCAAATAATGGATCTGCCCAACAGGGGTAGTGCCACCTTGCCAAAGACATCACAACGGATTGAGAATTCTAATGGACAAACAGTAACTCAGTCTTGTTCTCAGCCCCCCTGGAGCTGCCAGTGCTTTGTCGGGCGATGTACCACACACGCATGAGAGAATGGAGCTGCCACAGCTGCTAGAATCGAATCTGCCGCTTGGGTCGTCTGTCTTCGGGCGCTGATTTCTGACGTCATTCTCAGCTCCGACTATCATCCGATCCATAAACCCCCGACTTTCCCCCCTTCTTGTGTCCCATCTGTCACCCATTATCACCATGCATGTAGTCCTAGTCGCAACACACACACCCCTCCACCGTGCTCTGTTGCTGGAGTCCGTTCTGGATCATCCGACGTTATTCCCCCCCTTCATAGTCTCCCACGCTGATGCGCCGACACAGTGTCGAGGGGTACTTGACACTCTACACTTGTTGGAGTTCAATGTAATCCTATTGTCACCCATTCCTATATAAAGAAACCTGGAGACTATCCAACATTTAAATTAGCTAGGTTGAGATGAGGAAACTGAACAATGCTGTTAGTTGGCTATCTGCAAGCTATATGTCCGTGATGTTGAACCTATGGCACGCGTGCTGGAAGTGGCATGCAGAGCAATTTTTCCGGGCACACGAGCTGTCACCCAACTCACCTGCAGCTGCGCATGAGTGTGCATCCTAGTTGGTGTTCAGGCCTCTGGTGCGCATTCGCGCAATTCAGGTGACCCAGCTGGTCTTCGAAGCTCTCCTGTGCATATGTGTGCATTTGCGCATGTGTGTGAGAGTACTGGTATGCGGCGTGTGCATGCATAGATAGCATTTGCACGCATGCCTTGTGCGCATGAAAACCATGTCAATGTGTAGATTGTGCGATTGTGCACGCAGCACATAGTGGGGGTGCACACAAAAGTTGTGCGCCTGCACAAGTGGTGTGGTTGCGCATGCAGCGCATGGTGGGCACACACACAAAAGCTGTGTGCATGCACAGATGGCGCAGTTGTGCATGCAGCTCATGATGGGGACGCACACAAAAGCTGTATGCATGTGCAGATGGTGCGGTTGCATGCACAGTGCATGGGGAGGAGCCACGTGTTAGCACAGATGGCCCGCACACACACACAAAGCACACAAAGTACGTACCCGTTCGGCCACTCAGTGAGTAAAAGGTTCACCACCACTGCTATATATGTTATGGCTAGCTCCAAATCAGAGGAGAAAGACAGACAGGATCTTGCATTGGAGAGGCTGGGTGGATTCAACTAAAGGAAGCTTTGAGCTAGAAAACCAAAGAGCAAACTGATAATAACAAAGAACTGCTGAAAATGCCCAAACTTGTTTTAAATACATTAAGACAAAATTAGGCCTATTAATTTTGTGACTTCCAGTATGGGCAAGAATGTGTGATCATTTGGGACAAGCCCATAATTTTTTATTGTAGCTATGACTGATTATCACTGGGTCATTAATAATTCTATCTTAATGAAATCTTTATTGTACATGGCAAGGTCAGAGAACAAGAACAGAGGAGGAAAGGAGGGAGAGGGGTAGGAGGGAGAGGAATGAACGATTGTTTTCTGAAGAGGCTGGTCTGTCAGCTACTCCATAAGCCCAAGATCTTGCATCAAACACACACTTGAACTCACTCCAAACCTGAGTCCATAAAAATTAATCAGAACCTATAACAGTATTACAACTAGTTTCACTGATCTAGCTTGCTGATTAAATTCATTAGATTTCAGCTTGGCTGCTATTGGTTAAAAACTTCGACATCACCTTGTTTTCAGCCAAGTGTTAAAAAACAAAACCTTTCACAAGACAAAATGGACACTGCTGCCTCCTCTTATAAAATTCTCTTTGAGAATGGAAACCTAGCTTTTTGATTGGCTCCTCAGCCTTTGATTATCCTGGATTCCTGTGAACTTAATCCATTAGGAATCAATTGATATTCCTTTAACCCTTGCACTGTTTGAGGCTATTGAAATGGAAATGGAATGGAATTCCCATACAAGCACTACACCAAATGGGCATTGAAATCCTGCAAGATAAGCAGGCTAAGATAATCAATATAATGCTGAAATCTCAGTTAGCTCAGAAAGAAAGACTGTTAGGTGCATCAGTATGGTCATCTGGTCAACAAGATGACATAACTATACTGGCAAGATTAAGAGAGAAGGGAGAAGCTGGAGATACTGTTGCATATACATAAATATGCAACCAACATTTCTTTTTATGATGATACTTTCTGGTGAATAACTGATTTTAATATTCATTCATTCACTATATTCCACTTTTTATTCCTCCATTTAGAATATATGTAGCTCAGGACTGAACTACGGAGTCCTTGGTGCTTTCTGAATTGGTTTCATTACCAAACTAGATAATAGTGTGAGTGCTAGTAAGTGTGGGTTTGCTCCAGTGGTGGGTTGCTCCCAGTTCGGTCCGGTTCTTGCGAACCACTAATAATGGCGTCGGGAGGCTCCGACCACCTGCCCAGACTTCATCATGGATGATCTGCGCATGCACAGAAGCTTCTTCAGCGCATGTGCAGAACCCAGAACCCAGAACCCAGAACACATGCTCCCATTGCAAACCGGTAGTAAAGATAAGTGGAACCCACCCCTGGTTTGTACCCTGATTACCCACAGTAGTACAGCACAGCCCTGCCAGTATTGGTGAGGGTGTGATTTTCTCCTTGGTAGTTCCTTGATTTAGGTATTGTTTTCTGCTTGATTATTTGTCTGGGGTTAATTCAGGTTTATCTGAGTATTGGCTATGGAAAGGATGTATTGTGTTTCCTTCTTTGTTTTTTATAGTCTCTTTTAAATGTAGTTTATCTCTAGTTCCTCCCTTTCTCCATGCCAAATCCCTTCACTTCAAAATATATTTCAATATTCCACCTTATATATAAAGACAATAAATCTTCAACTACATTTTTTAATTTAATCACCTTTATTATTTTTGTATCACTCTTGTACTACCAGATCACTGGAAAACTTCAGTAGAGTTTACTCAACTCACTCAATACAGCCTTAACACTTCAGACACACAATATGGCACATCTAGATAAGAATCTTTATTAAAGATAAATAAAGGAAGAAGCCACTAAAAGAGTTATTTGCATTTGGTTAACAGGTACCTGAAATTGTCTTTTTATATCCAGTTTAAATCTAGCAACTCTTTCTGTCTCAACAGATAGCTTAACAATGGCTTAACAGATATTTTACCCTGTTCTTCTTAACCTTGAAGCCATGCAACTGTTGCTTGTTGACGTAACTGTCGTATCCTGCTGTGGCAAAACGCTGGCTTGCAATTCCCACTTATACTTGCTGTAGTTTTATATATAAATATAATAGTAAATAATATTATTTGTATTTCTTTGTGATCATTTATTTCTGTTGACACTACCCCCTTAATTGCATTGTGTGTTTATAAATCTCAATACGTTTAATAGTTTGACTTCACTGTTCTATTGAAAAAACAAATACATATTAATAAACTCAAACTATAAAAGTACTGTTTTAAACTGTATTAAAAATCCTGCACCCATTTTTAATAAAAGTATGAATTTCATTCCCTTTTAAACTTCCTATAAATATTTATGCATGAAATATATCATAATAGGATAAATCACTAAAATAAGCATTATTTTTTTAAAGTATTTATTGAATTTATATTGCCGCCTATTCACCCATGGCGACTCAAGGCAGCTTACAGAATATAAAATCTCATTAAAACAATAAAACTAATAAAAAGAATCAATTAATATAATTATATTATAATTTTATAATATAAAATAATATAATGAATGAATCCCTTTTTTAAGAAAATCATTTTATTGCAGATTTTTATTACAATAGTAAAAGCAAATATAAACAATGCTCAGAGAGAGAAAAAGAGAAATAATAAAAAGTGCAAGGAAACAAAAAGAAAAGAATAAAAAAGGAAAAAGTAAGATAAAGACAAAGAAACCTATAAGAAGCAACGTGATATTCATCACAAACTTAATAATTATTTATCCCTATAAAATTACAAACAAATATTCTTTCTTCTTATAACCTGTCACTTAACATATAGGCAAATCAATAAATGATCAACTTTTGAGTTCTGATGTCAGGAAAAAGTCTGTAAAGGGTTACCAGAGCGTTATATAAATATGTCTTATTTAAACTTTGGTCAAATAAACTAACTTTATATTCCTTCCTTTTACTTTTGATATTCTTGATATTTAATTCATTCAGATGTTGTCATATAATTGACAATCTTGATATTTAATTCCTTCATATATCATATGAATATCATATGATTTTAGGGTTGGTTTTAAAATTTTGATACTGATTTTAAATTGACAAGTTTTAAATTATGGGCCAAATTTATTAATTATTTTAAATCTATTTTTAATTGCAATGTTATGTATAAATGTTTTTATTTTGGCTGTTCACCGCCCTGAGTCCGAAAGGAGAAGGGCGGTATAGAAGTTTTAATAATAATAATAATAATAATAATAATAATAATAATAATAATAATAATAATAATAATAATAATAATATAATTTAGTTTTCCTTCAATTTTTCTTTTTCCTATTCCAAAGACTTCTTCAGGCCTTTAGCAAACTTTTTTGAAAATTCAATAGTAAACTATTATCCAGGTCATTCTCTTGGCTTATCAATTGTAGTTCCACTTTAATTTCAAAACAATATTTCTACATAAGGCAAAGCTTGCTTCACATCAGTCATTCCTTCATTAACATCTCTTGGACATAGTCTATTTGCATGATGGAAGCAGCCTTTGATGAGACTTGGAACAAATCAATACATTTAATGTTGGACATACAGATGTTGGACATCTTTAATATTAGTATAAGGTACCTTATATGAAAAGAAGTAACCACTGAAAAAATATAGTTCATCCCATGATATTCTAGAAATTTGATTACCTTTTGGATATAAATTTATACACAGCTTATATTTAAATTATGATTATGGTGCTGATTGATTCATTCTTGTTTGAATTTATTTTCTGTTAAAAACCGTGTAAATTTTCTTTGTATCATATTTCAGATTTATGAAAGACTGATTTTTCCTATCTACCTTTAGAGAGATCTAAATAATCACTAAATAAATCACCTTCAAACAATTATTTAATCGTAGTAACATCATGACATCATAGTAAATGTTCTCAATTATCTAGGGCTACTTCCCCAAATTGTAGAGATTACAACCTAAATGGCCATCTTCAAGTAGCATTTTTAAAAATGACAACCCTTGTGTTGAATCACTTGCTCTGACTGCTGCCTGACTTCTAAATGTACCTGAAACACTGCTTACTTAATTTAAAGCTTTTTTCAGAAAAGTACATATAAGCTGGGGATTGTAAAAACAATTGGATCTTTTTAGAAAATCAAAGCCCTGGCTGTCTATTCGGAGAAACAAAAAGCATATAAATGCCAGAGCTATTTGCTATAAAAAGGATTAAGTAGACACGTGGAAATGCTTCTTACTTCCACGTGTGTCACTAAGTGCCAGGGTCTTGGAAATGTCAATTAATGAGCAACAAAACTGATACAGCATATGCAGGAGTATTTCAGTGAAAGCACACATTAATTCTGATCTAAACAAAAATAATCCTTTACTAACAAGGCAAGAAGAAGCATTGGAAATGACAAAGGCATAAAAAAAGCATGACAAATTTAGATGGCTCTTTTTTATACATCAAATTTCAATTCTTATCCTAGTTTAACCAGGTGCAGCGCTTGAGGGAGCTTGGTATCAATTTGGCCAGGGAGAAGGCAGCTGTGGCACAGAGCAAGTACAGTGATGCCACAGTTTGGCAAAATGCAAAGGGACCAGGGAAAGGAAGCCAGAGTGCCACTTGAGTGCCGGGAGGCTGGGAAAGGACTTACCAGAGAAACCTGCAACCTTCCCTGCTGATTTTTCTACTGAGTTTGCTTGTAGAAAGCTGGCAGGAAAAGTCACAAAAGGCAATCAGATGATTGAATGGAACTGTCATAAGTGCAAGCCAGTTGCCAAGCATTTGAACTACAATCACATTATCATTGGGGTGGGGTGGGGTGCAGTGCTTAGAACTTTGAGGACGTAAAGATGTTCAGCATCTTTGCAATTATGTATGGTTGCTGAACCAGTGACCAGTAAGCGAGGACTACCTGTACTAATAAAGGCAGTAAGATTTTACAATGTCAAAAAAAAACAAGAGTATATAATAAAAATAGAATTTTGATTCTACATTACAGCGCCAGAAAAAATACTGTTCTCTTATTGTCTTTGTTTACATCCACAGAACACTTCCATAGGAAATATAATATATTATTTTGGTTATAGTTTATGCTAGTCATTAAGGCTACTATTGTACTAATTTATTGTGAGAATTCTATAGGAAACACTCATTAAGAATATATTTGAAGCTGATTTAAATCATGATTTTTAAAGAGCAACTGTCATTTCTGTCCCGCAACGGCTCCTCCTCTGACCCACTGCTGACTCACCGACAGTCCCAATATTGCAGAATATACAGCCTCATACTACATAACTAAGTTCCACTTCATGCTAAATAAATTATTTATGTATAGAAAAGTATCTTTAGATAGATTTTACTCTAAAAGCATTTTATTAAAATAAATTTGATAAAAATAAAAAAAAATCCTATTTTAAATTTAAAGAACTGATTTTTTTTAATCATCAATTTTTATCCACCCTGCATAGAATGGAGGTTACATGTCAAAAATTAAATATTTGGGGATTGCTTAGTCTTCTACCAATTTCAGATATTTGAAGAAACAAAATCCTTCCATGTAGACAACTCCAAAAATTATTAACAAATCATCTGGAATAAAGTCTAGTCTTATCTGTAATTATCTGCAATAGAAAAGTATTTTTTTAGTTGCAAGCATTTTATCTATATTTAAATAAATAATTTACTTTGCATGGTACAAAGAAGTATGTGGAATTACATGTTAATTAGTTACAATTTAATTACTGTGTAAATATTGCTATGTAAAAAGGTAATCAGATACTTGTGTAGTGAAAATTAACTGATAACAAGAGATTTACCATTGTAAATTAGAGCAATTATATGTTTAACACTATGTTATAGGTTATGTACACTACGTAAGTAATCATATATTTATTTTTCTATCACGATCCTATGTTATACATACAAATGTGCTTTAGGTCCAATATCAGTGTCTGGAATCTATCTTTTTGAAGTTAGATAATTGTATATTTTAACTACACTATCAATTATCTCTACCACAATTTGAAATATTTTCTCAAAACACTCCTAACGTTTCTAATAATAAGGTGCTTTGTTGTGATTATGTCTAGGGAGAGAAATGACTGTCACCTTTAACTTGAGTTTCAAATACCCCCTTTTCTCCTTCATTCATACAGCACTCAATTTAGTTTGAGGCCATTTGCTGCTATAAATCTAAATTGTGTGCAATTTTATGTCTGAAAAAAAGAATGGCGGTTTTTCCCTGTACTTCTTTCATTATTTCACCAACATGGTATGAAGAGAAAAAAAATAACAGAGCTGGTTGCTTTTGCTCTTTGCTCCAAGTAGTTTGTATTCTTTTAAAAAGCCTTTTGTGTGTAATTCTAGAATGCTTGCAAGTTGATTCGGAATCTTGCGGATAAAGGATATCTGCAATAGCTGTTTGCTGATTTTCTATTGACTTCTTTTTGAGAATGAAGGTGTTTCTCATTACTTTCTTATAATACAATGAAGATACTAGTTCAGTTACATTGACCTTTAATGGTGTTTATTATTATTTTATTTTATTAGACATCATGTTGGTAGTGTTTATTATTCTATTCATGTATTTCACTCTCAGGACCTTAGATTACATAACATTATGTAGTTGCTACATTCCTTTTGTGGTTTTTTTTATGTCTTTCATTTCTTCCTTGTTAATAAGAATGAACTAACATAGGGATTTTATTAATAAGAGATTGAGAATTTAAAGATGGAATTAAACTGTTAAAATAGACATTAAATTAAAATCGTAAAAAAATCAGGTGGCAATAAAGAACTAATGGGATGATATAAAATACTGTTAAAATGCACACCTTGGTGCCTTTTGAACGATGATCTAACTATACTTCAATTGTTTTCATTTCCTTCTCAAAAAATTCAAGTAAGCCAGTTTTGTTTTGTTTTTTAAATTTAATTTATATGCCGCCCTTCTCCAGAGACTCAGGGCGGCTTACAATGCGTTAAAGCAGTTGAATTCTGAACCAGTGCTAGTTGTGATAATGAGAGCCAACAAACTGAAGCTGAATCCAAACAAGACACTGTACGTATGCTCTTGGTGATGGAGTTTATCTGTCCAACTGTTCATCTTGTTCTGTATGGGATTGCAATCTCTCTAAAATAACAAGCTTGAACTTGAAAGTTTCATCAGAAGCCTAACACCTTTGCCACAAAGCAGCTTACACCAGCTTAGTTTGCTGTACCAAGTTCAGGCTATCTAATTATCTGAGGTTTCCCCAGTGTTGTACAATTATTGTTTTGGCTGCTATAATTAAATAGATAATATAAACTCTTTTATTTTTAAGCTTTTGGTTTGGTCCTGTAAATAAGTGCAGTAAGTCGAACTCCGGAGAGCTTTCAATTGTTTGTTTAGTGATAATACTATTATATGGGTCTATATACAATTCTTTTGTTTACTCTCAATTCCTTTTGCCGCTGGGAGGCCTTGAAATAAAAAAGTTTAACTGTTCAAGAATTTTCAACATTACCAATTGATTGATTTGTACAGCCACCCACCAGAAAGGAGTCTGCGGGACTACTAATATTAAAAATAAATACACTTAACACACACACACAGAGAATCTCAAAAACAGTAAAACAAGAACAGCTGGGAAAACACACACACACACAAACAACAGCCAGAGTCCTTCACACACCCAGGTTTGAGTACCGAAACAAATCTTTAAGGCCTTATGAAAGGCCAGCAGGATTGGGAATGATGTTCCAGAGAGTGGGCACCATGATAGAAAAGAACCTATTTCTGGGCCCTGCCAACCAACAATCCATGCCTAATGGTATCAGATCAGGTAGGAAAGGATGAAAACTGGAGAGAGATGGTCCAGTAAGTAACCCAGCCCAACCCATGAGGGGCTTTAAAGATAACTTACCAGCAGCCTGAATTGCACCTGGAAGCATGCTAGGAACCAATGCAGCTTGCAAAGCAGTGGTGTCACATGCACTAAACAACTGGCACCATAAACTGCTTGTGCTGCCCCATTCTGCACCCGTTGGAGTTTCCAAATACTCTTCAAGGACAGCCCCATGTATAGTGTATTGCAGGAAGTCACAAAGACATAAGTGATCATGAGCAGGGCCTCCCAGTTCAAAAACAGATGCAAAGGATACAAAACCCAAAGCATTGCAAAAGTCCTTCTCCTACCATGTTTCCCCAAAAATAAGACCTGTCTTATGTTTTTTTTTTTTTTTTGAACCCTGAAATCAGCGCTTGGCTTTATTTTCAGTGAGGTCTTATTATTTTGGGGCGCGTGGAGCAAGATGGGGCTCCTCTTGCCATCTTACCTGATTTCCAGCTCTATAGGAGGGCTTATTTTAGCACATGCGCTCAAAAGCCCGATTGGGCTTATTATCAGGGGATGTCTTATTTTCGGAGAAACAGGGTAGTCACAGCTGCTATCTGCTCTTTTGAGCAAAAGCTGTAAATGCAGGAGGACTCTCATTTTGCACACTGGGTCTGTTTGAGGTAGTGCCATCCAATTCAGAGCCAAGGAGGTTGGGTCTGGGATGGGATCTGAGAATAGAAAGCAGAAGACCTGCTTATTCTTTTCATGATCCCATTCTCTTGGTCTTAGTGGGAGAAGAGAGAACATTTCTGTGGTACCAGTTCTCCAGTCGCTGACAATGATAGCAGGGGCTCGTAGAATAAATAGATTGGACCGTCTTCTTCCGCCAGCAGCAGCCATGAAAGCTTCTCTCCTTGTTCCTATTTGTCTTTCAACCATATTGGCAAACAAAACTAGGATTCTGAAATGTGGAATGTTAAACTGGCATAATTTTCTGCCTGTTCACCAACTGCAGTTAAGTACTTTAATGCTGCAATTTGCATGTATGGTAAATTATGCACGGTGCTTTTTCAATTATTTAAGCAAAAATCAACTATCTTCTAAAATACTTCTTTATTTTTATTTTAAAAGAAAGTTATCTCCAAGACTTTTTAACCTAAATTAAACAGCCAATGAAAAAAACAGCCTATGAAACCTCCTAGGATATCTGAAATTTCATGTAATAAAATAATTAGTTACATTCTTTAAATCTTTTTTAAATGTTAACTACTACAATCCCATCTCTACCTGAATATAAAACTAGCTAACAAGGAAAGAGCACTTTTTTCCTTACAAGACCTTGCATATTTTGTCCAATGTGAAATTTTCCTTCAGAAGCAACACAATTCCATGAATTTCTAACTGGGACGAGGGGTGGGGGAGGTCGCCTTCAAGTCAGTCTTGAGTTTAGAATCCATGCAGTTTTCTTGGCAACATTTTTGGAAGTGGCTTGCCCTTGATTTCTTCCTAGGTCTTAGAGAGAATGACACTTAGCAATAGCAATAGGACTTAGACTTATATACAGCTTCTCAGTGCTTTACAGCCCTTTTTAAGGTCAGCATATTGCCCCCAACAATCTGGGTCCTCATTTTACCCAACCTCGGAAGGATGGAAGCCGAGTCAACCTTGAGCCGGTGAGAATCGAACTGCTGAACTGCTGGCAGTCAGCAGAAGTAGCCTGCAGTACTGCATTCTAACCACTGCGCCACCACTTATCTGGCTTTGTCCCTACAGAAGAATTAAAACTCACAATGTACAGATTTCTAGCCCAGTACTTTTAAATACTATACTGGCTCTTATCTGGAAATGCTAGTAAGAAGCACATAACACCATGCATTCCATAAAAATCATTTAACAGTAATGGGGAGCAAAATTTATGTCACTAAGCTATGCCAGTGATAAAATGCAATCTCATGTAGCTGCTTAGCTATGAAATTTCCAGCATTTCAAGTGGCTGTTTTTAAGCAAATCACCATGGATTGTTAAATGAGGACATCAGGTCCTCATCATTTGAGCCCTTTTGCTGGTTTCGCTATTGACTCTGCTTGCAGGAAGTTAGCAAAGATGGTTACAAATGGTGATTATGTACAACTGAAGTAAAGTATGAGGACTTCTACCACTCGATCAGCACCATCGTGAGTTCCAATATCAACCAATCAGAATAGAGTTGGAAGGGACCTTGGGGTCTTCATCCAACCCCTTGCTCAAGCAGGAGACCCTATACGATTTCAGACAAGTGGTTGGTCCAGTCTTTTCTTAAAAACCTCCAGTGATGTTGAACAAGTAGCCATTAAATGAAGACCACCTGAATCATTTTCAAATACATGAATGTTTGTTTTATCAAATATTCTAATTGTCCTATACAGAAGCCACTAACTATTTCTTATTAATTGTAGTTATTTAAATTGGGAATAAAACCTTCCAAAAAAGACTACTGGCTATATTCACATACTTAATTACTTCTTGAACTGTAAATCAGCTCTGTCTAGCATTGTTATCCAACTTGTAGCAATGGAAGAATGTAGATGGCTAGAAAAAAGTTAGTAGAGATATGCTGATCTGAAAGAAACCTGGAGAAAAACTAGAGAAGTTACATTCAGAGAATTATATGAATTAACACCTTTAGATCCCAAATAATTTTACCATTTGTAAAACAATGAAAATATTCTTTGCTGCCTTACTTTGATGCAGGAACCCATTGAAGTAAATGGGTCCAGTAGATATCTAGGTATCTCTAATGTTATGGAGTATAAAAATTGTTCATACAACGTATGTGCCATCCTAGGCAATACTATCTAATCTCAATATAATATTTGTATGAAAATCATAAAAATATTCTCTACTCTGGGTCAAATAATCCTTTGATAGATAACCTGATTTTCATGGTTTCTAAAATTTTATTTTAAGAGCTATCAGATGGGTAGTTTAATTTTGTATCTTACTATGCATTTCTTGTTTTATTTTTATTTTTTTAAGCAGGGAAATGATATATGATTATTTGCTGTAAGTTGATGGGGGATTTGACCACTACCAATGAATGAAGGGGAGAGGACATATGTGGCTTATGGATTCAATCACTGATTTTTTATATTTTATCATATGAAGTCATAAACTCCAACATTTTCAGTATCAATTCTGAGTACGGAAGATAAGCAATATATTGGAGAACAATAAAATGATGGAGAATGTAACTGGAAATAGTCTTTCTACAAGGCTTTGGAGAAAAGTACTTTGGCATAAAAGTTTCCAGACAAATACATTTTTAAAAACTATAATTCAAATATTTGCAATGCAGAGAGAGATGAAATTTAAAACCCATACTAGAGAGTGAACAAGCAATAGGAACCACAAACCATTTTAAGCGTATTTGAAAGTTTTCTGACTGCTTTAAGGACTTGCATAATATCTTGGACAAAGTCTGAATCCAAAGTTATTTATTTATGCAATTTGTCTGCCTCCTGAAACCTAATGGACATTAACATTAAATGAACCAATGAAAAGTCAAAATGATGAAGTTACTCATTAAGCCACTGTTGCAAGTTTCCATCTATCCAGGAGTCTTATCTGGAACATTATCATTCCTCTTAAGTGAAAATTGCTGGGATGATGGTCACATACTTTGAAAAGATCCTCAATGTAATACCAAGGAGACAGAATATGAATCTGGACAAGATCATTTACAATCATGGACCTTAAGACATAAGAATACTCTTAGCAAGACATATGTATGTATCATTTAAGATGATGGATATGAACAAAACTACATGAAAATAAAAAAATATTTTAAAACTTGATAGCTAAATAGAAGAAGATATAGCTCAGGGGTGTCGAAGTCAGGGTGTCACATTGCCATCACGACTTTTCGAGATGCTTTTTCTATTTGTGGAGCTGGGGTGGGCATGGCCTGCGGAGATAGGTGGCATGGCCTGAACATGATGCATCAGGCCCGCAGGCTGCAGGTTTGACACCCCTGATATAGCTAAACATTTATTTTCACAGAGGAAATATCGATAAAGCATCATTCATTTCTAAACGTTTGTATTTTCAGTTGCAATGAAAATAATGTTTTAAGTCATTAAAAGTCAAATTCACAAACTTCATAGTCATCATAAACATTAACTTTTTGGAGAAACATTTTCAAGTATATTGTTTCTTGGGGAGTGGAAATACAGCTTTTCCTGAACTGTTCTAATAAAGGTAGATAGCACTATTATGGAAACTTAAATATTTTTATTTGTTTGACCATATCCATATAATACGACCCATAGTGGCACAGTGGTTAGAATGTAGTATTACAGGCTAATTTTGCCAACTGCCAGCAACTCATGGTAGCTGAGCAATAGTTTCCATTGAATAAGAGAACATTAAGTAATTCCTTTCTACTACTGAACAAACGTCTTAAATGAAGAACTGCTGTCAGGGAAAGAGTAACTGAAGAAGAAGCTATATTTGGCCTATTTGTAACAAGTTTATGTAGGATAAAGGAGATAGTGGAATAGTGAGAAATAACACATAAAGCTTTTCTCCTAGGTTTTCATGAAAACAATTATCTAGAGATTCTTGGTCCCTCTGTGCCTTAAAGTATATCCTTCCATATGTGTTACTAGGATGAAAACAAGCTTTCACTGAAAGAGCCAAGAGATTCCACTCACATATTACAATTTGTAATTCTTGGTATCAATCAAAAAGATAATTGTAGGAATACTGCTTAATATTGCTTCTGACTGTTTATCTTTTAGGCGAATAGCAGCTGCAAACAGATCCACTGGCAAAGACATAAAGCAGGGGTGTCAAACTCGTGGCCGGTGGGCCAGATGCATCATGCTCTGGCCACGCCCACACTCTGGTTTAGTGAAGGGAGAAGTCGCTATCTGTCACATGACGATGCCGTTTGACACCTCTGATATAAAGGGTAAAACGTGGATTACCAAAGTATGACAGGTAATCAGAAGCACACGTAACTTAATATTACCATATACTTTATAGACAAATATACAGTTAGAAAATCCACTGAGGCTTTCTCTTTCTCTCTCTTTCTGATTGACTTAAACTGGGAATCCCTTTGGACTTGCAGTAACTCATGATAACAAGCAACGAGACCTAACTTGCATTCTTCGATGTCAGATGATTAATTACTGGAGTTTTATAAGCAATTTTCACCAGCTAAAATGTAACAAAATTACATGGCAAAAGATATTAAAAATACCTATCTAGTAGGAATTAAAACTGTCATTTTCAAGTCTTCTTTATATGTGACAAGTTTATAGTAATGAGAATAGAACAGAACAGAACAGGAATGACAGAGTTGGAAGGGACCTTGGAGGTCTTTTAGTCCAACCCCCTGCTTAGGCAGGAAACCCTACACCACTTCAGACAAATGGTTCTCCAATATCTTCTTAAAAACTTCCAGTGTTGGAGCATTCACAACCTCTGGAAGCAAGTTATTCCACTGATTAATTGTTCTAACTCTCAGGAAATTTTTCCTTAGTTCTAGATTACTTCTCTCCTTGATTAGTTTCCACACATTGCTTCTTTTTTCTACCCTCAGGTGCTTTGAAGAATAGTTTGACTCCCTCTTCTTTGTGGCAGCCCCTGAGATATTGGAACATTGCTAGCATGTCTCCCCTAGTCCTCCTTTTCATTAACCTAGACATACCCAGTTCCTGCAACCGCTCATGTGTTTTACCCTCCAGTCCACTAATCATCTTTGTTGCTCTTCTCTGCACTCTTTCTAGAGTCTCAACATCTTTTTTACATCATGGCAACCAAATCTGGATGCAGTATTCAAAGTGTGGCCTTACCAAGGCATTATAAAGTGATATTAACACTTCATGTGATCTTGATTCTATCCCTCTTATTATGCAGCCTAGAATTGAGTTGGCTTTTTTGGCAGCTGCTCCACACTGCTGTCTCATATTTAAATGGTTGTTCACTAGGTGTCCGGCATTGGTCTATGGTCTACTCCCTTGGTCCATCCTGGCCCATCATAACATGGGTCTGGGCCAGCCAACCGAAAGCGGCTGGACCCCTCCTCTGGATGTTGCGGCTTGCAAGGAGGGTGGGTCCTCTCCGCCTCCCTCCTCCAGCCATTTCTAGGGCCCGGCTCCCTGAACCCAGCTGCTCCAAACATCTCATGCAGCACCTCCATAGTTTGGCTACCCACTGCTGTAGAGTAACTCCATTCGTCCTCTGAAATCCGCCACTCAGAAAAATGGCTCCTGGAAAGAGTAAGCATGCTAGGGGACCAGGTCCACAGACTCCACCAAATCCGCAGCTTTCAGACCCGGCAGTGTCCCCTCAGCCATGCTGAATGAAGGTAGTCCTGACTTCCTGTCAGGTTCTGGTAGGAAAAGAAAATGCCACAAAACACAGTCCTGGTTTGTAGTGAGTTTATCTTCGTCGTTCCGGCACAAACTGACCATTGAGTGAAATGATACAGCAAAATGAAGTCAGGGCTAACTGACCAGTGCTCCCCATCACCATTTAAGCATTCCTGTGCCTCCAGTCACGCACACACCCCACCCCGTTCAGCTGTTTTTGTAACAGAAACTGGCAAGACGCTGAAGCCAGCGAGACGCTGAAGTCTACCCATTGCGCAGGCACCTGATCCGACTCTCAGCTGTCCCGGCTCTCAGCTTATTCTGCCGCCCGACATCCGTAGAAGCAGCGGCAGTGGCTGGGCCCAGACAGAAACTATTGGGTGTTTGCTACAGAGCTGAGACCAGCAGGTATAGGGTGCAGTGGGCATAGCTCAGCCTCGCAGTCCTCTGTCGTGCCGGAACGCCCTGTTGGAACGGGGCGATGGCCCAGTATTGCTCATCCCCGCTGGAATGGCAGCCCCAGGCTGTCAGGCACGCCAGGGCTGACACTAGGACTCCAAGATCCCTCTCAGTTACTACTATTGAGCAAGGTACCACATATACTACTGTGCATTTTGTTTTTCCTGCCTAAATGTAGAACCTTTTTTTCGTCATTGAATTTCATTTTGTTACATAGCGTCCAATGTTCAAGTCTGTCAAGTTCCTTCTGTATCTTAAGCCTATCTTCTTGAGTGTTGGCTATTCCTGCCAGCTTGATGTCATCTGCAAATTTGATGAGTTCCCCATCTATCCCCTCATCCAAATCATTGATGAAGATGTTGAAGAGTACTGGGCCTAAAACAAAGCCCTGGGGTACTCCACTGCATACTTCCCTCCATGTAGATGCAGTTCCATTGAGGACTACACGTTGAGTTCAGTTGGTCAGCCAGTTACGAATCCATCTGGTGGTGATGCTGTCTAACCCACATTTTTCTACTTTATCTAGTAGTAGGTTATGGTCTACTTTATCAAATGCTTTACTGAAGTCCAAGTAAATTATATCGACAGCATTCCTCTGGTCCACTAATTTTGTCACTTTGTCAAAGAATGCAATAAGATCAGTCTGGCATGATCTGTTTTTGATAAACCCATGTTGGCTTTTGGTTATTACTTGGTTTGCTTCTATGTGTTTGCTGATTCGTTGCTTATCTTTTCCAGAACCTTCTCTGGTATTGCGGTCAGGCTGATAAGTCTGTAGGTTCCTGGATCTATTTTTTTTTCCCTTTTTTGAAGATGGGAACTACATCAGCTCTTTTCCAGTCTCTGGCAGTTCCCCGGTGCTCCAGGATCTTTGAAAGATATAGTTCAGTGAGTCTAAGATCTCGTCTGCCAGTTCCTTCAAAACCTTGGGCTATAATCTAGTATTTTGAACTGGTATTCCTGGTATTTTGGACTCGTCTAAGGTAGACATGGGCTCACTTACCATTTTCTTCCATACTTTAACTTGTGTTCCTAATCTGTTTTTTGTGATGCTTTTTTTGATAGGTTGGACTGTTTCTTCCCTTTGTGTAAAGACAGACGCAAAAAATGAGTTAAGTAGTTTTGCTTTCTCCCTGTTGTTTGTCACCCAGCAATGGTGACAAGTAACAATGCCACTTTCTACCAGCAATGGACCAATTTTTTCCTTGACTTTTTCCTTGTTTTTAACATGTTGGAAGAAGCTTTGTTTTTGTTATTTTTTACTTTTGTCGCAAGCCTTTGTTCATTGTGAGCCTTAGCTTAGCCAAATAACATTCAAGGCCATAGAAAAAAAACAAATAATAATATATATATATAGATCTGCTCAACATAAGAACAGCGCCCCAATTGTATTTGTTGTTCTGTTTCATGTTCTTTTTCATGTCATGTCATGTCATGTTAAGTATTATATTACTGATTTATTGATTTGTATTCTCACCATTTCATTAATGCTGGTTTATATTAATAGTGTACCAAATCTTTCCATTCCATTTAGCTCTTCTTCTCAGCTACTTCTCAGCTACTTATTTAGGGAAAAACAAAACAAGAGAGAGAGAAAAGTCTGCTTCAAAATGGCTTGAGCATTCATATCAGCTCTAGATCAGCTCTAGATTTTGTTAATGCCACCTCATATCACAGCAGTACTTCCTGGACTGTCTATGGGATCCATGAAGCATTGTAAAATAACTTTTACCCAGTCAGTCTTAAAAAGGACTTTCCAAACTAGCATAGGTGCATTAGTAAACCCAGTGACACAAGGCTTATCACAAGGATGTAATAAAGGCCACGAGAACATTCTCTGAACATTGCTGAAGAACAATTCTCCCTGCTGAAGGACCTAAGTTATTTTGGATGGATGGATGGATGGATGGATGGATGGATGGAAGGAAGGAAGGAAGGAAGGAAGGAAGGAAGGAAGGAAGGAAGGAAGAAACTTGGTAACTTATACAATGAAAATGCAATTGCTCATCGCTCCTTGAGAATGAAATTAAAAAGTGTGAATTAGGCAGGAAATATAATTACTTTCTTAAGAGGAGTGACAATTTTTCTAAGAGCAGAATTTGTTAGCAATAATTCACATACATTTGCAACTAAATTACTGCTACTTGCAAATTTCTATGGCCCCATTCTCTAGCCCCGTGATGGCGAACCTATGGCATGCGTGCCACAGGTGGCATTCAGCACCCTCTCTGTGGGCACGCGAGCCGTTGCCCCAATTCAGTTCTGCTGCGCATGTGCGTGCATCTCCTGCCAGCCACCTGGTCATCAGGTCACTGCTGCGCATGCAGCACAGCAGGGGTGGGGCCGTGCACGCATACACAAGGCATGTGTGGAGGGGCACACGCACATGCGTGGGGGCTCATGTGTGGGCCGTGCATGAATTTGTGTGCATGCTTTGGGCACTTGGTCCTGAAAAGGTTAGCCATCACTGCTCTAGCCTTTTGGAAACCTATCAAGTCTTGCTTTTGTATCTAGGTGCTAAAGTAAAGTAAGGATGTTTGGAGTTGGTTGTGGGATATCCCAAGGGGATGATTGAGGCATGGGATTTAGTTTTGGTTTTAGGATTTTATGGTTTTTACAGTTCTTGGTTATATTGTGGCTGTGAACCAGCAGGACTTGTGTTTTTAGATGAATGGTCATAAAAATCTTATAAATAAACAAATAAATCAATCTCAGTATTTCCTCAGGTACTTGGAAATTTGAATTTTAATTCAAGGTATTCATGCATATAATACACACATAAACACACATGTATATGTGTGTCAGTCTGTCTGTTTGTTAGGCTTTCTCGAATTTGGAAACCACCCATCTCACTCACTGAGTAACTTTGGAGAGTGTACAGTAAAAACATAAAAATATTATATTCCCATAGGAGGCAATTAAAAGAGGAATAATTAAAAATTGAAAGTTATAAAGGCAAAAGAAGGATTTATTGTCTAAATCAGAATGCTAATTGATTTGCTGAACATTGTGTATGCATCACAAATCCTCTCTTGGTTTTTTTTTTTCCACCTTAGCTGAAGGTAATGAGCAGTAAAGTTGGATAACTTTTAGAAATACTATTATTTTATTTAACTGTGAAGTAAAGTAAAGCATACTCTGAACTCCCCAAAAAGTCAAAATGTCAGCACTTTATTAATGTGCAAAATGAATGAATTTAAACATAATGAATTAATCTGATTGGAAAGGCCATAACCAATTTATGTACTGTTTTTATGAAAAATTTAAAGACATATCCATTCTTTTTCCACGTAAAGCAACGATCTTGAAGATAATTAATTTATCCTATTTTACGTTAAAGATAATAGGCAATATTTTGTACTTTGTCTGAAAACACACTAGCAGACTGTGTAAAGTCCCTTCAGCAAAGATGCAAATTGTCTCATTGCGTTCTTCCAGAAATTACTCTGGATAAATTCTATACTAACTGGCTTTTCAAAAATAGATACAAAAAAAGCATATACAACTAACAAGGCACATAGTCATCCCTGATCGTTATTAGCACATGAACTATTTTAATTTTCTTGCAGAAATGGATCAGCTAGCATAGCAGAGAAAGCAACTGAAATGCAAGCCTAATCATTGGGAAGATCTGGATTCAAAAGTATCACCAAACCACGTAACTACTTTTGAGGGAATTCGATCTAATTAGAACAATGTAATCTACCACTTCCCTGGAATTGTAAGCCTCTACGTCAAGCCTCCCCACCCACCTAACTCTTTCCCACTCCAAACTTTGCTTTGGGACATAATGGACATAACCCATGGACTTCCTGTACTGGATTGCTGAATAGTATTTTATAACATCCATATAATTGGCTAACCCGATTTTCATTTTTGTTTATCACAATTTCGGGATTACTACACACTCTCCTTTTCAGACAGATTAAGTTTAAAGCAGAAATTATGGGCAGAGAATAAGAAGAAGTCAGGATAGGAACATAATGAACAGTGGTGGGTTTCAAAAAAATTTACTACCGGTTCTGTGGGCATGGTTTGGTGGGCATGGCTTGGCTTGGTGGGCATGGCAGGGGAAGGATACTGTAAAATCTCCATTCCTTCCCCTGGAGTGGGGTGGGAATGGAGATTTTACAGTAAAATCTCCATTCCCTCCCGATCAGCTGGGACTTGGGAGGCAGAGAATAGATGGGGGCAGGGCCAGTGAGAATTTTTACTACCGGTTCTCCAAACTACTCAAAATTTCTGCTACCGGTTCTCCAGAACTAGTCAGAACCTGCTGAAACCCACCTCTGATAATGAAGCTCTGCATTCAATCTTAAAGGGTTTATGCATAGCAATACTTCAGAATTTCAATTAGAATACAGACGCTTCTGTCTTATACATAACTTCAAAGAAGGTTTCATATATAGAATTCAAGCTACATGGCATTTAATTTCCCTACTCTCTTAAATCTCCATCTGATCATATTAGCATTTCACTACTATGTCCAATACGCCAAGCCGCATGCACTGGGCAGTGGGGAAAGGTGAGGAACAAAATTATCTCAGTCTTCCGTCATGCATGAATTCTAAACAATTTCAGGCTATTAGAAAGAAAGATGTTTTGGGCCTGTAATTCCATGTTTTGGTTTGCAACCGTGCAAACAGCTTCAATTCTAATTTCCCAAGGTTTCAAAGTAAACACTTAAAACAGAAAAAGAACCATTCTGAGCGAGTGGATATTAGGTGTCTCTGAGCTTTTAAGGCTTTTGGATATACAGAAGACATAATTTATCATAGTCCAAAAATATTGAAACGGGAATAAATGTTGTGCTGAACCCAGCTTGTACATCTTTAAGTGCAAAAAGCACTATTCAAATGCATCCTCTTTCAAGCCATTTAGCAGCTTCCTAATGCTGACAAAGGGGAAGTCAGAAGGAAAATATAATGCTAATGTAATTTCAGTGTACTAAATATCATATATTTAGAGCAAAATTACTTGTGACAGAGTATGAATATTTCATATATTAACATCTTGTTAGCAAGGAAAATGCTCCGAGAAGACAGCTAAAAACAAATCCCGAGACTAAGAAAAAGTTTTAATTTTAATCTTTCCTTGAGCAGCCTAGAAGCATAGTAACTTCTCAATACTCAGTCACTTCTCAAAATTTTTTTACCGTTTTGGTAAAGCTAACATCCAATGAAAAAAAAAAATCAAATTATTCAGTGTAATTTTATAACATAAAATTTTCAAGCATATTTTTAATTAACACTGGAACTGAAAAAGACGGGTTTTTTTTCTTTGTCTAACAAGCTATAAAGTAAGCCAACATTTATATTACTGATATTGGCATACTTGTGTTTCTTTGTTAAAGCATTTTAAAAATCTAACTTAGAATACGTAGTTAATAAATGCCCAATAATTAAGCATCATAAAGCTAAGCAAGTAATTAGCTACACATTGATCCAAGGAATTAGGGGATGCTGTCTGAAATGCAAGCAAATATCATAGAGATATTACCTGATATTGTGGGTATTGTATTATTGGAAGAATTCTAAAAAGAAGAGGAATATATTTCCCACCAAAAGTTTAAACTTTGTTCTAGAAGAATCTAGTATAAGAAAAGGTTTAGGTACAATAGCATGCCAGTTTTTCAAGTTAGCTACATGATTAAAGAACTAATCAAATTATACCTTGTTTATACTTTTAAAACACAATTCCCCACACAAGCCTTGCTATGTTGCCTTATCATGACAAAGGTATTCCTAGGAGGGATGAGCAAAAATATTGGAAGTGTATGTCGAAAGTATATATTTCCAGCAAGGTTACCCAAGTTGTGAAGGTCATCCCAGCATCCCAACTACAGCAAACAGGTACTTATATTGAGTGGCAGCAATATAGGACAATATTGGAATCAGAGAATCACTTTAGTGACAATGACAAAGGAATCATTTCACACTATGTGGAGAAGGCAATAGATAACTACTCCTATGTTTTTATACTTGAAAGAAAATGTAAAATGTCAGATAATGCCTCCCTTGGTCAGATGTCATTCAATATACTACAGAGAAAGAGCTGAGGATCCTCAGAGTACCAATGGAGGCTACATAAAAGCATTCAGGATGTCTAGTTGCTGATGTTGCCATAAGGAACACAAAAATATAAGCTGCATAAATTACAGTGAGAACATGGAAGATAAGAACATTAACCTAGGAAAGCTGAACATAGTGAAAGGTGAAAGGAAACCATTAAAAATTGCCATTTTAGACATCAGTGAATTCAGATGGACTGGTATTGGACACTTACTGTCAGAAGGTCACACTGTTTATTACTCAGGATATTAAAAAAAAAGAAGGAATGGCGCTTTTAGATCTCAAAGGAGATCAAAGAGTGAAGTAGTATACTTCACAGTACAATAAGGTAGAGATTTCAATATCTAACATTCCTTAGAAGATGTTCCCTACTTTCAAGAACCTTGAGTCCTAATAAATGAAGTTAGATCAGTACTGATATCATTACCAAGGAGGGAGGGAGGGAGGGAGAAGAGGACGAGAAGAAGGAAGAGGAGGAGGAAGAGGAGGAAGAGGAGAAGGAGAAGGAGAAAGAGAAGGAGAAGGAGAAGGAGAAAGCAGCACACTTAACAAAGCATGCATAATATTGTACAAAAGCCTTAATTTCATATGCAGGCAAAATAATGTTTAGGATCACACAATGCAAATTAGATGGAAAATGAAATGACAGGTGTTCAATTTGATTTTAGATAAGGCTGAGAGACACAAAATATAATTGCTGATGTGTGTTGGATAATTTCAAGTCAACAAATACCAAAAAGAAGTCACTATACTTTTTGTTAAGTATAGAAAGATCTTTGGTTGTGTTGATCACATTGATCAATTGCGGAATAGGAATCCATAAGTGTTTCTCAAGTTTCATTTTTACTGTAATCTTGTATATGTCACATCAATGAAGGTGTGTGTTATAAAACTATCCAAGGATTTTTAGAAGATAAATTTAAAGTTTACCCCCTGGGTACAAAACAGACATTGAGAATCAGCTCCTAAACATTTATTGATGATACAAATACTCTGAAGGGAAATTGTTTTTGACCTTTGCTATTTCATTGCTCCATTTAATGTCTGTAATATCATATAAGTGTCACATTGTATTTACTTTGCCTATGCATTTGATTATCTAGAAAGATGAACACTGTACTAATTTATTAGTATTTATAAGATTGCATTAAATGATTGCATCTGACTATGCAATGATTATAGTTGGTACTAGACTAGGAAAACTACTTCCTAATAGGAGTTGCAGACTGTTTTCTACAATAGTCCAAAACCTTTATTTAGAACAATGTAAGCACTGCAATCTCAGGGCTATATGTGATCTCCAAACTCATGGAGTTGAGCTTCAAGTTCATTTAACTGCTACAGTACTCCCAATGTATGTATTACAATATATCTTTTCTCAGGGAATCCATATTTTGGAAATGCATTCCATTATCAAAGATAATCTGTATTTAACCATAATTGCTGAAAATCAGCTGTAAAGTCCTTCACTGAAGGCAGAAAAACAAGAATGGTGGTGTAGAACTAAAATAAATATAGTACCAACATTTCTAAAAGAGGAGGGGAGAGCGATCCTACCCATAAATGCAACATGCTGTCTTCATTTTGTAGCTTTAATTCACTGATTGTAGCTCTTGTCTGCCTAAAAAAACTTTTTAAGATGGCCAGCCAGCCAGCAAAAAGTGGCTGCATCTGGAAAGCAATGTATTAAACATAACTTTCAGTGGACATCTTAAAAACAGTATATGTAACAGTCTTAAAAGCAGAAATGTTGCTTGATTTAAAAAGCATGAAAAATATGTTTAATATACTTTCAGATCAAAAAACCAGTGCCTAATAATTAGTATAAAGATAGCCCTGGGGTTACAACCATATGTTCAATGACTGTTCAAAGTTAAGGCAGCAATGAATGAAGGAGACTAATAACAGGTCCTCAAGAATTTTGGCAGTCACAAACCCATCCAGTCATGTGATCGCAAGCTGGGCATTCAGCATCCGGCTTGCAAAAATGACATTACAGTGACCCACAGTCACATGATTGTGATTTTCCAACATTTCCTGCCAACGTGCTACAAAGCAAAGTCAATGGAGAAGTCAGCAGGAAATCAGAAGTCATGATCATGTGAGATTCTTACTGTCATGGTGGACTCAGTTTCAAAGTCAGAGGAGGGGACCAATGATGAGCAGCCAGCTCCAGAAGTGCCAGCAGATGATGAGCAGCCAACTACAGTGCCACCAAATGGATTACTATTTGAGCAGACATAGGAGGTGGGGCCAACCAGCAAACATTGCTCTCTGAAGACAAGGATATGGAATTACTGCCACTCTCAATGCCAGCGCTTAGAGGGCTGCGAAGAAAATAGAGCAAAGGTGCTCTGAGAGATTGCTTGCATAGAAGGAGCCCATTAAATGAGCTATACCATGGCCGCTTTTATCAAAATGGAGCAGCAAGCACAAGCTTTCCATTGAGGACAACTGTTCATTAACTCCCACTCTGTGTACCTTGTTTTGTGAGCTTCTTAACCTTGACTTTGAATGTGGACCGGCTGATGAATCTGCTACAAGCTATGACCCTCTTACTTTGCCTGACAATTCTCCTGGAATCCTGCCAATTCTTCTGCTTCCCCCTTTGAACTGGGATTCTTTTCATTTTCATTTTTCATTTTATTGGATTTGTATACTGCCCTACTCCCGAAGGACTCAGGGCGGTGAACAGCCACAGAATAAAACACATAAATATAAAATTTAAAAACAGAATAAAAACCGAATTAAATTTGGCTGAGACAAATTAAAAACACCCAATAATTTAAAAATTATTGCAAACCCAGCTTGCTGGATTCTGAGAGGAAGATATCTCTGTTCTGCAAGTATGTGGGTTTGCAAGTTGGGTCATAGTTACCCAACGATTATGTGGATTATGACCTATGAATATTTTATTTTGTACATAAAAATTTGGCTTGATCAACTCTCTTTCAACTTTTTGCCTGCCTGCCTGCCTGCCTGCCTGCCTGCCTGCCTGCCTGCCTGCCTGCCTGCCTCTTATTAAAGTTTCTTCTCAAAAGTACCATGGTTATGTTAAAAAAAAATAAGCTTGTAACAGGATGGACATACCATTTTATGCTTTAGAGTGATGTAAAGCATCAGGGACCAAGCCTCAATGAAAACTAGCAAATCCAGACATCCATAAATCTATCCACTAAGGAGACATGCTGATGGCTCTCAAGTAATCACCATACTCAATAACTTCTAGCACCTTATCTGACCTCTTGTTTATACTTTGTTTTAGTAAAATATGAAATAGCAATCTCTACTATTTATTGCTTGTTTCACAGCTTGGAATAAATAATGCATTCTCTGGTATTTTTGAAGATCTTCTTGTCATACCAAATGATACAGAAGTAGTAGAATAGGCCAGTTGAAATTTATGGACTAAGGGTGTTTTGCTCATGGAAGATCTGACCCCATAATGCCTCAAAACTGAAAAAAAAAAAAAAGAATTCATGTCTATTCCAGCTATAAACAAACCAAATGCTGAAGTAGTTGACATTAGAAAATTGATACTGATTAAAGAGTTTCCCAGACAGTGGTTAAGTTCATTTAATACTTTAGAAATACAAAGAATGTGGGAGCCATGTCTACTACTATCATTGACACAAGACACTCTAACATCAGGAGTGTTAGCTGTAAAATCTTACTAGTAGAGATGTTGCTATCAATGGCAAATTAATCTTGTAACTTTCTAAAGCAATTCTCTTTGACATACTACAAAAGAAATAAAACTTCTTGTCCCTTTGTCCTCTTTTCTCTTTTCTGAATATCTGAAGGCAATTTTTATACTTTTCTTGGTGAACTTGATGTATTTAAAGAAATCAAAACGGAGTTCTCACTTTAGGATTTAAGAAATCAAAATGGTATCCAAGAGAAAAGAAAATGTCCTTAACTTCCTGAGCTCAGGAAATGAGGAAAAAAGAGGAAGATCTTTTCTATCAACAAATGAATGGATAAATATATGTATGTATAAATGTGTACATGTGTATGGAGGTGTTTGTATATTACACACTTTCAATCATTTTTTTCAACTGTTGATCTTTAAACAATGTCAGTAATTCATGTTATTACAGCAGATGGAAAGCATTTTGAGAGTTCAAAGGGGCTGGGAATATAGCACAAGTTCATTTGAGCTTTGGTAGTGTCTTGCCTCTTTTTCAGTAATGGGAAAATCTATCTAGGATTTTAGCCAATGGGGACCAGAGAATACACACACACACACACACACACACAGAATTTATACTGGAGGTCAGGATCTGGTTGAGTTAAAAATTTTCCCCCCTGTGGAATAAAGAAACTATAGAGAACGGATATTTGTTCACTTAGCTGACTAAAGGGCTGGCCAGACATACCTAATACAAATTTAATTCTGCTACATTCTCCTTTTAAAATTCAACACTCAGCAATGCAAATGTCTCCAGACTGAGAGGCTATCTGAAACAGCTGAGGTTGAAAAGACATCTTTGAGTCTTTTTAAATAAACATAATTTTATTCATAGCTAAGCCAGAATACAATTAAGTTCAGAGTACAGTTTGATACACCGGGGGTTCCAATTTAGGGAGCGGGGAGCCAATCAGGTAGCCATAAATACTGATTAAAATTGTTTGACTGTTAAATAAATTATTCAATTTATAAAATTGATTCCTTTATCTATATATAATATGGCTTTCATTCTCCCTCTTACACAAACCACACAGGGGGAAAAACCACATATATACAATATGTATACAATATATATATAAAAAAACATGATATATACAAAAACATAACACATTCCCCTTTCTGCTTTCAGGAAAAACACCCAAAAAGAGAAGGGAAATAAAACAGAAGGAAGATAGATTTTGAGGGGAATTGCATTGTATTCCACTGACAAAGAAAGATAACACATGGAACAAAACTGATGGAAATAAGCCAAGAAGAATTAAGCATCGTAAGAAAAGAAAGAGAAGTCCATTTAGATGTAATTAAAAAGCATCACAATTCAGCAAGCAAGAGATCCCTCTAAGGGGCTGTCCCATCTTCTAAGACAATTATGCTTCTCAGCAACCACTTTCTCTGTAATATGCATGCAATGATTATTGTGCAGTAATTATTCTTAGAGAACATAAGGCCTCTCACCCAATTCAAAAGGAAGTATTCAGGTGAAAATGTTATTGTATAGTTTAAGTAAGATTATCCAATTATACTGCCAGCACAGGAAGAGTTAAGGTGCAAATATAAATGTTTTAAATAAATATTCTCCCTGGTCACCAGGCCCAATTTCCTACAAGTGGCCTGAAAATGCTAAATTTCTGGGCTCTGATGAGTAATCAAATAGCCTAGAAATCTACAGAGGCAATTAGGCTTTGGTAAAAATGTGAATAGACAATGTAATTCTATGAAAGAAAAGGAAAGTATTCATAAATGTACCTACATAGTTACATTAGAGCTTATGGCAACACATGGACTTCAAGACTTTTGCTTCTAATAAGAGACATGTCAAGTATTATCAGGGTGGATAAAAATCAATGATTTTTTTAAAAAATAAAATAAAAAAAACATCAAATTGTTTTTTATTTAAATCGGATTTGTTTGATTTTATATGAAATTTATTTTTATTTATTTATTTATTTGTTTCAATTTGTATACCGCCCTTCTCCAACAGGACTCAGGTGAACAGCCTGAATAAAAACAAAACATACAAAATTTAAAAACAGTTTAAAATAATTAAATATTTTTGGCCGCAATTTAAAACAAACCCAATTTAAAATCAATTAAATTTAACCCAAAAACTGTGGGATCAAGCCAGCCCGGCTAGTTGAAATAAATAAGTTTTCAGGGCCCGACGAAAAATCTTATCTAGTTTTCTATTTAAGTTACATTAATAATTTAGTTTATTCAGCATGAAATGGAGCTTAGTTATGTAGCATGAGGCTGTATATTCTGCAATATTTACATTTTTGGTAAACTCATTCAATGAATCCAAGCTCTGCAAGCTATATAGGAACCTTCATTTTGTTTGCAAATAATATTATTAAAGATTCTACCTACCAGCAAGAATGAGTCCTTACATTTAAAGAGCACTTGTCATTTCAGATCCATCATGGCAGCGCCAGATCCTGCTGCCTGCCACATCCCTCACCTTGTTGTGTCGTTGCTGCATTACCAGCCGTCCCGTTAAAGTGAATGCGACTGTCGGTGAGTCAACAGCGGGTCAGAGGAGGAACCGCTGCAGGACAGGGATGACAGTTGCTCAAGTTGATTTAAATCAAGCCTTTTTATTAGTGATTTAAATCATGATTTAAATCATGATTTGAATCGTGATTTAAATCGTGATTTGAATTGCAATTGAAATCGTGATTTAAATCGACTTGATTTAAATCAAATCCATCTCGAGTATTATCCCAGTTTTCAGTTTCCTTTCTCTTCCTTTTAATTAAATTATAATCTCCTTACTTGAAAGAGAAGAGAAAATGCTCAAGCAGTAGTACAATGTGTTGATACTAAACAATATGTGATGATGATTATTCATGCATCTCAAGTATATTTGTATATTGTATGCATTTCTTGCTACTTTATACTTCTAGTATTCTCATGCATTTATTTCTACTAAAGCATGTGTATGCCTATCAGAAAACAGTATTAACAAAACAATATTTTCCTACTCAAATTCAATGCTATCAGGTTCTTTCTCTCAAGTCTTCAGAATTGATACTAAAATATTAGCACAAGTTTCTTCCGCATCAGAAAGAGAACAACATGTAGGCTACGTTATAAATCATTTCCTAGGTAATAGTTTAGCTTAGCATTTAGTATCAGAAATGCTTTGTTATGTAATATTCTAAAGATCTGAGCTAAATGTACATATGTTCCTCACTGTTATAGAAATATGACAATCAGAAAAGTGCTAGAACAAAAGATAACTGATGCAACAATTTAAGGGATACCAAGATTCATTTGTATATATTTAAATGTATATATGCAAACATGCACACAAACCTCCATACATCACAGAATGGACGTTGGCTTACCTGAACGTCCCTTTTCAGCTCGCTGCGACAACAATCCACGCATGGGTAATCACTTCCTGCTTTGCTAGAGACTGAGTGTTCAAAGTTTTTCCGTTGGTCTGGCCACACCCTCTTCAGTCTTTTCACGATGGCATATGCAGTACAGCGCATAGAAATCACCTTTCAGAGAAACCAGAAACCGGCCGGAACAGTCAGGCATGAGCCGTCTCCCAGAACCTGTAGAAGAAGCACAAAGAACCACCCCGGCCCAGGAGCAGACAGGCCACAGGGAGGGTTGGATTGTCATTGCAGCGAGCTGAAAGGAGACATTCAGGTAATCCAACGTCCAGACTCTCTGCTCCGACAATCCACGCATGGGATATACCCAAGCTTACAGACACTGGGCAGGGTCCTGACTGCTCCCCTGGCCCTGGGTAGAGATTACACTTTGTAGAAGACGTCTCCCAAATGATGCCTCACCTGAGGCGTAAATGTCTAATTTGTAATGTCTTACAAAAGAAGATAAGGACGACCAAGAAGCCACCCTGCAGATGTCCTCTACCAATGCTTGAGTAGCCCAAGCAGCCCTAGTGGCTGTACTTCAAGTAGAATGCAGTAAAATCTTCCCTGGCAAGGGCTTGGCTGCCAGTTCATAGGCTTTAGAAATACAAGCCCTCAGCCATCTGCCAACAGTCGAAACCGAAACCTTCTGTCCCATAGAAGAACGGTTAAATGAAACCAACAATGCCTCCATTCGTTGGAAGGAAGACGTTCGTGCGATGTAGCACCTGAGCGCCCTGTGAACATCCAGTGTGTGCCACCTTGCTTCCCTCTGATTCAGGTAAGGTAAGGTAAGTCAGGTAAGATGAGCTCTTGAGCCCGGTGAAAGTAGGAATTGACTTTAGGCAAAAATGCCAGATCCAAACGAAGGACCACACGATTAGAATGAAAAATGCAAAGGTCTTTTCTAATGGAAAGTGCTGTCAGCTCGGAAATCCGGCGCACAGATGTCACCGCCAACAGAAATACAAGTTTCAACGACAAGAATCTGAGACTGACCGATCCAATAAGTTCAAAGGGAGCGGAAGTTAGTGCTTGTAGGACCAACGTGAGATCCCATGTTGGGTACCAATGAACTATTGGTGGCCAAAGATTAGTAGCACCTCGCAGAAAAGAACAAATTCTCGGATGATGCGACAAAGACCCGTAAGTGTCACAGGTGATCACAGTAGATAATGTTGCCACTTGGCGACAGAGAGTCGTGGGTGCCAATCCCTTGTCTAGGCCAGCTTGTAAGAAGTTCAGAACATCCGACACTGCTGATGTTGGATCAACATGTGACTTGGAACACCACTGACAGAAGATACGCCACGAGGCGTTGTAAATCCGAGTTGTTGAAGCCCTCCTGGATGCCTGAATGGTGTCAATCACTTTCCCTGAAAGATGGTCCCTCCTCAAAAGGACCCTCTCAAACGCCAGACGGTCAACTGAAACTACTCGGGCTCCGGATGACAGACGACCCCCTGGCTGAGAGAAATCCTTTCTGGAGGGATCCTCCAGAGACGTGACACCGATAGATTTACTAGGTCGGCGAACCAAGCCTGAGGTGCTACCAGAAGAATCTCTGCTTTCTCTGCACATAGTTTCTGAAGCACTCGTGGTATGAGAGGGATTGGGGGAAACGCATATAGTAGGCCCCTAGGCCATTTGCAACAAAGGGCATCGCAGCCTTCCACCCCCAGAGATGGGAATTTTGAAAAAAATCTTGGCAGTTGAGCATTTTCTGGCCGAGCAAACAGGTCGAGAACTGGATTGCCAAAGATCAGGGATAATTCTAGAAACAGTTGAGGATGAAGTCTCCACTCAGATGGATCGAGCTGGCTCCTGCTCAGCCAATCCGCTTGAAGATTTGACAACCCAGAAATGTGTTCCGCTGTCACTGAGTGTGCCTCTCTGCCCAGCTCAGTAATCGCTCTGTTTCTTCCATCAGCTGCTTGGACTGGGTGCCACTCTGTCTGTTTATATGGGCCTTCGTGGCCATATTGTCTGTTAGGATCAAGACATGTTGACCAGACACCTGTTCCCAAAAATGACACAGAGCAAGTCTCACTGCCCGTAGTTCCAACCAATTGATGCTTTGGCGACGTTCTGCTGGAGACCACTGACCTTATGCCACCTGCGATAGCAGATGTGCCCCCCAGCCGCAAAGGCTTGCATTGGAAGTCAGAGTAATGCGCTCGGGCTCCTGAAATACACACCCTTTCTGTAAGGCCAATGGAGAGAGAGATAGACGTGAGATGGTAGCTGCACCTTGGATGAGGAGGTGCTGTGGCCCCATCTCTAGAATGGCAAGAGGAAGCACTGTAGCGGGCGAGAATGACGACGAGCCCATGGCACAATTGATAGATAGAAGATCATCTTCCCCAACAATTGGGAGAGGAAAAGTAGCGTAATTAATTTTTGTGATAAGATCGTTGACACCATCTCCTGTAAACTGCGTTGACGTCTGGTGAGAGGAACACTTGGCCTTTGACCGAATCTATCACCGCTCCTAAGTGGAGGATGCATGTAGTGGGATGCAGGTGACTCTTTTCCAGTTTTATCGTGAACCCATGACGCTGAAGAGTACGAATCACCGTATCGGCGTCTGTCACCACCTGCGATGGATTGGACGACAGAATTAAGATGTCGTCGAGATAGCAAAGAATTCGAACCGGAACAAGGTGGACAGTTGCAGCTACAGCCGCCATCAGCTTTGTGAACATCCGTGGTGCCGACAAAAGCCCAAACGGCATGGCCCGGTATTGGTAATGATGATTTGCATACGCGAATCGAAGAAACTTCCGATGTTCCAGGTGAATTGGCACATGTAAGTATGCCTCTTTCAGGTCCACCGACTGCAGTAGGTCGCTCTGCCATACTGATGTTAAAATTGATCTGAGCGATTGCATCCTGAATTGCCTGTACAATATAAACTGATTTAATTGTTTGAGATTCAATATCCCTCTCCACCCCTCCGCCGAATTTTTCGGAACTAGGAACAGGATGGAGTAAAACCGCATCCCTTCCTCGTTCTGTGGCACCGGTTCGATAGCCCTGATATGTAACAGATGTTGAATCTCGTCATCTATAAGTTGTTTCTTTACATGAAGATGAGGGACCGGGCACTGTATAAATCAGTCTGGGGGGTTTGGAAAGGAATTCTAAGGTCAGACCGAATTCCACCGTTCGATGAATCCAAACATCCGCTGTTACGGAGTCCCATTGACGGTAAAACTATTGAAGATGCCCGCCAATTGGAAATTGTGGCTGGGAGTCACTTGCCATGGCAGAAGGACCGGTTACCGATACCCCGAAAGTATCTCTTGGACTGAGCCTGGTGTCTGCCACGATTTCTGAATGTCGCTCGGTCAGAATGTTGAGGAAATCCCTGTGAATAAGATCGTTGATAATAGGACCCCCCGGGTCCAGAATCATAATGAAATGGCTGTCGTTGTGGATAAGGAGTGTATCTGCAGTCCGGTCTCCTTTGGGAAGAAGAGAGAACCTTCCTTTTGTCACGATCTTCTACTAACACTCAATCTAAAGCCTCCCCGAAGAGGTGAGACCCTTTGTAGGGCGCAGATGCAAGCTTCCATTTTGACTTGGTATCTGCCAAGTGATGGCAGTCACTAGTGATGGCAGATGCTAAAGCCCTGGAAGCAAACTTCATAGCGTCCAACGATGCATCCACTGAACACTTGGTGGCCGCGACCACCTTATTAATGACCTGGTGTAGGTGTGCTGCCTCAGGGGGCAGTCGGCTTTGTAATTGGCGAAGCCAAATTAGAGATGCTCTATAGAAAAATGAAGCAGAAGAAGCTGCCTGGATAGCCCAAGCAGCCTTTTCTGAGGGACAACTCTGACTTCCTATCTTCCATTCTAAGTCCCTCCATGATATCATTGGACAAAAGTGCTGAAGAAGTCAGACTGGTGACTGGGGCGTCTACTGCTGGCAATTGTAACAGATTGTCCAAATTAGGGGCCGCGCAATACAACTTTTTATCATGGGTGTTAGGTCCCGCTAGGGAACCAGGTTGATTCCACGGTTTCTGAATCACATCAGAAAACAGGGGTGGGCAAGGTATAAAGTCTTATTCAGCTTTGGGTAGTCTAAACAGACCACCATGAGGATTGGATGGGTCTGAATCAAGGGAGGAAGAATTACCTTCAACACACATATTGGTAGCCAACTTAGCTTTGTGTAGTAGCGATCTAAACACTGAAGGACGAAATAAACCAACAAAGGCTGGTACGTCCGGCGCCATTCCCTCATCCTCAGAGAGATCGACTTCCCCAAAGCCATCCTTGTCTAAGATAGAACCCTCAGCATGATCAGGATCATGTTCAAAAGGAAATACTGGAACATTAGACTCTTGTATTGGGGCCTGATGTCCAGATGTGATCTCAGCAGAAGGGAAACTTGTACCCTGTTGAATGATAACAGCCAAGATTTTAGAAATGGCCTCTGAAATTACAGCTTGAACATCCATATTTGGAGTAGACTGCTGACCTTCCACTACACGGAGACCTGCAGCGGTAAGTGTGAAGGTGGCTTCAGGTAACTGGCGAACTGCTCCCGCAGAATTAGGACTATCCGGAAATTGTCCTAAGGGCAATGTTGAGGGTGCATCATGGATTAAGTCCCCTAGCTGCAGCTGACCAATGGCCACCTCACCATGTGCCAAAACGGTCACTTCAGGTTGCACCGGGAAGACATCTGCCTGCTGCCTAACCTTGTCAAACTGGCACTCCAACGCCTTGTGACACCTTTCTGCATTCTTGTTACTCCCAGTAGCCCTCTTAGAAGGTTTAGCTTTATTCTTCGCCACTTTGTTTTTGGATAATGTTTGAGATGTTTGAGAAGCCAAATGCTGCGCTTTGTGCACTTTGTGCACTTTGGGGGGGTACGGGCTCACACTCAAAATCTGACGACAGTGCAGAATCTGCCATAACTACATCGCCCAGGAAACAGTACAAACCCCAACAATTGAAATGTATTCAGAAGTCAAGTTACTAGTCCTGTTAAAGGAACCAGAAATGGAGGCTCTAGAAGTCTAAACCTCAAATTCACTATGTAGAAAGTTTAAGTAAGGTACTTGGCTAAATTCAAACCTGTCCGCCGTGATCTGTCAATCTGTTCTTGAAATCTCTGGTCTTGTGGAGTTGTCACCAAAGATATAGACCAGCAATGCCAGAAGTAGTAGTAAGATCAGGAACTCAGTGCAGGAGGAACAAAGCCCTCAGTGCACTCTACTTTGCCAGGCTCAGCTTTAGCTTAAGGCCCTGAGCCTGTGGCAGGTAATAAGGCTGGAAAGTTGGACGCCTCCAAATCACCACCGCAGCTTGACAGTAAAGCAAAATGGTGGGCGCAAGCGGGAAAACCTCTCCTCAGCGCCACCGTGGCCTGCCTATACGTTAAAAATGGCACAAAGGCTTGAATCTCCTTCCCAGCGCCGCGAAGCTGGTTCCTGAATGTGGAGTTTGACCCGATTCATCAGCCAGTGACTCCAAAGCCGCTGTGGAGAATAGGGCTGCAGGGTGGTGGTGGTTGAGCCGGCAAGCCGGGGACCAGCACACCTCCGGCGGCAAGTAAATTCCACGGAGGTGCCTCAAGAAGCAACCTCCGGCAAGTTGCCACTTTTAAAGACACTGGCAGTGGAAGCGATCTGGAGCACCAGACACACTAAGCACACCGCTAGCAGCTGAGGGGCGTGCTCCAAATCCCCTAAACACACACATTGCGCAGCCCTACCTGTAAACTCTAAACAAAGTCCAAACAATAAATTTTAAAGAACAGTCTAAACAATCCAAAAATTGAAATAAAAATGCAGACCAACAGAAATAATCTTATTTAAGTCACTGATAATGTCAGCGAAGACCAACACTAGTCTCTTCAGCAAGACTGAGTGAAAAGACTGAAGAGGGCGTGGCCAAACGGAAAAACTTTGAACACTCAGTCTCTAGCAAAGCAGGAAGAGATTACCCATGCGTGGATTGTCGGAGCAGCAAGTCTGGAAAATTAAAAGAATATAATACCATGCTATATTTCAAAAACTCTTTCACATATCTTCTCAAATTTGTACCCATACATAGATAGTATGACTCCTTAAAATGATAAATTAATTTGTGCTGACTCCATACAAATAATCATTTCACTGCTATCCATTTGCTATCAAAAAAAAAAAAATACCCCACTTTTAATAGCTAAATGTTGACCTGTATAACACAAATGTTCCCAGACTTTGCGAATCTGCAATCACCCACTGGTGAAGCAAAGTAAGCAGCACAAATTAAAACAACTTTAAATCGTGTTCCTATTCTTCCCTCTCCGTTTCCCTCGTAACTTGCTTGTGACCTCCTGCGAACCTGTTTCAATAAATTCAGGACTGAATTAACCCAGTCGAATGAGAAATTAACATACATTGACTTCTCCCCTAACATTTAGGTTTCCTAAGAGGATAGTTACAATTGAGAAAGATGTATTTTGCTAAGTTGTGTTAAATGAACAAAATGTTGTACGGTTCAAAGGGGTTGGTATTCATTGGTTTTAATCTTCCCCTCAGGCACACATCACTGTTTCTTCTTCTTAGCTTTTAAAATCTTGGTCCTCATATATGATTAGGAACCTCCTATAGTGTACAAACAACCTTTGTTTCTTAAGGGGTATCCTGTTTCCTACAAAATAAAACTGATTTTTGCCAGCAAAGGGAGCCCACTTGCCTTAGAGCCTTGTTCTATACAAGAAAAAGAACAACTCTGATTTATTGTACAGAGACCATGATACAACCAACAGAGACACATCTCAGTCTGCTCTTATCTACTACTTTGTAAAGGGGCTGTGTATGCGGAAATGCTAGCATGATAAATAGTACAGGAATGCAAAATAGGAGTATTAGAATGGCATATTTTATGAAGAATGCAGTGTAATAAAAATACAATACACTTTATACAATATACACTTAATTTTGTTTAATGGAACTTCTCACCTTTTTAAAAGCCAAGGAGAAAAAGAAAGGAAAAAACGGGAGATAAAAACATCATGATTCTATGTCAAAACATTGACTGCGTGGTACTGAATGAGACCTATGTGATTATACACATATGTGGTATTGTCATACATATGAATTCAGAAGCAACAGAAGTAAACCTGGATGACATTTTTATTATAGCTGCTCAGTGCAAATAATAAATTAATAAAAATACAGCTCATCCCAAACTCTTCAACGAATTTATATTCCACAACTCCTTTTACTTTTTTATTACAACATTCCATTCATTTTCTCTCCTACACTTTCACCAGAATCAGTCCTAATTGGTTGAAATAGTCTTCAGCTAGGCATTTGTGTAGCTTCTAATGAATATGAGGTCCTTCATTAACTGTTACGGTACTCCTAAAAGAATATGTTATTATCATCCAGAGTAAGATCTTGGTTGTTTTTCTTCTAATTAGTAACATTATTTATTTGACTGTTTATGAATATTTCTTCAAATTAAGGATTTAATTATTTTCAACAGTGTAAGTCAGTGTCACAACATACAGATTTTTGCAATTATATTCCTGCACATATTTTAAAATAGTGTTTATTATTTCATCTCTTGAGTATTTCAAATCATGTAAGTATTGCAGATTATCTTTTCCTTGGAAGGCTAACTTATTAAGATATTTGAATTTTAGTTCTAAAATTGTGGTCTGACACCTTAGAAGAACTGAAATCAAAATTCAAAAGCACAGACAAAAACTATTCTAAGTGCCCACAGCAGATAAATGAACAGCTGTGTGACTTGCAAAACATAATTTCAAATACATTTCTCAAAACATAAAGTCAGAAATATTTGCTTTGTGGCATCACAAAATCAATGTCAAGAAGTTACAAATGTTTGTGAAGATTTAACGTGATTAATTAATAGGGTTTTAATATACTTGTTTTGGTAACTGTGTATTGTTTCTGAATCAAGCTTTACATTCTTTGTATTTGCTCAGAATGCTCTTCCACATTTATCAAATACACACTCCATAACATTTGTGCAAAGGAATCACTTTATGTTATGCCTCTTACTATAATGTGTCTATCAGCTCAGAAATTAGTATTATGCTCTGATTAATGTTAAAAACATTTAGTTTTGGTAGAGGGATGGCCAATAAAACATCTCCAGGAGAGCAACAAAAGAAGACTAAAACTTTTATGGGAGTGAACTTTCAGAAAATAAAATCTTGTAACTGCTAAGTACTGAAAGCTTCCCAGAAAGAAAAGGGGAAATGGAGGGAGAAAGAATGACTGGCCCAAGGTCATCCAGCTGGTTTTCAAGTGTAACTATCCTTTTATGCTAGAATAACTCCTTTTTGTTCTGGAATGTCTTTTCTTGCAAATAGATCATTTTCTGCTCTAGTATCCAGAACATGTAAGAAATTGTGGAAAGTTATTTTGTTTGCTACAGTCCAATATTAACTAGGTTAAAGCTCTATTGAATTAGAGGAACTTACATTTTGAGAATAAATATGTGCAGCATTTTTTTTTCTTTTAAATACACCTTGTCAATCTCCCTCTTCCACACCCTGCTTCAAAAACCCAGTCAGAGAGGATAACATGCAAATAACTTCTCAGCCCAACTCACTTCACAGGATTGTTGTCGTTGTTGTGGGGAAAATAGAAAGAGGAAAGTGGGTTGGATATGTGCACGGCCTTGAATTATTTGTAAAAATAATAAAGGCACAATACAAATAAATAAATACAATTTAGAAAGGAAGTTTCCAGGAGTTGTCTAAATAAAATGTTTAACAAAAGAGAGTAATCTAGATTTAATACAGAATATAATATCTCTGGGAGAACTTTGGTTTCTCATATTAAATAGGCACTACAATAAGACTTCTGAAATTACACTCAAGGAAGTTTTCACAAGAGCAAGGATTCCCACCCAACTGAGTGACTCTCCATCCCTCTTGCTTTTTCACTCTCTCTTCAAAAGACGCCATACCTTCTATCACATCAAGCCAACAAGGTTTTCTCCATCTATTCCTCTCACTTCTACACCAGCAATCATTTTCTCTTTGTTTCCAAAATGAGGCATTCCCTGCTAAAATCCTTTCCTGGACCAAGAATAAGTACATTCTTACCTTTTAGTCTATAGCTGCAAATAAATAAAAGTGAGTTGTTTCTTAAAATCCCCTGCCTCCCTACTTTCCTTTGAACTCAGTTTGCATTTTTCTGTTATTAAACTGAATTCTGTAGAGGTGATTTGCTTCTTCCTTTTGACTATTTTGTATGCCAACCTTATATATTCTTTTGGTTACATTGTCAACAATCTATTATTTTATTGCCATTTATATCATTAATCTCAAATATTATTTCATGTTGTATCATTTTATTGTTATAGTTTTATTTTTTGAATCTCAGAATACATAAGCCTGTTTGCTAATTAAAATAAATATACTAAATGTATTATATTGTAATGTAGTACAGTATTTACTATTAACAATATCCGCATTGTGGGAGATTCCTGTTACTAATATAATTAATTAAATAAATAGGGCCACTACACACACACACACACACACACACACGACTCTGGTGAACCTAACAATTAGATAAAGTGACCAAAATGTTAAAAATGACTATTGTCTGGACATGGCCATTTTTTGGACTATATTTTTTGGTACGTGTATACACAGAATAGTGTTACTCATAATCATTTAAAATCACTCAACTCTCCATAATTCTGAGTACTTCATACTAGAAATAAGATGAACAATAAAATAAAAGAGCAAAGAGCTACTATGGTCTACAAGAAAAAGCAGTCAATTAGTCCAGGATCAAAGAGTGACTTACCCCTTGAAGCAATGATTAAAAACCAGAAATTCATAAAAGTTGGGCATGTGCTTTCAAGGAGACAATGGGCTAGGGGAAAAAACTGACTGTACCGGACAAATCTGATGGAAAAAGAGAATAATCAAAAGACCACATTTAAATGGACAGGCTCAAGGAAATCACTGGAATCTCTTTGGAACAACTATGAATTATTAGGGAAATATGCCTACAGAGATATCAGGAGTCAAACCTGACTCAGTGGCACTTAACTGAAGAATGAGAAACCAGGGATTTAGAAACTAAACCTGCCATTTAATTTCATTCCTCAAACACTACAGCTTGCATGTCACCCTCCTCTTAATTTGCTGTGGGAATTCTAGTCCCTGTGAAAGTTCAATCTTGCCTTAGGCATGAAAGCTGCCTTAGTGACTTTGGGCCAGTCAACCTCTCTTACTCCAACTCATCTCACAGGGCTGTTGTGAGGAAAACAGGTGAAGGAAAGAGTATTAGATATGTTCACCACCTAGAGTTATTTATGAAAATAATAAATTCAGTGGGTTGTTGTTGTTGTTTTTTTTAAAAAATCTAAATAAATTCCTCTCTCACATTTTCTGTAGTTGCCTCAGTATGCAGTATTGGTTATTTGAAATGACCAACAATGCAATCTGATAACAAAAAACTAGAAACTAGAACAGCAGAGCAATTCAGTCAAGCAGCTTAACTTGACCATTGAGAAGATTTCAGATTAATGGGGGAAACAGTGGTTTAGAATTGCTTAATGTTTTGTTTACTACTGAGCATGTACATGAATATTGCACACTGTGCTAGAGGAACAATTAGAAATCAGTATTTCAGTTAACTCAATATACAGCCTTTTCATTGAATGTATCATCTGACAGTTAAAACAATCAGCAGAGACTTCTGAGCTATAAACAACTAGTGGGAACAATTACTTCAAACCAAATTAAATGACAAAATGTCGCTTGAAAGCTTCTAAATTGCCAGAAAAATAAATCATGTCACTAAAGAAAGAAAACCACCAAGACTTCGTAATCATCTTTCCATTGCTATCAAGATTACCCATTGTCATACAACTGAAAATTAGTTTGACCTTTGCAGGGTTGCAGGCCTTTGCTTTGTTTTCCATTTGACTTGAGATTATACCAAAGTTAGTCTAAACATGCTGTTGTTTTCAGATGTATCCTGCTTACCCTCTGAATCTGTAGTTACTAATGACATACCAAATATAGGTCCATTTTCCAATCTTTTATTACAAGTGTTTTCAGAAATGTTAATAAAATTATGGTATATTTCAGTATTATATTCCTCCTGAATGCATTTCAGCATACAAAATTCAGTTACCATGAGTATGTGAATTAAATACAAAGCAGAATATAAACATTTCTAGAATTAAGACACTGTAAATAAGGCCGCAAAATAGAAGTGTATGCCAAGCAAATAGCAATAACACTTAGTAATAGCATTTAGACGTATATACCGCTTCACAGTGCTTTACAGCCTTCTCTAAGCAGTTTACAGAGTCAGGATATTGCCCCCACAATCTAGATCCTCTTTTTACCAATCTCAGGAGGATGCAAGGCTGAGTCAACCTTCAGCCTGGTGAAATTCAAATTGCCAAATTGCTGGCAGCCGGCAGTCAGCAGAAGTAGCCTTCTAACCATTGCGGCCCCACGGCTCCTATACATATCCAGGGGCCGTTTGTGGAACTTGCAAGTTTCACATCAAGCTAAAGGGGAAGAAGGAAGCCAACCAGTTTCCACGATATACTCTGAAGCATTTCTCCACAATATCCAAGGAGAACATTAGAAACCACCTAGAACTACTAAAACTCACTGCTAGCAGCAAGAGGAACTATGAAATAAAATCTAATAAGTTGTTAAAAGATGAAAAAAAAAAAGAAAAAAAAATCAGCCAAGGAAGAAAGAGAAACAGAAAAAAAAATGGAATAAAGAGAAAATTTCCTTAAAGATCGGCAGTTTGGAAGTTCATTTATTTTGAGATAGCATTGAAACTTGACAAACATATTGTGGAAATTGCCAAGAAGAAAAGAGCAGCTAAAGCCAAGGAACAACTCAGAAGGAAATTCCAAGTTTTAATTTGGTATATTTAAGAGTGCCAAGAGACAGAGAATAACTGATTCAAAGAAAATCAAATATTGAAACTATGTACAGTAGAAATGTCAACATCTAGAATACTGTAGAATATGTTTCCTACTCCTAATAACCTTTAATATTGAAAGATGAAGTTAAATTTGCTCTCTGGTCATTATCAAGTCAGAACAGGAATTAATGGAATATATAGAAATATATAGAAATGTATTCCATCAATTATGTAGAAATATAGCAAGCAACTCAAGAAGAATCAGTAATGCTTCTAACTAAGTTATGCCAGTAAATCTAGAGAATGGTATGATGACAAAATTGGAACAGATCAGTCTATAGAAAAATACCAAAGAAAGGAGACTTAATAATGAGCAAGCTATCAGAATACCCTCTTAATTCCACATTTTAGCAAAATAATGCATGGGATCATTTGATGCAGATTACAGCCCTGTAAGGAAAGGGAAGTTATAGAAGGCAGGTTAATTTTTAAAAAGGCAAAGGAACAAGACACATTATTGCTGGTCCATGGTGTATAATTGAGAATGTAAAAAATAAATAAATCCTGAAGTAGTTAATATGTGCTTTAGTGATTACTGAACAGCCTTTGATTGTGTTGACCATGCCAAGCTATGGAATCCTAGAACATCTTTCTATCCTCATGAAAAATCCAAACATAAGACAATCACAGTCCAAAATAGCACATGATGAAACAGATTTTCTCCAGCTCAGTAAATGAATGTGATAAAGCTGTCTACTCTCTCACTACTTGCTCAAACTACATGTTCAATATGTATTGAAGGAAGCTGATTTGGAAAAAGATGAGCATGGTTTTAGGGCATGAAACATCACTAAACTAATTATGCACACAACACTACTCTGATAGTTGAAATGAAAATTATCTTCAAGCTCTTGTAATGAAAGTTAAGAAGCACAGGAAAATATGTGACTGTGATTAAATACAAGAAGATCAAATTTAATGACAACGCATAGAGAACAATGTCAGCAAAGACACTGAAGTGTTGAATACCTTCCTTCTTTTGGAATTGACTACCAAACCCCAAAGTAGAGTCAAATTGGTGTAGCGGTTAAGATGCTGGCCTAGAAATCAGGAGATTGAGAGTTTTAGATATGAAAGCCAGCTGCATGACTTTGGGCTAGTCACTTTCTCTTAGCTCAGAGGTGTCAAAATGGCAGCCCGCAGGCCGGATATGGGATTTTTCCCAAGCTCCGCAAAGGGAAAAAACATCACGATATGTCACGTGAAAGCAACGTGACACCAGAGTTTGCCACTAAAAAATAGATTGTCTTAACCCAATCTACCTTACAGGTTGTTGTAGTGGGGAAAATAGGGGGTGGAAGGAATATTATATATGTTTACTGCCTTGAATTATTTATTTAAAAAAAATAAAATAACCAGCAATCAGGTAATACAGCACAATCTTTCACTTGGTAGGATAGCAATTAAAACTTTGGAGAAGTTATTCAGATGCCATCATATGAATATAGCACAAAGATGAGATTATAGACAATGGTTTTTCTCTGTGACATTTCATGAATGAGAAAGTTGGACTTTGAAGAAGCAAAACAGAAAGAGTATTGATACTTTTAGATTTTGGGGCTACAGAAGATTCTTGAGTATATCCTGTTTGCCATAAAACAAACAAATGGATCATAAAAACCATTCTAGACTTCTCAGCTGAGGGCACAAAATCCACACTCAAGTCATCATATTTTGGACACATTATCTGAAAGCACAACCCTCTTGAAAAGTCTATAATGTTAGAAGAAATGGAAGCAAAAAAAGGACCACCAGTAGCAAGGTGAATGGATTAGATTATAAAACAGCAATTAATGCAATTCTGATGGGCCTAAATGGCCAGGATGAGGACGGATAATCCTGGAGAGTATCTATTCTTGTGGTTGCTAAGAATCAATACTGATCGATTGCATCTAACCTTTATCAATGATCAGCATTGCTTTCTTCTCAGATATAGCATGGTTAAAAAAAATTTTTTTTTTCATTCAACAATTTTAGTCCATATAAAAATCCACAATACACAGATGAGTATCACCTTTATTAGAATCAACATAAGTGCTATGAAAGACTGGATAACCTTTCATATCCTTTGTTTTGCAATATCATTGAAGAAATCAAAAAGGTTGCATGCAAAAAGCGATTTTGGTTAGTGCTAACAAAATAATATCAAAATATAATCTGAAAACAAATAATTTATACTATAACTCTCTCTAACTAAGGTATATGGATTGCACATTAGACATCTGCTTCTTGTTCAAGATCATTTACTTGTTTATTTTTTTAGTATGTGTATGCCATCTTTCTCTCTATCGTAGACATCCTATACCCTGTAAAATATAGTCCTATAAAATATAACATCCTAAAAGCATAAACCCTTTTTAGATGACCCCAGAGTACATAACTAAGTGTTACCGAAAGGCAACAATAAAAATCTCTGCCACCATTTGGAACTAACTATAGTCCAGACTCATATTATTTCTTGAGTTCTTAAAAAAATATCAGCCATTATGGCTATTCAGTTTACATAAAAAAGCAATACTGGGCAAATTTCAAAGGGTTCATTTACACTATACATCGCATGCTCTTGAACTTAAATTTTTGCTACATGATTTGAAAACTAAACTAAAAACTATAAACATCTGATAAAATCCAGACTATATACCAGCAATTGTGTGAGTAAGCAGAGTCTTGTTTCATTTCATTTCTGAAAAAACAGTATCTTCATTACATCCATGTCTCAAAGAAGTGACTGCACCAAGACAATAAATCATGTAAAAAGTGAAAGCTTATATATTACCACTTGGGAAAGAAAAACAGCTGTTATAGTGCACTGTAAGACAATAAAGAAGGAAAACAGCCAAAACATATAGAGCCTGTTTATGGTGATATAGTGTCTATTTAGATTGATTGATCTTTAAAGAAAATAAAATAATTCAATTTAAAGAGACAAAACGGAATTATTCTCAATGGACCTTATATTCAAATTGCAGTACATTGGCAAGACTATGAAAAGTCTTAATAATATCAAGAAAATTGAGTGACTAGGTATGAGATTGTTTGCCAGCCACTCTTCCTAACATTCATATAAAAACTCTCAACTCACATCTCTGAAACAATTATATCTACTTGTAGAAAGCTTATGGAGTCTTCCAATAATCTTGATCATAAACCTAGATTTTTCATGTTTTAGAAAAACACGTTTTTATGTAAAATGTATAGAAAGATAGAGATGTGGGTTCATTAATATATAATACGTGTAACATCTTTAGATATTAGAACAATTAATCAGTGGAACAATTTTCCTCCAGAAGTTGTGGGTGCTCCAATTGTGGAAGTTTTTAAGAGGAGATTGAGCAACCATTTGTCTGAAATGGTATAGGGCAGTGATGGTTAATCTTTTCAGCACAGAGTGCTGAAACTGGAGCATGCACGCGCGCTGGAGTACTGGAACCCAGAAGAGAGCAGCTGGCCGGTGCGCATGCACGCTGCACCCAGCTGCACTTCCAGGTTCCGTTGCATGAATGCACATGTGCGTCGGACAGCTAGTCTTTGTGTGAAGACCAGCTGTCTGGCGCGCATGCGCGTGAAGGAACCCAGAAGAGCAGCTGGCGACGGCGCGCATACCCAGAGACAGGGCTCTGTGTGCCACCTCTGGCACGTGTGTCACAGGTTCACGATCACGGGTATAGGGTTTCCTGCCTGAGCAGGGGGTGGGACTAGAAGACCTCCATGGTCTCTTCCAACTCTGTTATTCTATTCTATTCTTTACCAGTTCTGCAGTCACTCCTGTTCTCCTTCAATGCAAAGGTGACAGCATGGAATTCCTTGCTTCCTACTATATTCTTAATATTTTCTGGGTATACGTCCACAGTTTATCGAACAACTTCATAGACATATCCATGTGGGGAGTAGGTGATCACAATAACAACTATGTGACTTAAAAAGAAAATAAATAACAATGACAGGAAATGTATATGACAAACAATGACAACAAATCAGCAAGCTTGATCGTTCTATTAAAAGTTGTCTTTCATGCCTTTCTGTCAAAACAAACGGGGGGGGGAGGACCCCAATCCCATCAACAATCCCTCAAATTTTGACAAATTCCAGTACATTGTAATGGATGAAAGAATATAATAATGCTTTCAGTCAGCATAAAGCACAAAAGCACCATAACTTTTAATCTCTTTGTAAATTCTAAGAATTAGAGTTAGAACCAAGAAAGCATGTGCATCTTTCATAAACAATTGTATAAAGTCTGTGTGATAATAATAGAGCTAATATAAGTCATAAGCTTCAACATAGCACAGGAAGACAACCATAACCAAAGCTTGTTAAACATTTTCACAACAGCATTGTGATAAAAAGAAACCAGTTTTATAAACATCTCAAATAAAAGAAAGGAATCAATTCCAAAATTCAGTCTATAGTTGTTCAATTTTTCATGCTCAAGTTTCATGCATCCTAATTTGAGAAACTATGTTCATTGACATGCCAAAATAGTGCATACCAAAAATCTCACTAATAATATTAATTCAGTATGAGACAGGACACTCTTTATAATTGTATTTCAAGTAAAATATAAAATTGGGCACCACTCTTTTCTTTTTTTCCCCCTCAGAGTAGCTTTAATGAATGATAGGTTAGGCCTGCCATTTTCATTCTCCATAATCCCTCATAACAGTTCAAATTAGCAATAGAAAAAAAATGTAGACACTATGATTCTAATTTTAGAATTTACCACCTCCATACTACAGTTATGCATTTTGAAATCTCTCATTGATTTGGGCAGCTCACAATATATGCAACCTTTATCAACCAAAATCATGCAACTGTCCATACTCTTTACCACATCTTAATCTGAAAATCAATTGTCATTCTAGGTAACATGAGAATTCAGGGCAATATTTTGCATGATTTTTCCATCAAAAGTGAAAATAGAACACTTTCAATAACATTGACATGCCTATATTGCAAAGTGATGTAAGCAATGAACTATTAAGTCTATGAAACATGAAAAGCAAATTTTACAATAGCTAGTTATTTCCATTTTATATTTTATTTGTTTATTAGATTCCTATCCCGCCTTTATTACTTTATCATTAACTCAAGGTTGCAAACATATATAATACTCCTATCTCCTCCTATTTACCCCACAACTACAATCCTGTGAAGTGAATTGGGCTGAGAGAATGGTTTGCCCAGTCAGTCTGAGTTGGTACTAGAACTCAGTCTCCTGGTTACTAGGTCAGGACCTAAAGCACTACACCGAATTTGAGTGTAATGATTTAGAACAATGGTGTCAAACTTGCGGCCCATGGGCCGGATGCGTCACATGCTGGCCATCCACACCCCTGTTTTAGTGAAGGGGGAAAAGTTGTGATACATCACATGATGACGTGTCATCACGAGTTTGACACCCCTGACTTAGAAGAACTATGGTACAAGGTTATATTAGACAAAATCTCAGATATGCAAAATCTCAGATACAGAACTGAAATCTTAATGTTATTAGGCAAATTTCCCCAGGCATTTGAATCAAGTGGATAGATGACATCTGTTGTTAACAATGTGTTTTGTTTTGTTTTTTTGTTTTGTGACTAGAGTCCTTGGGTGTAGGGATTTTATGTTGTAAGTTTCTGTGGTTTTTAATGCTTGCAAGCCATCCAGAGTCACATGTTTAAGTGGAAAGCTTTATAAATCGAATAACTGAATAAAATACTAGATTAAAATTATAACATGGAATAAATAATACAAGAGAAAATGGCATTTCTCACTCTCAGTTTGGTTTTAACTCTTACCATTTTGGTATTATACCAAGGCAGAGAATTAAAAGTAAAAAGCCATAAGAACTATTGGTGCATGTTTGGTTTAGGATAAAAGTATTAAATGATGAAAAGTGATTAATGTATTATCATATTACACATTTAGATGAATTAGGCATAGTTGCTAAAAGTAATTCTGTTACTAAATCAATTAAACAGCAGTGGCAAGATATTTATGTTTACATTTCTATTTATCAGTACAAATAACTGCAAAGCTTGTGCTTCTAGCAATTTGACATTATAATTGAAAATTAGCATTGAGGGATCTCACATGCTTCCTTTTATTTGTGTTTATCGTACTATCTAACAAAGAAAAAGAGTGCAATCTTTCTACAGTCGTCTTAAGAAATGTGTGATAAACTTCACTGATCACAGCCAGATTTATTTCAAAGTAAATAAGCAGTATATTTAAATCTTGTTACCCAATATTATTGAAAAAAGGATCATAAAATGCATTAAAATAGCTTGTAAGCTGCTTCGACCAAGATTTCCCAAAATGGAAACAAACAAATCAGTCACAACAATTTCTGACATTTCTTTTTCAGAATAATATACTAATTTATTATGGCACAACTGAATGGATTTTAAAGGAAAAACACCCTGTCCCTTTTGACCTGCAAATTATTTATTTACTAAAAAATTTATGTGTGATACTCTGCCATATTATTAGGCAAAAAAGTAATCTGAAATAAATTAGCAAAATTAATCTCTCAAGGCAGCTAGGAACAATTTACAAGCAGAAATGATTTTTTAAAATAACATGGGTAACCTTTCCTCTTCACCATAATTAATAGAAACATGTACTTCCCAAAGTATCACCTTGTACTAAACAAACAGAATTAGAGCTATAAATACTACTGAAGAAAATAACAATAATTATATTGTCCCGGTTTTAACTCCCAGTCACAGATCCACACTGTAAACTAGACTGCCTCTGTTATGATATATTACAATTATTTAAGCACATATAGCTGAGAATAAGTACACTAACTATACAACAAGCAGCATTTAGGAAATACCACGAAAGCCGTCTTTCCAACTTTAGAAAATGTCAATGTACAGGCCAGTTCTAATTTGGATCCTCTCTGCATTATCACTTGTTTCACATCCCTCTGCATAGATATAAAGAAAATTGCATAAAACAAAATACTTGCAGTTTCTGTTCATATGACTATGAAGCACTGCTCTAAGAAAGTCAAAAGAGATGGAACTATTACATGAGTAGACGTACTTAATGTAGTAGCAACTTTGTGTTTACATTTGACTGCACCTATTTAAACTTTAACACAGGTTTCATCTCACACGAACTCATAGTAAAAGCTCCTTGAAAATCTTATAATTAAGTAAAGTGTTTCCCCCAAATTTCTTCTGACCTGGATTTATAAATGCAGTTTAGGGCACCAAAATGTGATGTAAATAGATTTAGGAAGAGACATTGGAAATGTTATCTTGATAAGCTTTCACTTGTGTACATTCTAATTCCAGATTTATTGCTTAATGTTACAACTGATGTTATTGAGGAACCGACTGGAGCCAGAAAAAGCCAAGACAAGAAGTATCGGATTCCAGCCAATGTTGCAGACTCACTTGCCCCACAGTGCTTCTAAGTAGAAAATAAATTCTGCTCTGCCTCTTCAAAAAAGATATAGGTGCTTAAAAAACTCCAAATCAAGAGACAGTTACATATAGAAAGGAAAACGTGTACACAAGCTTTCAGCAATGGGCAATAATGGTATACCATCTGTAATAAATGTTGATCCGGAAAAGGACATAATATGCATACTTGAATGAGGCTCTACCCTTTAAAATGCAAAACAAAAGGTCTGTTAAACAAGACCTGTTACTAGTGGGAATGCTAAAGTCATCCAAATGTTTAAAAAAATTGAAGACATTAAAGTAGAATTGCAATAAGAGTTATTGTTAACACAGAACTGAAAACTGTCCTTTGCACAAGATAGGACAAAGTCAACACAAACATAAGTCATAAGTCATAAGTTTATTTTGTCAAGCATATATAACAGGTAAAAGTATAAACATAATTTGAATACATGAAAAGAGTAAGTAAAAAGGAATATTAGGACAGGGACGGTAGGCACGCTGGTGTACTTATGCATGCCCCTTATAGACCTCTTAGGAATGGGGTGAGGTCAACAGTAGACAGTTTAATGTTAAAGTTTGGGGAGTTTGGGGAAGAAACTACAGAGTCAGGTAGCGCATTCCAGGCATTGACTATTCTGTTACTGAAGTTTGGAGCGGTTTACCTTGAGTTTGTATCTATTATTTGCTCGTGTATTGTTGCGGTTGAAGCTGAAGTAGTCACTGACAGGAAGTACATTGTGGCAGATAATTTTATGTACTATGCTTAGGTCAGACAGAAGTCGGCGTAGTTCTAAGTTGTCTAAGCCCAAAATTTGAAGTCTGGTGGCATAAGGTATTTTATTGCGGTTAGAGGAATGGAGGACTCTTCTCGTGAAATATCTCTGGACTCTCTTGATTGTATTTATGTCCGATATGCAGTGCAGGTTCCAGACAGATGAGCTGTATTCAAGAATTGGTCTAGCAAATGTTTTGTATGCTTTAGTTAGTAGTACAACATTACCAGAGAAGAAGCTACGCAAGATTAGGTTAACAACTCTTAATGCCTTTTGGCAATGTTGTTACAGTGGGCTCGGGCACTTAGATCATTAGAAATGAGTGCTCCAAGATCCTTGACAGAGTGAGGGTCATCTACAAGGTCATGTCCATCTAATTTGTATTTTATGTTTTATTTATTTTTTTGCCAATGTGCAAGACAGAGCATTTGTTGGTTGATATTTGAAGTTGTCACTTGTTAGACCAATCTGACACATAGTCAAGGTCTTTTTGAAGGGTAGTTGCATTGTCGGTGGTGTTCAATAGTTTAATATCATCAGTGAAGAGAACACAGTTGTTTTTAATATGATCACAAAGGTCATTTATGTAAAGTATGAAGAGTGTTGGACTTAAGACACTGCCTTGGGGAACACCGCTATTAACATATACAGGATTTGATAGAGCGCTTCCTATTTTGATCACTTGTCTGTTTGACAGGAAGGCAGCTATCCATTTATGTAGGAGTCCAGAAATGCCATAGGGTTTTAGTTTTAGAAGTAATTTGTCACATACCACTGAATCAAAAGCTTTACAGAAGTCTACGTAAACTGCGTCTATTGCTTTGCCCTGATCGAGATGTGTAGACCATATGTTTTTGCAATATAGTAGTTGTAGATTACAGGATAATTTTTTTCTGAAACCGAATTGTTTGTTAGAAAGTAGGTTGTTTGTCTCTAGGTGTAGGGTAATAGATTGGTTAATGATTGATTCCATAACTTTGCAGGTGACACAACATAAAGAGATTCGTCTGTAATTTTCAACTAGGCTAGGGTCTCCCTTTTTGAAGTTACTGTATGGAACCAAACAGTTACTGTATGAAAAAGACTTAGTCATATGTATCATAAATACATGTAACAATAAATTCATACCGGCCATGTAGAACAAAAGAGCCAATTTCTCGTGTACAAGTAATTTAAATGATTTTAAATAAAAAAACAAAACAAAAACAGGTTCCATATTAACATGGATCAGAATGTACCATAAATTATATTCTTTGAATGCCTGGCTGAACACTGCCTTAGAATAACAGAATTGGAAAGGACCCTGGAGGTCTCCTAGTCCAACCCTCTGCTCAAGCAGGAAATCCTATATCTGTGATGGCGAACCTATGGCAAGCGTGCCAGAGGTGGCACACAACGCCCTGCCTGTGAGCATGCGAGCCGTCACCCCAGTTCAGCTCCGCCACACATGCGTGCGCACCTTCAATCTTCAGGTCTCTGCTGTGCATGTGCGGGGGGCTGTGAGCAGGGGGCTATGTGTGCAGGTGGGGGAGGTGTGGGGCGCACATGCACGGGGCCGGGCACTTGGTCTGGAAAAGGTTAGCCATCACTGTCCTATACCATTTCACATAATCTCTTCTTAAAACCTCCAGTGTTGGAGTACCCACAATTTCTGGAGCAAAGTCATTCCACTGATTAATTGTTCTCACTGTCAGGAAATTTTTCCTTAGTTCTAGGTTGCTTTTCTCCTTGATTAGTTTCCACCCATTGCTTCTTGTTCTACCGTCAGGTGCTTTGGAGAATAGCTTGACTCCCTCTTCTTTGTGGCAGCCCCTGAGATATTGGAACACTGCTATCATGTCACTCCTAGTCCTTCTTTTCATTCAACTAGACACTCCCAATTCCTGCAACCGTTCTTTATATGTTTTAGCCTCCAGCTCCCCTAATCATCTTTGTTGCTCTTCTCTGCAAACAATATTGCACAAGATAGAAAATAAATCCCTGGAATATTTTTTTTAAAAAAATCATTCACTTCAATCTTGTTTTAGTATCATGAAACATACATGTGAATCCATATATACACACAGCAAATTAAGAAGTGCAGTATTTGTAAACAAAGATAAATTTGCAGAGTCTATCATTTGCAGAGACCAAATAATCTCATTAGCAATTGAGAAGCACTATCTTAGAGACTTTGATTGGAGTCTGTAAAATGTGGGACTGAATCATTATTTGTCATGGCTTTGAGCAAGTTATTTTCTCAGTCATAACACCCAATTTATCAAATGTGCGTATCGCACCTATTTTCAAGGATTATAGTTAGGGCAAGAAGAATAAAACTCAAAAGCATGTTTCAAATTAGAAGTGTGATAAGAATAGTAAGTAGTAGTGGTAATTATTGCACTCAAACATAGATTCATTTTTATCTTATACAGTTCTCCTGTTCTATCCACTACAATGTATTTTACATGCAATTCAAATTTATCTAAAGGGCAAAATCAGGCTGAATTTTAAGTTAACAGTTACAGAGTTTTCAATGGTTAAATTCTTAAGACAGGAAGTAAACTAAGGCAATGGAGGAAAAATGAAGAATTTAAAGAATTACGTGAACCATCAAAACTTTAACTGATGTTATGGTGAATGGCAAATCATCAGATAATAAGCTTCTATATCCTAAAATTATTATAAATGGAATATTTGAATTTATAACAAATTCATTGCTATTTTCATGGCCTCAAAAAAGGCTTTTCTGGGCTTTGAGAAAGAACTAAGTTCTGGAAATTTAGGACTTCTGGGAAATTTAGGACTCCTGTGTTCAGTAATAACAGGAAAGTTTATTTTAATACTTTTTTTAAAATGCACTGCTTCTTTGAATAAATTTTGTTTTGTTTTTCTTGTCTAAGGCCTAAACATGTCTGCTTGTTGGTTTTAGAATTTCAAAAACTGCAGCACCAATAAGTACTTCTTCCATTTATATTCAGCCATGAGCAATTCCTTTTTAATAATTTAAGCAAACTTGTAGATGTTGTCCTTCTTGGATATGTTGACTTGGACCAGTTACTATGAACGTTTATTTTCCATTAATAGTTTTTGGTTTTTTGGCTTAGGACAAATCAACAGAAATTTATTTGCTGGTTTAGGATTCAATTTTCCATTATTTACAAAATGCTTAAAATACAGAATAATAGCAGATACAGTTACTCCTAATTTAGCAACTACTTCAGACTACTGTTCACAGTTATGGGTGTAATGAAAAAGTAAACATGGAGGTTTAGTCCAGTCAAGCTTGTGATATGCTTGGTAGAAGACTTTTGAGTCTTATTTTTTTAAAAAATTGAGAAGCTGTGCATGCATGGACATACAAATACATAAGTTTCTACAGGCCACTGTCTCATTTTGTTAGGATAAAGCATCAATAAATAAATTGCTTAAAGTGATCAGTTTACCTATGCTACTGAATATTATTTATTTGTGTTAATTAGGTTTAAAGATTATTTTTTAAAACAAATTTGAAATGTTTACACTTTAACAGTAACATCTAAGATTCTTTTACTTGCTGTGTTTACATAATGCCCAAAACTAGTTTATTTTATTTATGATATAAAGAAACTCATAACAATCTGATACACAATGTACTAGATCTTAATCCAGAATATATATCTGTGATGGCAAACCTATGGCATGCGTGCTGGAAGTGGCACACAGAGCCATCTCTCCAGGCATGCCAGCCATCACCTGTTGCTCTTCCAAGTTCTGGAGCGCACAAG